>NC_073263.2:79873407-80184073 GCF_029289425.2 Pan paniscus | reverse complement strand
TGCCTTTTATCCGTGGCTGCCCCACGCACATACACTGTCACCTCCTGCAGGGCGGGTACTCATATTGTATACCTCATTTTATCTCCAGTGTCTTGTACTGGGCCAGACTACTGCTCAGCAAGAATTTGAGGAAGGAAGATAAGGTAGCAAGTTAATGAGGGAGAAGTGAAATAATTGGCTCCTGAAAAAGAACAGGCTGGAATAAAAATTTACAGCTCTGCCTGGGGAAAACACACCCCTCCTTTTTAAGGAGAATGTAGACCCCCCCCATCCCCCCACCCAGGGATCTTCCTGCAATCTCCAACCAGCCCTGGATTGTTGAACAGCCCCTAGGCCACCACCTCTCCCCCAGGCTACCCGAAACTGGCCTCTCTTCCTTCCTACACACGTGTTTTTTGGTGGGGTACTTTTCCTGTGACAAACTCTGCACTAAGTGCTATAGTGAAGATGGATGTATCCTAGATGGGCTTCCTATCCATAGTGGGAGGGGGAGGGAGGATTGTACCCGTAGCCCTCATGTTTCTGGTCCCATCAAAACACCCAATACCCCAAGCAAAGATCTGGCCTCACCCCAAGGTGGGGTATTCCTGTTGTCGAAAGAGAGGTAAACAGGGAAGGAAATCTTGGTGGGACTAACTCCTAACTTCAGGCTAAGGTGGCATCTCTCCGCTGAGTTTAATGGAAGCCTCCCAGGGTTGGAGGGTGAACCGAGGTGCCTTTTGGGTACTCAGGAGCTCACCTGGCTCTCAGAGGCACCACCCGGCCGCAAACCTGTACTGTTTGCCTTTCTGTTGCTCCTGTACCCTTCAGGGTCCCTAAAGACCAGCGCTTCCTTGAGAGGGGAGGGGCAGGTTCCAGGCCCTCACCCTCTGTGGGGGCCTTTTCTTTCTCGTCAAGAGAGAGCGCAGGGAACGGCCACCAGGGGTGTCAGGAAGGATTAGGTTAAGCCCGGACTCCCGGTGTGATGACTACCGTAGGACTCACTCTTTCCCTCTAGCGAAGTCCTGCTCATCGTCCACTCCCCATTGAGATAAAGTTGCATTTAGCGCTCCCAGGGGACTGCATAATGGATGGAACCAGCTCCTTCTCTCACCAGCAAGTGAACATCCTTCTCACTTCCCTCTGGAGCTAGAAGGAAGGGAGGGGGTGGGGGGGAACATGAAAAGAAAGAAAGAAAAAGCCATGGTGACGCCTGTGGGCTCTTCTTGGAATCTGAGTAGGTGAGTGGGTATGCTAAACACACATCCATTTGTGCAGAGGAAAGATAAAATCCACGGGAACGCAAATTTAGGTTTATAGAAATGAGATCTGCTCTTTGGTGGAAATACAGACCTCCTTGGTGTGGGAGAGAACAGAAAGATTATTTATCTGATCTCTGCTTTCCATAAGCAGCCCCTTGCTGCTCTCCAGCTCTCTTACCGCAGATGTGATAACATCTGGGCTGTTAGGTTATTATCACCGTGAGCAAGTGCTCCTTCCCTGGGGACTTTGGCACCTGAACTGTGGCTCCCCTGGGAGGCTCTTGATCTGCTGCCACATAAGGGCCATATAACAGGTTGGCTAATTGATTTATTCTTTTTAGGTCTTAATTTCACAATAATTTTTTAAAAATTTAAAAACTGGACCAGAGCTTGTACCCGTTCTTTCAAATTGGCTTGATTTAATATTTTTGAATCAAGCTTTCCTGTAAGTTAGTTTGATCTGTCTCCTATTGAAAAATATATATATAAGCAGGCAGAGATATGAGGCAAAAAGCCAAAAAGATGGAAGGGAAAAGAAAGTTCTCTTTTCAACATCTTATTCCCTTTTCTCTGAAGCAGTTTTCCTGGAGTTCCCAGCATAAAGTGTGTGTGTGTGTGTGTGTGTGTGTGTGTGTGTGTGTGTACGCTGAGGGGAGGAAGGATCCCAACTACACCCTGTTAACTGTTTTTTCCTTTTGATTACTAGAAGCCTTAGATCACCCGGAGCTCGTTTGAAACGTGGGTTTGTACACGGTTGAAGGAGACAAACAATAAGAGAAATGCACAATTTCATTTCAACAGCTTTTCCCGAGTAGAAAGCACACGCTCCTTGTGGCTCCTAAGTGGCTGTCACTGGCGGTGCCTGACACAGTTATATTCACAACAACAACAAAAAAGTATGCGGAGGAAATTAAATTATATGGAAATCAATAGCGTCTGACTGCTTCAAACAAATGTCTGTCACCGCGATTATTCTCCAGGAACCTATTTATAAACCTTTAAAGAAACAGGTTCTTGCAGCAAAAGACAGCACCTTCTGCATTTCTGTGTTGTTATTTATACTGTATATAGAGGAATGCGCGGGCATAATTTAACGTAGAAATGTCCAGCTGTATACATTATACAACAGCTTGTTAGGCATCCCGAAGAGGAGGAATGCCTAAGTAATGCGCATATATTCAAGGCTTGCTATCAGGGGGAAGAAACATACACACACACACACACACACACACACACACACACAGAGGGGCGTGCGCGCATCTCGTCTTTTTTATTCTAAAAGTTGCCCACCCTTAGACAATAGCTGGACCTTCTGATCTTTCCAGACCACGGTGGGAAAGGTGAGGCGGGCAGTGAGCATGCCCGGGTAGCTACAGGTGCATCACCTGCGCTGTCCTTGCTGGTGGTCACTGTAAGAGCGGCTCCCACGCGCTGGTCGCGGCCGGACGAGCGCGCGCGCGCGCAGACGCACGGGGCCGCCGAGAAGGAGAGCGCGCGCCAGACAGACGGAGACAGCTGATGCCTGTCAGCACGGTGGGGCCGCGAGCTCTCGCGAGAGCTCCCCGGGACGGCCGCGAGAAGTGGGCCTCAGGTGTAAGAGGAGTGCATCCCGTCGGCGCGCGGGGCTAGAGCTGTTGGGGAAGCGGGACCGCGAGGCCGGCGCGCGGCGCTCTGCGCGGTCAGAGGGAGCGCCTGGCAGCAGCAGGAGCAGCAGCAGCAGCCCGCGGCGCGGCCGCCGCCAGCCGCCGCCACCGCCGCGGCTGCAGCCTCCGAAGGGAGGCCGGGTGAGCCGGCGTACGCACTTTCCCGCGGACTTTCGGAGTGTTTGTGGATATACTTGCCAAGCCGCCACGATGATGTCCATGAACAGCAAGCAGCCTCACTTTGCCATGCATCCCACCCTCCCTGAGCACAAGTACCCGTCGCTGCACTCCAGCTCCGAGGCCATCCGGCGGGCCTGCCTGCCCACCCCGCCGGTAAGCGCCCCACGCCCGCGGCCCCGGCCCGCGCGCCCGCCCCTCCCCGTCTCCGAAACGCTGCATGTCGGGGGCTGGTGTGTGCAGGTCCCGGTGCGGGGAACTGCGGGCAGGGGGTGTAGAGCAGTCCCGCAGCGAGGCACGTTTTGTCCGGCGGCCCTTAATGTCGTGTTCCTGTCTGCCTCTGCCTCCGCGTCAGGCGCCTGCGATCGGAGTGGGGAGCGCTGGGGCCAGGACTCTCGACTTCCCTCTACTTTCTCTGTTAATTTCACGCCTCAGAAAGGCGGTCTCTGTGCGTGCTCGGGTGTGTGACACGGGTCCCCAGCTGCGAGTTACATTTCCATTTCTTCTTTTCCCTCTTTTTCGTCTCCCACGCCCGTTTCCGGAATGTGTTCTTGTGTCCCCCTTTCTCCCTACTTCTGTCCCCCTCTCCACTCTCCCATCCCTTCTTGTCTGCCTCCTCCCTGGTCGTCAATGTGCCCCCTCTCCGTCTTTCCCGCTCTCCACTGCCCCCAAACCCGTTGTTATTTTGGTTGCTTTGTGTTTGCCCTTCGCATGCTGTGCTTTCCGGCTTGTGTGTGTGTTTCTTCTGTTGTTTTGTTTTGCTCTTTTGGTTTTGTGGTTTTTTTGGTTTGGTTTGTGTCGCCTGCAGCTGCAGAGCAACCTCTTCGCCAGCCTGGACGAGACGCTGCTGGCGCGGGCCGAGGCGCTGGCGGCCGTGGACATCGCCGTGTCCCAGGGCAAGAGCCATCCTTTCAAGCCGGACGCCACGTACCACACGATGAACAGCGTGCCGTGCACGTCCACTTCCACGGTGCCTCTGGCGCACCACCACCACCACCACCACCACCACCAGGCGCTCGAACCCGGCGATCTGCTGGACCACATCTCCTCGCCGTCGCTCGCGCTTATGGCTGGCGCGGGCGGCGCGGGCGCGGCGGCCGGCGGCGGCGGCGCCCACGACGGCCCGGGGGGCGGTGGCGGCCCGGGCGGCGGCGGCGGCCCGGGCGGCGGCGGCCCCGGGGGCGGCGGCGGCGGTGGCGGCCCGGGTGGCGGCGGCGGCGGCCCGGGCGGCGGGCTCCTGGGCGGCTCCGCGCACCCTCATCCGCATATGCACAGCCTGGGCCACCTGTCGCACCCCGCGGCGGCGGCCGCCATGAACATGCCGTCCGGGCTGCCGCACCCCGGGCTGGTGGCGGCGGCGGCGCACCACGGCGCAGCAGCGGCAGCGGCGGCGGCGGCGGCCGGGCAGGTGGCAGCGGCATCGGCGGCGGCGGCCGTGGTGGGTGCAGCGGGCCTGGCGTCCATCTGCGACTCGGACACGGACCCGCGCGAGCTCGAGGCGTTCGCGGAGCGCTTCAAGCAGCGGCGCATCAAGCTGGGCGTGACGCAGGCCGACGTGGGCTCGGCGCTGGCCAACCTCAAGATCCCGGGCGTGGGCTCACTCAGCCAGAGCACCATCTGCAGGTTCGAGTCGCTCACGCTGTCGCACAACAACATGATCGCGCTCAAGCCCATCCTGCAGGCGTGGCTCGAGGAGGCCGAGGGCGCCCAGCGCGAGAAAATGAACAAGCCTGAGCTCTTCAACGGCGGCGAGAAGAAGCGCAAGCGGACTTCCATCGCCGCGCCCGAAAAGCGCTCCCTCGAGGCCTACTTCGCCGTACAGCCCCGGCCCTCGTCCGAGAAGATCGCCGCCATCGCCGAGAAACTGGACCTCAAAAAGAACGTGGTGCGGGTGTGGTTTTGCAACCAGAGACAGAAGCAGAAGCGGATGAAATTCTCTGCCACTTACTGAGGGGGCTGGGAGGTGTCGGGCGGGATAGAATGGGGAGCTGAGGAGGCATTTTTGGGGGGCTTTCCTCTGCTTGCCTCCCCTCGGATTTGGAGTGTCCGTTATCCTGCCTGCGTTTGGGGAGTCCCTTCTCGCTCTCTTTCCTCCACCCATTCTCTGATTTTCCTGCCTTTGCTGTCCCCTAGCCTTGAGGACTGGGGTGCTGGGTGTGGGGATTGGAGTATAGGGTAGGGGAGAAGGGGGGGAGCATTCGGGGGAGTGGGGAGTGGGGGGAAGGAAAGCGGAGACTCGAGCAGGGGTTTTAAGGAGCAGGATGGTTCTGGGGTTTGGGTGGGGGGAGACGCGGGAAGGGTAGGAAAATGGACTGTTTCTGACCAGAGACACTTACCTAAATATCCTGGGGACCAAGGAACTATGTACAAAAACAAACCTACCAACCACCAAAAACTAGACAAATAAAGACAAACTAAAACAAAACAGAACAAAAGCAAAGGAAAATGCTTTAGAAATTTTAACTCCGGGGAGCCATAATCTGCAACTTCATTTTCCCCCATAGAAGAGAAAAAAGAGCACCACCATTATTACCACCTCCCCAACCCTACACACACGAACTGAGTCGAAAAACGAAAACCAAACGAGCGAGAAGTTGAAGTTCTGGGTATCAAAGCTAGTTGTTCTGTCTGCGTGTTTAATTTTTCCCTCTCTCACCTGCATCCCATCCATATCCTCTTTATTTCCTCCGTTCCAATGAGAGGCCTATGGCTGCTCTCCAATCCCGGGAAGTGAGTGGGAGCACAGCTGAAAAGAGAGGGTCAGGGGGAGGCTGGCTGCTTGCTTAGGTGGAATCCAAGTTTTCCCGTGGCCCTGCCTATACTCTGGTGGCCTGGTCCTGTTGGGGTGGGGGTCTTTGGAGAGAAGGGCATAGTCTTTGAGCTAACTAAAAAGCAGAATTCCGGAGCTTCGAGATATCTTATTCTAGAAAAATGAAACAATTTTAACAACAGTTTTTTTTTCCTCTTATGTCGAAGATCTAGTTTTAGACAATTTCAAAATAAGCTTTTCCCACTCATAGAACTTTAACTTGCCCTTTCAGTTTTATCTTTTTTTAGAGAGAGGTTTAAACTACTGATTTTTCCTGTTGATTGAAATAGACTAATGGGGTGAAAGTTATTAGGAGAGATACTCTCTCCTGTTTTCTCCACTGAACGAGACTCATCTTGCTCTTCTAGGTCCCGTTTCTTCCTCTCTTGGAGGACATGAAATTATAGAAATGTTGAGAAGTTCCTGCTTTCTTTTGCGGTAGGACTTGGCTGTGAGAAAATCACCTAAATCCCAGAAAAGAGGAAGACAGATTTAAAGTGCCCCCACCCTCATTTGTTTCAAAGAGGTCTGCATGTTGGGGGAAAACAGAACAACTGTGTTTCCTTTTACTTGTTCTTATTATTCAAGAGTCATTTATTACTGGGGATAAATGTTGGGTAGCAAGAACTTTAATTTGCACTACCAGTCTCCCAAATAGAAAATCATGTATAGTATTTCATAGTAATAATCAGGATTTTAAAAAATTAAGATAGTTGAAGGTGGTTAGGTAAAATGCCTGCTTTGTGTACAAGATACTCTTTGGATCTCTCGTAGAGATGGTTTTTACCATCCTTTAATCATAACTAAAACATTGAAAACAGAACAAATGAGAAAAGAAAAAAAACCTGCCGATTAACAAGACTGAAATCATGCATGATCTGAAAGGTGTGGAAAGAAACACAATTAGGTCTCACTCTGGTTAGGCATTATTTATTTAATTATGTTGTATATCATTGTTTGCAGGGCAAACATTCTATGCATTTGAAACTGAGCACTAAACTGGGCTAGCTTTCTGGTAGACCGTTTTGTGGATAGTGCGATTTCACAGTCTACTGCCTGTTTCCACTGAAAACACAACATTTTTGTCATATTCTTGTATTCAAAGAAAAAGGAAAAAAGATTATTGTAAATATTTTATTTAATGCACACATTCACACAGTGGTAACAGACTGCCAGTGTTCATCCTGAAATGTCTCACGGATTGATCCACCTGTCCATGTATGTCTGCTGAGCTTTCTCCTTGGTTATGTCTTTTCTCTTTTACCTTTCTCCTCCCTTACTTCTATCAGAACCAATTCTGTGCGCCAAAATACAACAGGGGGATGTGTCCCAGTACACTTACAAATAAAACATAACTGAAAGAAGAGCAGTTTTATGATTTGGGTGCATTTTTGTGTTTATACTGGGCCAGGTCCTGGTAGAACCTTTCAACAAACAACCAAACAAAAAGAAAACACAAAGAAATGGGGGGAGGGTAGGGTGTTGAAGGGGGACAAAAAGGGGAGAGATTGAGAATGATGTATTTTTTTGCTGAATCAGAATTCACTTTCAGATAACTCGTGAAAAGTGGTGCTCTAAATAAAATGAATTCTATATTAGTTGCCTGTGTTTATAAAAGTTATTATTTTTTAACTGCAGAAACTCTTAAACCACAGCACTTGATCCAGAGTGGTGAAAACCAATAAATAACCAGGCACCCAAAAAACATTTAAATTTAGGGTCAGGGACAGAGGAATTTGGAGGTTTAGATGTGATATTCTAGCCTAAAAACACCTAGTAACTGAATGGCTTTTCTTTGGAGGGTAATACATTTTAAAACATTTAGTGTGCCACCTACTGCTCCAGAGTGACTAGAGAGCCTCTATTTCTTGGTGACTTGGGACTAGATCAGATGCCAAATGTACAAAGTTTCTTAAGACCTGAGATTATATCATCTGAAGTCATCTTATTTTAGCCAAATCTTTTTAATTTCACCGGCAAATCTGTGAAGCAAAACACTTGATGTTCAAAAAGAATAGTACATTTTAAAAGCTGTGATTTTAAACAGTTGTTAATGTTAAAAAAAAAAAAAAGCACTAGAGGTATTTTTAAACATAGAACTCTTCCATAAAAAGTTGATTTGTTTTTGCTGTTATTGACTTGAAACATCATCAGTTTTAAATAAAATGCATTTGTAAAAAACCCGTTATTTTATAGAAAAGTATGACTGGATTTCATTGTTGGAAAAACAGGACAGAACAAATGAAAAGATTTACAAAGGGTTTTTTTTTTTTTAAAGTCTGCCTCAAGCAGAAATGTTGCAGGCAAACACATGTGTATTATATAATAATGATCAATATAGGTATTAAGAATTTAAGGATTTGCTTTAAATAAAACCTTTACCACGTAAAAATAAGAGTATTATGTTAATAAAACATCATGAAAATGAATTTCCTATTTTATGTAGTAGGAAACTGTGCAAAACAAAAAATGCTTTGCTTTCTGGTAAGTGAATCTATATATGGCTTGAAGAAGTAGTAAGACTATTCTAAGACGCCTTTAACTGTCAATCCATGAAAAAAAACAAAAAGGGACCTCCTGAAGAGGCCAAACTATCATTGAAGTGGGTGTCAATGAGTGATAGTGTGGCCTTTCAAAGTTTTCTAGTTCTGAAGAGAAGTTCACTCTAAGCGGATTCCTCCACCAGTTTTGGGGTGAATATGATAAAATGTGTGTCTCGGATTCTTTTAAAGAATAATCTCAAAATAAGTTTGAGAGAGTGGGAAAATTGGGCTCCGTTTGCATTTCAGCTTCTCAGGAAATCCAGGCGGCGGCGGGGGTGGAATAGGAAAAGCAAAAGACAAATAAGCATTAAAGCATCTGCCACATTTATGCCATCCATTTGTCTTAAATTTCATCTTTTCCCCAGTTCTAGCTCCAGGTCGTGTTCCCTCTGTAGGTCTAAAAAAATCATGTCCTCAAGACCCATCAACTAACTTCTGAATAATTTTTGTTTAATGCGTGTTCTGAAATTGCTCTCAACTTCGATTACAGTTTCATAAATAAACTGTAGGCACCCACTGCCGTGATTGTATCGATTTTTGTTTTCTTGTGATACTGAGACTACTTCGGTCCGGTTCCTCCTACACGTGGCAGCGCACGTGAGAGAACAGGGCGCCCCAAGCCCGCAGGACTCACTCAGGGAGCCCTGCCCTCTGCCTCTGCCCCGCCGCCTCGGCCTCTCCTGATCGCACCTGGCACCTGCGTGAAGTATCCCTACTCATCTTTCAAGTTGATAGGCTTTCGCAGTTTTTCGTCCGTGAAGTTGGAACTGGGGCTTCTGATCCTGGCTAAAACTAGCCTTTCCCACCCCATTCGAACGGCCTTGGTGGCCAGCGGGATGATAAAGGTGATGACAATTAATACTGGTACAGTTCTGCCATCGGTGTTATTGCCATCTCAGTCTTAGCGCCACGATGACAGCCACGCAGTCCTTTCGAGCTGTTTCAAAAAAGACCGCAAGCTTAATTGATTTTTTAAAATAGCAGCCGAATTCTAATTCACACGAGGTCCTCTTTTCCACTTGTGAGATAAGCCTTGTCGCAAACATTACGTTATTTAATGTTTGATCAAACCTTCCTCCCACCGCGGCTTCTGGCGCGGGGCTGGCTCACGGGGCATCGGGTGAGCTGAGCGGCCAGAGCCAGCCCGGCGCGCGTGGGGAAGGCGCGCGGCCGCCCCGCTCCGGTTGGCTTACTCTTTGAATAATTTATGGTCGGAGAGTTCTGGAAATAAAATGAATTATAACAAGGAGCTAATTAAAAACTTTCGTAATTGTTGTCAAGTCAGCTTTACCGGAGGACGGGCAGCCCCCCGATTCCCTCCCCGAAATCCGGTGGATCTGCAGGGCGGGGCGCGGATCCGGAGGCTGCAAACTTCAGCAGCCCAGCGCTGTTCCGACTCCGGGGAGTTATTCTGGAGGCCTCCTCGTGGGGCAGCTCCCTCTCCACCTGCACTCCGCAGCTCGCAGGTCTCCAGGGCATAACTTTCAGACTTAGGGGCGGGTGGGTCGGCGCGTGCAGTTTCAAACCATCGGCAGAGCTGATTGGGTTGAATTTGAAGCCAGGAGGGGACCCGCCCTACCCTCACTCACGCAGGGTTCTCGTTCACCCACCCACCCAACCCCGGCATCCCAGCGCCTTCAAGGGCACCAGCCGCGGTTCTCCGGGTGGCGGCGAAGGGACCGCCGCTCATCCTGCCTGCATCCCTCCGCTGCCTGCCTGGAGAAGCAGCAGCCCACAGGCTTCCAGCTGCCCGAGGTCGCAGCTCCGCTCGGACTGCAGGACAGCTACCGGCCTGCGGGCCCTGGCGTGGATTCGACTGTGCCGGGGAGAACCCGAGGTCAACGGCCTTAGGCCGGGGCATCCGGCGCGCGTGCGCAGAGTGGCCAGCGGGTGCGCACCGCGGGGAGCCGGGAAGGAAGAGGCGCGCTCTGCGCCGCGCAGAGCCCGCACATGCGTATTGGCGCGCGCCTGGTCCCCTCGGAGAAGTGGGCCGAAGTTCCGCGGCTCAAAATTAGGCGCTCCCGGAGGTCACCTCCAACTCTTACGTGCCCTTCAGGACGTTCTGAGAGAAAAGGGATGGACCAATATCTCAAAGCGGTTAAAAAAACCCTCTCCCCAGTTGCATAAGTCAACAGTCTCAAGCACCACAAAACTTTCACAACTGCCGTACACTTTTTAAAAAGAACTGGAAGGCATACGAGGTTGGCTTTTGTTTTGTTGCTAAGATGCGTATTACCAAAACCCTGCTACAGATTTGAATTTATCCGGCAGGGATTTACACCCGGGGCGAAATGCAGCCTGGCCGCTAGGCTTTCGTCCTGGGGAATTCAAGTGGAATCCTGAATCGCAAAGCTGAAGTTGAAAATCTCGGTTCGGTGAGAAGCCGACATAGCCCTAGTGTTGAGACCAGCATCCTGCTCCGGCGAACCAAGGGCTGGAGAGAAGAAGCGCCCGTGTCCCAGTCCCCTCCCCAAGCCTCATTGGCGAAAGATAGCTGCTTTCCGATTGAGGAAAAAAAAAAAAAAAAGCGTGGAAGGAAAGTTGTCAAAAGGAGTGGTGGAGGAAGAGACTCCTCGCATTGATCAGGTAAAAGGAATTACAAACAAAAGTTTGTTTGATAACTCTTACGCCTGGCCTCAGTGCAGTATAATATATACAAACTTTTGTAGACGTAGATTAGAATAAAACAAAGTGTTGTCAATTTCCAGCCGTGGAAATTCACTTAAACCAGTTTCTCCTTCTCCCCGCCCCCCACCAAATGTTGACAATAAACATTTAATGAAGGCAGAGACCTGGTTGTCTCCAGACAGTGTCAGAATACTTTAAGCAGGCCATTAGCACGGCCTCTTCCCCTTCAAACATCGCGGTACACTCTAAATATATATATATAACTACGTGTGAGACAAATAATACAATCGTACGGATATCTTAAGTGGTCTGCAGTAGTTCTGATACCCCCTGTCCTTACTAACTGAAAACTAACTCATTGTAGATTACTCGCGCTTAAAAAATGTTAAATACAGTTAATGCAATATTAATCGCCCTTTGGTGATATAAAATGCAATATTTTCAGGCAGCTATTGAGCTTTTCTAGAAGAAGAGCTGATGAAAAGAGTCACAGCTGAATAGTGGAGAGAAAAAGCCCGGTATTTATTGCTTTTGTTTGGCTTTTGGCTACACAGACAGGAACCTTCTAATGGGGTAAGGACATTTATTTTATCTGCAATCTATTGCTGCGAGAGCAGGGGCGGCAGATGGGGCTGGTACGATATTCACAGTGTAATTTAGAGCAAATCCTAATAACTAATAGTGATTTATGTTAATTTTGAGCACTTATGTGACTTCACCATAGCGTTGTGATGAAAGAGAAAGAAAAAGAAGCTGAATGTGACAAGGAGCTCTGAGGCTGACATTGGGGCTCAACTGTCCTGCACTTTGCACAATCGTAAAATGTGTTGTATGAGTTAGCAATGGAAATGCAGGCATTTAAAAAAGCAGGTAGGATCCATTTGACTCTGGGCAGAGGTATTTCCCGAGGGCTTGCGTTTCTTCTGAAAATTTATCTTAATGTGACGGACTGTGACTCCTTTGAGCGACAGACGCTTTCATCCCAGTTTTAAATAAAACAGATATGTTTCAATTGTTTCATTTGCTTATATTAAACTAAGGGATTGTGTGTGTTTGTGTGTGTGTGTGTATGTGTGTGTGTGTTGACTGCGGGGAGAGGGAGTCCATTGTATTCGACGCGGGAGTGCGCGCCGGGGTCTTCTTTCCAAAGTGTAATCTGAACCCGAGGCTTGAAATCAGCCTTACAGCCAAGAAGCGGGCTCTCTCGCGCACCACTGCCACGCCTTATGCAAAAGTTTTAATACTGGCTGCTTAAGCAAGTTGCGGGTTCCTAATCTTCACCTGATATTTGTTTGCCCAGAATCAACTTTGGAAAGCTTTCCGGTCCTTACCTCCGGCTTTCCCTTCTCCCAAGGGATTCCAGGGCTTTTAAACTTAAAAGTGCCTCCTTTCTCCTCACTCCCCTGGTATTGTGGCACCGGTTCAGAACCCCAGGGGCTGCCAACGGGACGTGGTTCTGCACAGGAACAGGGAGATTTTCGGCTTCCACGCAATGCACTCAGAGGGTTGGAGCGGTTTTGAAAGGGAGGGTGCGCTTTGCTCGTGGCAATTTACTTTTCCAGTTACCTTTTGCACGTTTTAACGCCTTGGGGCTATAGTTTGAAAGTAAAACAGCATCAAAGCACCTCCTTATTAGTCCTGTATTTGAGAAATCCGAAGATGAAACTACCTAAAAGGTTTAATAGGGCGGAACAGCATTTATTTGCCAAGCAAACAGCTAGAGTACAGTTCAAAAGGGGTACAGTGGTTTATCAGCAGGAGGCTGGAAGGAGAAGAACATGGGCAAAGCGAATTTCAAGCTTCAGTTACGAGGTTAAAGTGAATTAAATAACCTTAAAGTGTGATATATGCTTTGATTTTGAATATCATTTCCCTCGTCCCAAATTTATATACGTATATATACAAATAATACATATACAAATACACACGTGAGCGAGCGCGCGCACACACACACACACAAACACACACCCCTACCCCTATCCTAGAGTTTTTTTCCCACCTTTCAGAGTTGTCAAGACTTTTTGTTTGTAAACTTTCAGATTTTGCGGAATAAGATTGATTACCTCTCGATGGATTTGACCTGTAAATGCATTTAAAGCACGATCACATTCTTTAACGTTAAATTTTCATTACTTTCTTCCTGTTTTTCTTGTTTTGAGGCTACGACAGATGTAAAAATGCACCTAATTTCTTCTACTAGAGAAAAAATCAAACTACATGATTCAGAGCAGTGTCTTTCTTAAATATGATGCTGCGTTTTGTTTTTGCTTTTTAAATCTCCTCTATCAGTAACTGAACTGTTACTGCAATGCTAGTATTCTGGGTATAAAGAAGACTTTAAGCAAAATGAATCTTTAAACAAAATAAATCCAGGCAGCTGACATTGCCTGTTTACTGATAATACTCAGGAGCTGGTGTATGTTTGTGAGCTTGAAGCTGTGCCTCCACGTGCATATCCATATACAAACAGATGTAAGCGCATTTTTTACTGTTGCTGTTGAATGTAACTGAGTCTTATTGCTAAACTTTATTCTGGTTCTGTCCCAGTGTTTCAGCACCAGAAGCAACTCCCTTAAAATTGAAGAGTGGTGCATTATTGAAACTCTCTATCAAACAGCTCTGGGGTTCAGCCTTTCTGAAAATGCTGGCTCTCGATGAGGTCTGACTGTCTGACTGCACATAAGCCCCTAATATGTTAATGGCCGTAGGGGATGCCTAAGGTACTATCTCAAGCTGCTTCGCACACCATATGTCAGGCCGTTAGCCACATGGATCTATTAATCAAAAAGAGCTGGAGAGGAAAGAGAGGGTCTTCAGAAGGGGGGAGAATGAGAGAGATGGGGGAGGAAGAGGGGAAAAGAAAAAGCATTTAAAACTCACATGTCTTAATTTTTTAAATAAAAAACGAATAAAAATATCTAAAGAAGGCTCCATCAATAAAATTTCTTTGCTGTCGAGTTAAAAACTGTTCATAAATGTCTACTAAGTAATTAGCATAGCATTTGGTTCTACTGAAATAGATGGATATTTTACCTGAGAGGTCTTATTTGGGTTTGCTTTATTGCAAAACTTCTATAGGCAAGACTCTGATGGCACAAAAGTTATTTTTGTTATGTACATTGTTTGGTAAATGTGCTTTATTAAAAGTAGTGGGAGGAGAATACGGAAATTGTATGTTTAGGGGATGTAAGAAGGTCATGGAGGGAGGTGCCTGGGGGATTTGTAATGAATATATAATTATTAATATATATTTGCATGGACAGTAGAGTTTTCACTTTTTTTAGTTCTTCTGAGAGTAAATGTAATGTGTTAAGATTTTTGTTTCTTCCTTTAGGCTGGCTTTATGATAAATGAAACTGCAAAATATACAGGATAGAAAATAGTACTTAATTTTTTTAGAAGGAGAAGAAATGAGAAAACATTAAAAGTTCCATCTTTTTCATTTCTTTGTTTTTTAGTAATATCTCTTGCCTTTGAGTGTTTAAAATTGTTTTCAGTTAAATAACTAGTTTAGAAAGTTTGCACAATATTAGATGTAATTATATATTCAGCATGGAGAGGGCATGAATGAGTAAGTATACTAAGTGTGTAAGAAAAATATTTGAATTCTTTCTTGAAATAATGACCATATTTGTCATGTGTCTTAAACTAATTCTTTTTAGGGAAATCAAGTGGAAGTACAGATTTTAAAATATCAGACCTATATCAGAAACAGAGCAATGAAAGGAAAACATATAGGTTCTTGGATTTACAAGTTACATTCTTTTCATGTGCAATGCTACCTGAGGATAGAGAAAATATAAAATAAAAAGTCAATTCAAGCATATTTACTTATTGTTATAATTGGCAGTAAGTGATGATGGGCCACAAGAATACTTAACTTCTGGACTATCAATTTTAAGTTTAAAAATCTATAATTATTGCTAGCATTTAAGAAAGAATACCCTTGAAAATGACTTTTTAATATTGTCATAATTAGTAGGCTTACACTGCAGTAGTTAATTTGTAAGATAATAGAATTATTGAAAAGTTTATTGACCTTAGGTTTAAAAAATACATATGTAAATGTTGACTACTTATATATATTGAGAACACAGATTATTCACTCACCCCATACGCCCTGTGTCATTAACAAAGACTGATAGTGCTCTATTGTATTGGATATGTAAAAGAGACAGGCAGCAGAATGTTTTTATGATTCAAAAATACATTAAAGAAGATAATTGTGTTAGAAAGTGCAAGATTACTTGAAAAAAGATAACTGTGAAATTGTACTCAATAAGAAACAAAAATTATATAGTGCGATCTATTACAATATTTACAGTATAAAAGTGGAGTACTTTGTGCTATGTATTAGATGGGAGGTATTAAATATTCTTTATTTTCACAAGGGAACCTGTCTGTCTTTATATAGAAGTAAGTGCTCAGTTACAGGGACAGGTTAATATTGAGAGGTGTTTTTAATTAAAAACACCACTGCTTTTGGCTAGTAAATTATCTGTGACTCTTTAAAAAAAAAAGATTTTAAAAATAGAAAATTGTGTTGTAGAGAACTGCAGTCAATCTGTAAATATGACAGATTCTAAAAGTCAATCTGTAAATATGACAGATTCTAAAAGTCAATCTGTAAATATGACAGATTCTAAAGCACTATATTTCATCCAGGAGATGATGAATACATGAAGAAAGAATCATCCTGAATTTCAACAGTAGCAGGTAGGGAGAAACACTTATTATCTTTAAATTTTGGTGCATGCCATTAGCCTTCATTTCTTTCCCTGTAGTTAAAAGGTAGCCCATATATCTGTCGCTTTGGGTTTCCAAAGACTCGTAACTTAATTCCTTCAGGCTATTCATCAGCACAGTAATTAAACTAGCAAATGGATGTAAATAAAGTGAAATTGGTTTCATGACAGATGAGGCGAAGAGGCCTCTGACATGAAACAAGGCAGGACAATAATGATTTCAGCAGCATCAGGCCATGGAAGGAACCCCAGCTGGATTTATTAGGTGCTGCAAGTGATTTGCTAGAAGCGGGCAAGACATGAGCACTCTTTAATTTGACAGGAATTTTGCATCCTAAAGAGCATATTGAAATATAAATTCAGAAACAAGTTCAGGCAAACTGTAAACAGATGTATTGTTAGACTGAAGATACTACTCAGTATTTTAAAAGGAAGAAGAAAAGAGAATGACATCCCCCTCCCTAATAGAAGAGCTTCATTTTCACAATTTATTATTTAATTGTGGGTAGTGGCAAAATAATTATGAAACATTTCGTTCTACTTAGTGAATTCTGTTACTATTAGATGGTTAGTAATTTTGGATGTCCAGGTTTATTTATCAGGAAAGCAACCAATGCAATAGATGATTTAGAACCCAGCACAAGTAAAACATTTGTACAAATTAGCAGTACATGCATACATGGGAGAGATATATGGCAAACTGGGAGAGAAGCCTGGATGGACAACTTATTTTACAGAGTGGGATTATTATTGTATTTAAATAAAATCTAGGATAAAAATCTGGCACCACTTTATTGCCTCTAGCGGTTTGTGCCTGGATACCCAAAGAACAAATTTCTATCTGCAAAGAGAAATTGTTTCAAGCCCTTGATCAGATGAATTCTTAAAATGAAATATAGATTTGTCCCTGCAAAATAAGCAGTTCCATGAACTAGAGGGAACCAAACTATAACTGAAAAATCACAGAATAAGAGAAGAAGGTGTAAGGAATGGATTCTTGGCTGGCTCCCCAAGAGTCAAATGAAAATTGAGTCACTATTCCACTACAATAAGGAAGTCACACATAGAATAAATAAAAGGCAGATTTTCACACTAGGAGCAGATCAGTCCCTTTCTCCATGAAAAGATGAGAAATGAACTGCTTTATGTTTAAATGTAGTCTCAATTATTTAAGCCTCCTTTCATGAAGAGCAAAGATAAGTAACTCCTCCAAATCCTCCATGAGTGGTGCCCTCCCTTTTCACAAGAGTCACGCAAGGTTTTCAGCACCGCGGCCAGCTCCAGAGAGGGTCAAGGGGAGAGCGGGCGGGAGGGCAGCTATTGACCCAGGAGAGGTGAAACCTAAATACTCCTAAAAATCTACCGGCGATTTAATTATTTAGCAGTGGATTCTGATCTTCTGTGGGATACTAAAGCCTAAGTCCTCAAATATTTTAGAAAGTGATGTTTCATAGGAAAGTGAGGAAGAGGCATGGGGGCATGGTGGGGGCTGGGGTAGAGAAAGAGCAGGTTATCAAAATTCTTAATGAAAATAAAACCTGAAAAAGGGAGAGAGAAAGAAAAACACCCACTGAATGCTACCTCCCTTCTAATGGTGGGTGACTTTCAGGCCAAGAAGGAATTTATTATGAAACTCAATTGGTTTTCTCCTTGAGCCTGCTCTTTAAAAAAAAAAAAAAGGAAAATATGCCTAATTATTTTAAAGTTCCTTTCCAATCGCAAGGCATAGCTAAGTCCTTTAATTATAATACAGTATGAATAGGGGGAGCATATGGAGGAGAATGTCAAAAAGAGGGTGCCAGGGGCAGATCCTCAGAAATCTGTATTCATTTCTGGCTCTTATTTGTTCAGTAATCTCTACCATCATAACTAAATCTTGAACCACTGATGTAGTTCGAGTTGTTGTTGACTTAATGTCAAAATTCAATCACTGGGGGTTTTGCATCAGCCGGGCTACTTATTTGTCTAATAAATCCGTCATTTTGTAAGAAAAATATTTGAGCAGCCGTACTTGACCTCTTGGTATCCACAAGTCACATTTATTTCTCCCAGTTTACAAATGCAAAATCGAGATGATCGTCTAACGCCTGGAGGAACTGTGTTGATTTCGGATTGGATTTTAGATGGAAATGTCTATTTTAAATACCTTGTGATTAAATTGTACATATAATAGGATCCATGCATTTTTAACTGGTTCCTGCTTGGAAACTTAACAACCTGGACTGCAAATCACACATACCAATGCCAAAAGGAAAACACACACACACACACACACACACACACGCACACAACCGAACCCACCCACTTTTCTCAGACAAATACTAAAATTTAGCCTCAAATGCAAGACTTTATTAAAACAAGAGTTTTTTTAAAAAAATAATTCTTCTATTAATGGATTCTCCAACCTTCCCCCAAAAATGTTCTAATTCCTGGAGGGTAAGGCTTCAGCCCAATCCCAGGAACAGCGCACACAGAATTCATGCAGTCTTGAGTCTACAACCAAACTGTAACTCAAGTCTAATGAAATCCATATCACCGTCTCTGAGTATTATTAGTTAAGGAAAAAAATGTGTTATATTTTATTGAATTAATTTTATTCTCCAGTCTAGAAGCCTGTTTGGATATTGCTTGAAAATATTCTATTGCTTCTCTCCTACTCCTTCTCCTTCAAGAATCTTTTTAGTGCAAAAATCTCTCCACAGCTCAAGAATCTTTCTCAAATCTTTGGCGAAAGGCAAAACAGTCTATTCGAGTCCATTGTAGAGTTGGGGAAAGTGAGACACTACCCATATATTATGGCAAAAGTACTTGGATAAAAAGAGACGTCTTCAGAAGGCAGACTAGAAAACTGCTTTTGCCAGTTGGCGATGGGACTGAAACAACTGGGGCCTCGGGAAGCTGGAACAACTGGAGGGAGGCTGCAGTATCTGCGAGGTGCGTCCTATGGACGCAGTCCCGCCCGCGTGGCTGGGGTGGTGGGGCGGGGATGTAGACTGGGCATACTTTGGCTGAGAGAGGAAAAGGGCCTGGCGACCTGCTCAAGTTTTGGATTCTTTTTTGCCTTCTTGCTCAGGGATGCGCGTTTGTGTGTGTGTGTGTGTGTGTGTGTGTGTGTGTGTGTGTGCTATTCAATAACTAGGGGATGCGTAGAGAAAGTGTTGCTGTAGCTTGTTTGTGTCTGAAACCTTCGCGATGGTCCGAACCCATATACAAGATATTTCATGCCAAAGGTGATCAATAAACAGGGAGGGTCTCTGACCCCCCGCTGCCTCCGCCCTAGCTCTGCGCTGGATTTTCTGCTCCTTGAAGTCCCGCGCAGGTTCCAGTTGAGTTTCGGTGTTCGCATGTTTTTCCTCAGACCTTTCTCTCCCATTCATTTCACGCTTGGGATCCCCGAGACCTCGAGTTTCTTTCTTTCTTTCCTTCCTTCCTTCCTTCCTTCCTTCCTTCTTTCTTTCTTTCTCTTCTTTCTTTCTTTCCTTTCTTTCTTTTCTTTCTTTCTCTTCTTTCTTTCTTTTCTTTCTTTCTTTTCTTTCTTTCTTTTTTTTCCCTGTCTTATGATTAGGGGAGTGCTCTCCCCGTGCATTTCTGAGCCTCCCCGTTTGGGCTACTCGGAGCTCGATCCCTGCGCCGCGCTCTGGCCACCCATCTACACAGGGCAGGGCTGGCTGGTTGGCGGCGGGGAAGCTTTCGCACCCCGAGCTTGCGATGCTCCCTAATGGAGCAGTCAGCCTGATGGGCTTCTCGTCCCGGCAATGGTCCCGAGTACTCTTCTGCATGTGCTCTCTTCCCTCTAAGACCTAGAGGGGTCGCTAGTGAGCAGCACACTTGGCACTGCAGTGGCTGTCTGGGGCTTTTCGCAGACTTCCTGCCTCTACTTGCTTAGAGCGTGCACGCCCATAGTGTTAGTGACCAGTCCTTACAGGGAGGATGCTGGGTTCCGGGAAACTATACCTTATAATAACCATTCCTGTACCTTTCTCATAAACATGTCACTTCCATTTCCAAGCCTGCCCTCCTAAATTTAATTACTTCAAATTTTCATTTTCCCCTCGTAGGACCTTAAGGCATTTAACACATTCAGAGAAAGGCACCGTGGCCGGGCGGGAAGAATCCTCAATTCTAGGCTCAGCCGCCTGAGAGCAACAATCCACATAACCCTAACCCCAGTTCCAAGGCTTGTGGAGAGTGGAAGGACCAGGTTATGTTTCTGTGGGTCATGCCACAAATCTGACTGGATGTATAGTTCAGGTATGAGAAGGTGAAGGAATAATTCTTTAGTATGTGAAAAAAACCGGTCAGAGTGAATTGACACATTTGTCTAATATTTGTTTCTGTTGCAAAAACAGTGATGGGGCTTTCAGAGTCAATCCATCCTGCTCCCTTTCTCACACCCCTCCTTTCTTCCACCTTCCTCCAAGAGAAAGGAAATGTTCTTGGATTGTGTGGATTATCCACTCGTTGATTGTCCACTTTGCCTTCTGATGTAGAGATTTCTGAAGGAATTTCATTTCTCGAATGTGATTGGGTGAGAAGAGAAGGGAAGTATGTGGACAAGTCCAACTCCCCAGGCTTTCTTGCCAGGACAACGTTCGCTTGGGCTTCCCCTTGGCTTCCAGATTCTTCTGCAACCATCAGTTGCAGGAAAGGACTTTTGCATTTACATTGGTTTCCTTTGGTTTTCCCGAGTCAGTCACTCAATCAGAACACGTATTGAGAAACTAGTACTATGTGCATGGACAATACTAGCAAGCTGTGAAGGCAGGTATGGCAAACAGAGTGGTTAGCAGATGGAGCAGGTCAAAGTGTTTCTGAGATAGATGTATTTTTAAATTCAGATGATCCTAAATGTACAAATGTATACGACATCATTTCTTGGAGAAAACTTCTATAAATACTCAACACTGCCTTTACAGTTTTGAAGTTAGCCCTTACCCACATAAAGTAGGTATAAATTTGTGAACTTTTTAATTGAGAATGAAATTGGAAAAGAAGGAAATGCTTTGGCAGTTTGAAAATATTGTTAGCTTGTGGAAATAGATATACTGTACTGTAATTATTAACAACTTATAAAATCTTAAATCAATATAAATTAATTTAATTATGATTCGTAATTGCATTATGCATGATCAATTTGAAACACTATGTTAAAGATAATTAGAGCTGGGCACCATCACTCATCAGTCCTCTAATAGCTTAATGAAAAGGAATGTCATGTACCACCTTTGGGTTAAACCTGTAAATTAGGATAAATGTTATTTTCCAATAAAAATGTGGTAAAATAATTGTACATTTAATAGACATTTTTATGACTCAATTGTAAATGTGTAATGGATTTTTTTGGAAACTGTATTATTATTATTTTTCATGGACCTAGTTAAGTATTTATTAGGGTTGATTGAGCTGTCAGTGTTTTTTCAGGATCAGGCCTCGAGGATTTGAATGAAGACTAACTTTTATGTAAAAATATCATGCTGTCCTCGAAGCGGGTGCCAAGAGGTCACTGCAGATGGAGGTCCTAACTTAGCATAATGGGTTTAACATTTCCATGACATCATCAGGGAATCTGAAAGGAGTCTAAGGATAATCAGAGTGGTCATTCAGAAGAACAGTAAATATTTTATGAGGATATATAGAAGCAGAAAAGATGGTCAGAAAGGTGATTCTAAGCTCCTTAGAGTTCTGTGAAGGAGGCTTCTCAGTTACTCTCAGAGTTAAAAGAGCCAATGCATATTCTTATATTAGCAAGACACATTTGAGAGGCTCAGAATAGGACCCAGGTTAGACATTAGTTTGTATAAGATCATTTCTGTTTCCTGAACTCTTCATATTTTGTCAAGGTGTCTGTATTTATCCTTTATATGCTTGCAAACAAGAATATACATTCACTGTTCCTAAGACTATTTTAGTTTGTTGATTTCCCAATATTATCTGGTACTGCAAGGTGGGTTCTTTTAAGATGATAATTGAAATTACCATAAGCATATTAGAAGTGTGTATGAATTAGATGAATTCAGTAAGCTCTATTAATTTATATTTTTTATTTTCTACTTTCAACAAATAATATTTGAATTCCTGTATTACTACGGGTCTTTTGATGGGATTCACCTTTACCACCAAACTTCTACTTCTAACCCAAGGCAGATATTGAAGAAAGAATTATATGTATATATATGGAGAAAGAGAGAGAGAGGGAGGGAGGGAGAGAGAAACAATACAAGCTCCACAAAACTTCATGCTTCAGAGTTTTAAACATTTTCTCTAAATTATGATCATTTTTGTTTCCAGCCAGATATACATAAATAGAAATAAACTTGTTCTGTTATTTGAAAAGGAGACATATCTTTTTTTAGAATATGATTAAGTACACTTGCTCAGGGATTATGTGGATTTGATGTTTGGCGTTAACCATTAAAATGGGTATTTTAGACTTTCAAAAATGCCAACTGGAATGAGTACTGAGTCTTCTCGAATTTATTTGTTTATTTTAATAAAAAATTATCTTGACACTTCTGAAAACAAAAGAAATTTTATCATTCCCTGCAGAAGATACAAATGCATAAGTGTTGGGAAAGGTAAATAAAATATTTTAAACTGTAAAATGTAATCTTCTCTCCCCAGTCTTGAGCTTTGAACATAATACCCATTCCTTGAATCTCAGATGTCATCATGCCAGGAAACCTTCCATGGTGTTCTGGCTCAGAAGAATCTACTTGTAAACTCTTAGATAAAAACTTAGGATTTTTTAAGGCAAAAATCCTCTTTGGTCACTTATCTCACATTTCCTCTTATTGTAATGACATGTGCTCCTATCTTTTCTACCATAGTAAAGGCTTCTCAGGAGAAGATAGTTTATCTTTTCTATCTTTGCATTTCCCAGTGTGTCTAACACAGTATTATGTAAAGTAGATAATAAAACTTTGTGTGTACAAATATTTAAAAACACACTTTTTACCTCTGATTATAATAGTGAGCACATGTAAATAATGCAGTTTATTGCTCCTCTTTCATATAATTCCGTTTTATTCTGGTGACTTTGCATGTAGCTGGACAAATGGCAAACTGATATTTTCAAGCTGGTGTTATTCTCACCTTCATAATTTATCTTAAAATTTGATTGGGTCAATTAGAATTTGGTTTTACAAAAAGCCGTTATAATTTTATTTTAAAACAATTTAAAAGGGGTTAATATTTAAAATATCATAATTGTCTTTATACAGTTTGTGGAAACAAAATTTTTACAATTGCATCATCTCATTGCAATTGGTTATGAACTATGTTTATGATCAAAAGCCCTTATCCCTTTGCCTAAACTGCAAATACACACCATTATTTATGCCATCGTAGGCAGATCTTGCCTTACAGATTTGGCCTTATATGCTCGCCAGATATTAACTTGAGAATGTCTCTGTATGATTTATCCTTTTTTTCCCCTTTGCACAGTCACTGAATATTGCAATGTAATGATTTCTGCAAGTGGACCAGTCAAAAGTCAAATAAATCATTCCTTTATAAGATGCAAAGTTTAAAGCACCAGTTAGTAAGTTTTGCTTCTTGGTAATGGGGCTCAGCAAATTTTACTTTCTGACACATTTTATAACCCTTCAGAGTAGGTGCAGTAATTACAAATGACTATATCACCACACCCTGCTGGTGCCAGGCTCTGCTCTAAGTCTCTCTGAGAATGTTTTTGATTGCAACTGCATAATTTTTAATGATTAAAACAATGATTTGATCGGTGCATCAACAATACAGTGTTATTTTGTGGGACTCTGATACCTGTTGGTTTCCAATAAGGAAAGGGAATATTAATGCTTTCATCAAAGAAAAGGATGTTAAGAATGGGTCTTATTAGAGAAACATAAGTGAGGCTTCTGTTTTTAAATATAGAATTCATCTTGCATTTTAAAACACCAAAGAAATTTTATTTGCAGTGACTTTTGTAATTCCAGTTTCTGAAGTCAGACACGTCTCTCATGTGCTAAGTTTTTCTTTGTCTACAAGAGACAAGAAAATAGAGCATTTCTACACTCAATCCTTTTCACATTAAAAAAAGAAAAAAGAAAAAATGAACTGGCCATGGGCCTGTACATTAAATTTCATGACTTAAAACCATAGCAATCAAATATTTTATAATTAGAATCATTATTTTCTTCATGTTTTGAGCTGTTTTACAAACAAAGAGAAGGCAAAAACTCCACACTTACACATTCCTACATTAAATGTAGAAACATTACAAAAATTAGATTAGGAAATAGATGAATATAATGACCTTACTCTCAATCATATGCTGCTAGCTAAGTGTTTGAGACTGAAAAATTGCACTAATGAAGCTATTTGAAGGCTTTTGTGGACAACTGCTTCCTCTTTGAAGATTAAATGAATGATGTTGATGTGATTAATCTTAGTACAGGGAGTGATGCAGCAGCTAGAAAATACCTTGGTGATTTTCATAATTAAACTGAATCAACATTTCAAAGAAATGCCAGTGTTA
Organism: Pan paniscus; assembly: GCF_029289425.2. Lineage (NCBI taxonomy): Eukaryota > Metazoa > Chordata > Mammalia > Primates > Hominidae > Pan > Pan paniscus. The sequence continues at coordinate 80,159,793 of NC_073263.2, read as the reverse complement.
TCACTTGTATATTAGAATTACATTCATTAGACAGAAGAAACAAATAATTTGAGCAAACAAGATTTTCCTTTTGGTGTACTGAGACTTCTATCATGTCTCAGAGTATCTTGCTATAAATCATCATTACTGTTTAATTTTGTCCTTGCCTTTTTAGCTGTTTTTGTGTCTCTGTGTGCCTGTGGAGTGCTGTTGATCATTCAAAGAATCTTGCTTATCCTTTACTTACTTTCAAACTTTTGAATTTTATCTTCTCTTAACCCCACGTCCAAGGTAGTTGTCTGCCCACTATGATCTTAGATAGGTCATACTTAATAAATTTGAGTTCTAATAAAATAAGACTTCTTGGAATTGCTTTGGTTACCTTGCAGAGAACTGAAGAAATCATAGCTCTGGTATCCTCACATATTTTGATAGATTTAAATCTCACAGACCAATGTTATCTTGATCCATTTCTTAGTTGTAAGAAATTTCTATTTTTTTCTTATTTTCTTAGAAGGATAATTCCAGCAGAGTCACTTTTTTTAGTGCTTTGTAGATAACTTAAATGAGAAAATCATCAGCACTATTTCCAATCAAACTATGGGAAATTGCCTTGGTAGATCAAGTAAAAACAGTTCTTCTGACTTCTTAGTGTAAGTACAAGTTAGGTTCAAGGGTTAAGGATTACTGCATTAATAGAAGTGCAGTGTGTTACTAGTTTTATCACCACTTTAAATTATTTTAAAGGTTTCTGGGTTACTCTTTGTAACCCTGATATTTGCAGTGCTCTTCCAGCTGTTGCACTGTCTTTCCTTTTCTGGTTGTTAATGGAAATAAGAAATGTTTTCCTTAAGGTACTGGATAAAGGACTGGTCTTTCTCTTCAGGGATCCCAATTTGAGTTCAACCTATAATCCTAAGTGAAATGAGTTTAGTGTCTGTCACCAAGTCAGTGGTGATTGAAAATACTCAGCTCCAAACCTGTTTTCCTGTGACTTTGTAAGGCAGAAAATATTGGAATGATCAGGTACCAAGGAACTCAGGAACAAAAAACTTTTAAAATAATGTGCCAGAATTGATCTAAGATGCTGGTACATATTCCGTGCCAGAAAGCCCCAGATAAAACTCAGCTGAATGGTCTATAATCCGTAGGCATTCTTTCTGAAATTGCCTTCATGTGTGCACCTGAGATGCCAGACAGTCACCTTGTACCTGGAAGTTGCCAGTTAACCATGACAGCAGATGAAAAACAAGATAAGTTTACCCCATTTGGGACTGCAGGATGTTCCATTGAAACAAACTTTTTAGCACTTTCTGACTACCCAAATCAAATCTAAGGATTTAGTGAACCAAAAGCACAACTTTCCCTCAGATCCTTCCTCCCATGCTTGTTAGCTGTAACCATAGCCGTCACAAGAAGCAGAAAGAAACAAGAGTCAGAGGAAACTCAGGATGCGGAGGCACAAAGAGACCTACAAGGGAGGAGAGCCCGGGAAAAATCTCTCTTCCACAGGGCATTTGCCAAGAGGCAGATGTGGACATGAAGAGAGTATGGTGGAAGGTGGAGGGAGGGAAGATGAGCAGCACATGCAGGGATCTCATTTACTCAGGGAGCAAACAGGCCAGCGCAGGACCAGTGTGGAGGAGCAATGGGAGAGATGAAAAGGGATTAGGGAGTTTTTGGGGAGGGGGTTAGCATGATGATTGTATTGTGTGTGACTGTGGGGCAAACAATCCTACATGAGTGGAACATACGAAAGGGCAGAGAAAGATACAAATAAGGAGAAGTGGAAATTGCAGAAACTGTGTGTAGAAGATAGGCCTTGTTAAATAAAGAGAGAGCCCCATTTTGCTTGTGATGCTGCCTCGTGACTAACTGGAAAATTGTGCATCCTTGAGAGGAAGTTCTTCTGGAGAACTCCATAATTATAATTCACCAGATCTGTCTGTTGTCCAGTTCCAGAGAGCTGAGGGCGGAAAGAGATAATTGTTCAATAAATCATTCTTATCAAGGACACTTTTTCTTTTCTGGAGCACTGTAAGAAGTTGGAAATGATTGAGAGGTTATAAAATTGCTCCCTGTTCTTCTTCCAATATTCTGTTGATGTTCCTAAGCTAGCCTACTTTGCCCTGTTTCTTAACTTTTCTGATGATACATTTAGACACCCCTTGCCTTCTTCAGCTTCACTATGTTGATGGCCAGTTTATATTTAGTATCACCTTTTCCCCAGAGATGGTTTAGATGTTTTTCCATTTCCCCTCCCCACTTCCTTTTCTGCTTTTTGCCAGTAGGACACAATTTCTTTTCCTTTGAGAAAGACTTTCCATAGAGAACGTGTCATTGAGGAAATTTTTCTCAACCTGCTTTACCTCCAGGCAGGCCTCATGGCTCTAATCACATTTCAGTTTAAATACAAGTTTGATATATCTCTAATGGACAGAGGTCACAAAGACTGAGTACACATTAAAATGGACTGTTGGTGGCCAGTAGTGAAACTCTGGCTCTTTAAATCTCCCATGTTACCTAAAAATCAGCATGCATTAATCTTGACCCTGCAGTCACTATTATTCTCTTTTCAATTTTGCCAAAAGTAAAACAGTCATTTATGGATCTCTGCATGTCATGAGAAGCTTTGTTTCTGTTGTAATGTAACAGATTACATTTTTGAGATAGTGTCTATTAACTCAATTTTAACTTCACCCTCTTAGAAATTCAATTTTCACTATAAATTATCTGGATTTCTACAATCTTTTCCATTCTAATGATCTCATTTAATTTCTCCTTGTTTCCGTCCACTGTAGTGAGATTGGCTTCTTTCCTCTGCTGCGGACACTCCATGCCTATTGTTCTTCTTGCCAGAATTTCTTGCCATTTGTCTGGCCATGGTCTCTTCAGTTGCCAAGTTCCAAGTCCATTTGACTTTCTCCATGGAGCCTATTTCACCCTCTCTAGCTCTAATTTATCTTTTTTATTTAAATTAATATAACGCTCAACTGTTTTGAGCATCAGCATAACGTGCTGGGTAAGAGCATAGACTAGGGAATCAGAATGCCTACATTTGAATCCTGGCTCCACATTTATTAGCTTTGTAGCCTTGAGCAAATTATATAAATTCTCCATGCTTCACTCTCTGATATATTCTACGTTGTTGGGTGGTGGGAGAATTTAATGGATTAGTATCAAAACACTTAGTGCAATGCCAAGCTGCAATGCTTGTCCAGAGGAAGCATTATATGTTTGTCATAACTTGTGTTTTTTTGTATTTTAGTTGTCATATGTTAAAAAATGGAAAGCAGAGGCCATGCTTATTCTCTTTAGCCATCCCTGACAGTGCTGAGATAACTAAGTACAAAAAGGCCTTTAACCATTTGCTTATGGATTGATTGTGAGAATTATAGTAAAATATCTCTTCTAATATGCTAAGTGACAAAAGAAATTCACCACGAATGTCAGTTCAAGAGTGAGTTAGACCAAGAGGAGTGTGATACCTCTGTAGGTAGGTCCCAATCTTACAAACATCTCCAAGTCTTAGACAGAAGTCAACAGGAAAATGAACAGCTGCACAACTCTTTGTCCTGGAGACTTAGATCTTTTGTCCATAGCTCACACTACTGCCACTAGGTGGGTGATGCAGCAGCCAGTTGCCTCTGGTTTTGTCTTTGGGCTTTCTTCTTACTATCAAAGAAAAGAAAGTAATTTGTAAACAAGGTTGACAGAATGTGTAAACTAAGATCACAAAAGGCGATTAAAGTAAAAATGGGGGAAAAAAACTCAGTTTGGTGTTTGGTAGAAGTCATTTTTTTCTTTTCCTCTCACTTTTCTTTAAAGGTTTGAGGGTTTTGTGGTCCTTAGCTTTATGTCTCAACTGCAAAAATTTCATACTTTAAACATGTTTGGGCCAGGCGTGGTGGCTCATGCCTATAATATCAGCACTGTCGGAGGCCGAGGCAGGTGGATCACGAGGTCAATAGTTCAAGACCAGCATGGCCAACATGGTAAAACCCTGTCTCTACTAAAAATAGAAAAATTAACCGGGTGTGGTGGCATGTGCCTGTAATCTCAGCTACTCAGGAGGCTGAGGCAGGATAATCGCTTGAACCTGGCAGGTGGAGGTTTCAGAGAGCTGAGAGCACACCACTGCACTCTAGCCTGTACAACAGAGCAAGACTCTGTCTCAGAAAACAAAAACAAAAACAAAAAATGAACAAACAAAAAACCGCAAAAGCTCCCCCAAAACCAGAGACATGTTTGATATAATATGATGTATTTTTGGTTGCCACTCTTTTTCAAAAATTTCAAATGAAAACCAAGTTGGTATCCTCATCGTAACAAAGAGGTATATGCAGGCTTTCTTGATGATTATTTTTATACTATTTCTATATTTTAAAGATATAGTATATAATTCCTTGCCATCCTAAATTCTATGGCTCAAAACATGGCAGTAGAAATATAGTTTACATGTGTAAATATATTTTTATTATTCTCTCCTTTTGTAGGAGGCCCAATTTTGTGGAGTTGGTGCCTAACAAACAGCAAACCACTCTTTGCTGGGCCCACCTCTTAAAGGAGGTAAGAATGAGTGCAATTAGGAATTGACCCTCCTTGTCTATTACTAAGGAGTTGCAAGGATCCTTTCCCATGTCAGGACAACTGATGTAATGTTTTCATTCTCTTCATGACAGGGGTGGAGAGAGCTGGGGGTAAGGTAGACTCTAAATATACAATCATCCTGTAGTTCTTGAAGGATTTTTAGAAGCCAAGCATAGCCTAGGGCAGTGATCTAGTCTAGAATAAGTGGTGTGTTTGTGTCTCTATGTGTGTGTAAGGCAGGGGTTAGGAGAGGAAGTGGTGGAAATAAGAGAGTGATAAGTTGGAATGAAGGGAAAGGAGATGAAATTTTGGTAAATTCTCTGTAAGCAGAATTGTTTAAATAAGTCTGCTATCTGAAGACAGCTATACTACAAATGGCTTCCTTCTATATATATAGGACTAGCAAGATTACATCTAGGATATAGGCTGAGTTTACATAGGATTATTCTCTTGTATTTCATACTCTCATTGAAGAATCAAACATAATTTTGAATACATATATGTATCCATATATATGTAAATTCCAATAACTTCAATGTGACTTGTGTTTCTGTTAAATACATCCATTTCTATATCTTTATATGTATGTCAGAAAGAGGAAGACTATGTAAAATAATTAAAATGGCTTTTCTAAGAAAATTTAATTCAACTGAATGGCTATATGAAACAAGCCTTGTTTAAGAAAGTAACACTGCTTTGAATCTTGTTTTTAAAAACAATCCATTTTCTATGGACTATGTATAGAACCCTCAAATACTACAATATTTCTTATGTAACTCCAATTAGATCCAGATTTCTGATGTCAGTTTAACAGTAGTTCAGAGCCAATTTCATTTTTTTTTTTAGAAAGTATGAGTCAAGACTATTTCCTATTGAAACTGCTTCTAGAGGTCACACAACAAATTCTGTTGCTGCTCTTTCTTTCCTTGTTCAATCTTTTTCCTTGACCTAAATACACTTCTGTTGGACCTTAAGGTTCAGAACATCTGTCTACAACCTTTTTCAGAATCTCTCTGGAGGCTCCGTTTTGCTCTTTATTGTATGTTACTAACCGCAGTAGAAGCCATGAACACATTTAATTTCCTTACAGGTCCCAGATTGCCTAATTGTCAGTGACAGCAATTTATGTTCCTATGACCATTCACTGTTACATACAATTAGATTTTATGGTATCAACTCATGGATCCAGTGATGTTTATGTAACTCAATTGTGTAAGTCACTATATTTTATGGTCCTTTCTTCAGAAATGCTTTTCTCTAAGTTTTTCGGAGTTACAGATCCCTGACAGTCATATTGCTTATTGTGCCTTCTTATTCATATGAATTAGAGTTGAAGTGTCAAAGGCTTAAGCAGATGAAGTGTCAAAGGCTTAAGCAGGTGTCAAACACCATAAATGCATTCTGTATGGCATCTTATATCACTACAGAAAAGTCAAATCAACAGCAATATGAACAGGTTAGTATTCTTTACCTATTTGTTATAATCTCCAGCTTGTCCTACTAAACTATGGGAAACATAACTGAATTCACTTTTATGTAAATGGACTACAGAATGTCATGTTATTATGAAATAATTCTCCTGAAATTACTTTAGATAAAGAGCCAATTCTAAGTTAGGACTCAGGTATTTTGCCTAGCTGACTATCAGTCATCTGCAGACTATCCCTTTATCTGATTTCAGAAAGGGAAAGAAATTGGAGATACTGGAAATTCCAGTGTGAACTATTGTAATAGGCATGATTTGGTTTGGTGCATGAGATGAAGATCAAAGCCCTTTAGAATGGAAACATGGTCCTTTAGGCTGTTGTCAACTAAGAGAAACTTAAAGCTGAACTGAACTGATTACAAGTCCCTTAAAGAACAAAACTTCCAAAGAGCAAAAATACATCTGATATGGCTTTTTGAAAGTGGTCTCAAAGATTTATGGTGAAACATGATCCTATGGAATGAAAAAGAGGAGGTGTAAAACAATTATGTTTACAGTTAAATGCTTTAAGGCAACAACAAGGGCAGAGAAAAGCTGAATGAGTTAATGCTAACAGAGTTGCAGAGTGTGAAGACTTTTGCAATTATAGAAAATCAAGGGATAAAGAGGATAAAGAGATAGAATGAACTATATAAGTAGGTTTGTGAAATTGATGATAATTCTATACTGGCTGGCTTGTTGAGCTCAGAGAAATGTGGTAATACCTAGTGATTAGGAAACTGGATAGACACTCAGGTAAAATATATTCCTATATATATATAGTCTTACCTTGTGGTTTAGGACAGGCAGTCTAATTCTTTTACTTATTAGTATAACCAAAATCAGTCTTCGTCTATTTATCTAGGAGGTCTAACGTTTAGTGAAGTATTGATAATTGAGTGTCTTGCAGGTCTTTGTAAAGTCACATGTAAGTCCATATTTATTTAGTGGAGCAATTGTTCCTTGTTTAAACAAAACAAAGCCCAAATAACTACAAAATTTAAAAAGAATTTGCAAAGTTCAAAACTAAAAGCCCCTTGAAGTCAGAGGCTGTTTTTTTTTTATTCTGTCAGTGCTGGGCCCAGTGCCTGGCACATCTTAGGTACTCTCTAGTGTTTAGGGGTTTGATGCAAAACAATTTGAAAATGACTAAATTGGGTTATTTTGGAAAACATAGATTCATCAAAGGCATTTTATGGTAGAGTCAGTTATGCTGATCATATTAATTTTGCTCCATTCCAATCACAAATTTAATAAATATACCTGGCATTGCTTTGCATTTCCTGAGTAATCTAAGTCTGATATGCAATGCTATTCATGGTAGGCAGGCTCTAAAAGGGTCCCTAATGATTTCTGCCTCCTAGTGTTCATACCCTGTGTAATGTTCTCCCTTTGAGTATGGGCAGGACCTAGTGCCTTGCTTTTATGAGTAGAGTACAGCAAGAGTTATGGCATGTCCTTTCTGAGATTAGAATAAAACACTGTGGCCTCCTTAGTGGTTTTCTCTTGCACACTTTCCTAAAGATAGACGGAGAACAGGGGTGGGGCAAGAAGAGGAGGGAAGGGGTGGGGGGAGGGAGAGAGAGAGAGAGAGAGAGAGAGACTGAGAGAGAGAGGAATATTGATTCTGTCTTTCCTTTCACTTCATCAATGACTTTTTATCTTCCCTGTCTTCTAAGTTAGCCATCTTGGACGGCTGGTTTGAGTGCATATTTGCTTCCAAACTTGTCTTCAAGTATATGAAGGCTGGTTATATAGAATTATATAAAAAATTATCCTAAGTCTTCTCTGTGCACAGAGCAAAAATTGTTATATTCTAAATAAATAATAAACGGCAGGTGAATATATTCAAAGGTATTTAGAAAAATGTGAAAAAAGTTTTTTACAGAGAAAGTGCAATGTTGACTAAACTTACATTGTTATAAAATGTATCTATAATTCATTTAAATGTTATTTTAGTATTTTTACATTAATTTGTGTATATTAATACTTGCAAAAATATTGTTAACATTTGTACACTTCACGACCCTTTTGGCAATCTACATTGCATTTCACCTGCTTGTACATTCATTTATTATATTTTGTCATGTATATAATCATAGCAAGTAGCAGTATTCTGTAGGCTTTGGTAATACCAGGGAGTTAAATTATCTTCAAAATAATATTCTATTCATGAGTATATACTGTCCGAGAGAACACTGAATTTTATTAACTATGATTCTGTAACTTCTGAAAATTCTTGGGATGGAGAGAAATGTTTTGTTTTTTTCTTTACTCTTGCCACATATGGTAATTTTCTGAATCCATTATTTTTATAGCATGCCATTTAAATATGAATATTTTAGAAGTTAATTGCAAAGATCATAAATGTGATAGCTGTGAAAAGCATACTAAAGCCAGTTATATCTTTTTAATCAAAAACAGAATCTGAGGAAAAAACTTTTTCATATCTTTCTCTTCATGATAATCAATGCGTATTTATTACTACCCACAGGCACTATACTAATATCTGTATACCTTTTTTAAAATTCATTCAGTGAGGAGATTCCAAATTCACCTATCCCATGAAGATTTAATAGAAGTAATCCTCACTATTATCTCTTAAACTTGGAGCGTGGTTTATTGTTCACAGAATATTTTCACATACGTCATCCCATTAGTGCCTCACAATGACCCTGGATGTAAGAAGGACACTTATTATTATTCTTACTTTGTAGAGGAAGAAATGCAAGCTGAGAGAATTTAAGTGATCCCCAAAGTCACAGTTAGAAAGTGTCTGCTTGGGTCCTGAATCTATCTAATTCCTAGCCCAGTGCCTATTCTACACATTGACTTTATTTTGCAAGTTCCTGACAGGTGCAATCATACCAAATTTATGACTAATAGGTGTTGAAATGTCTAACGACTAAGATAGGTGTATTAGCTCTTAAATGGCTCACATTAAATGTGAAAGAAAATACAACCACTTTAAGAGTCCATGTTTTACTCTGTCTAAAACAATTAATTTTAGTGATATTTTCTTTGCACTTATTTGAACTTAGGTTTATGACCCAACTTACTCAACAAGTGATAAAGGAAGCATCTCTGGTTTCAGTTCAAAGTGTATTTAGTATTAAAGGAATTGGCACGCTTATTATTCTGAATCAAGGAGGGTCCAGTTAAAATCGAATCCAGGGCTTGATTGACTGCTTTATCTGTTTTAAAGTCATGTTTACAAAGATAATGTTTGACACTAACTTCTTTGAGAGATCTGAAGGCCAGGCAAAGCTAGACACCCACCAAGGACTTATGTGCTTGTGTGTTTGCGCAGCCCCTCCTCCCTACCACTTGGTCTTTGTTAGGCATTGGATGGCCTGTAACATGACTGCCTAGCTTTGAGACTGTGGTTTAATCTTCTAGCAGGGATCACTGGGCCATAGAACATTGGTCTCACTGCTGTAGGATTCCTACTGGCTGAGCTGTAAAGTTTTATTCCAGTGTGTACTTTTTAGGTGTTCAGCAAATATTTGTTAGAAAATTAATTAATATACACATAATTTTCCAACTGAGAAACTTTCACAAATCCAGAGGAAATGTGGTTCCCAGATCACTGGGCATGGGCCTGTTATTTTCTTCATCAGAATTTCCTTGGGTTGGTTGAGATATCTTAAGCATGAACTTGAATACTCTTCACATTTGGGGTTCCAGTTTCCTGATCAGTGGTTGAAAGGCAGTTGCTGCTTGCTGACAAGGGAAGGGAAGGGCTCCCAGTGGGTCTCTAGAGAAGCCATGTTTTGTGCAAGGGGTGAATGCTGGGCTCAGAGTGCCTGGGTCAGCCAGTGGTTTTGGTTGTTTGCCCAAGAGGGAGTGATTGAGTGGAAAGCACCAAGGTTGACTTGTTGATTAAAATTATAATTCAGCATTTACATTTTCAAAGTACTTTATAATTGCTAATGAGCTGTTTCTCAAAGTGGGCCCGGGAGGAAGGTCAGCAGCCTGGTCCCCATTGTACAAATGAGGAAACTGAGACACGGGGATGTTAAATGACTTGCTCAAGGTCACACAGCAAGTTCACTCAGGAGGCAGCTTCAGTTGAACTTTAGAACATGGCTTTCTACAGCTGAGCTTAGGGTCTTGGGGGATCTTTCCTACGGGGAGTTCTCTCATCCTGGGGCTCTGTTGTTTAATTATGGCTTGATATGGATCTGAGATCATCTAATAAAATGAGCTGAAACAGCCCTGCTCCTGAAGGATGGGAGGTAAATGTGGTGCTGACGGCTGAAAGAATAATTCTGGGAATGCGCTACTGTGGGCTGTGCTGGGCTGTGATTTTGCAAATTCTGCTCAGGAATATTATTTTCAGGGTCCCAGGGTTTTTGCTCTCATTTTCTAACAAATCACCCAGGCAACGTTTTTTCCTACAGGCTCACTCTTTGAGATTAGCTCATGTTCATAATAATCTCCCCTTTAGATTCTTATTTAATTAAAATAAACAGACAGCCATAATTTTTTCCCCTGTTACACTGAAATGAAGCAACTGCTCATCCCTTATCAGTGCTTACGGGAGGCAGAGACCTTCGAAAGCCCTTTGAGTCATGTTGCTGAGGATAGTTCTTCCTCTGAGCTCCCCAAGTCACTGTGCACATACCATTATTTTTGTATTCATGACATGACATTATAACAGATACTTTCTCTGCCACTTTCTAGAAAAATTTTTACTACTCTTTGTGTCCCTAAGATTTTTTACTGTATCTGTCTAATCACAGGCACTTAGTATTAAATGCTTGTTAATAAAAAAAAGTTTTTTTTTAATAAGTGGCCAAACATTTTTTCTTCTTTTCAGGAAGGAATATCAAAGTAGAGTGAGAAAGAGGAAAAGAGAAAAAAGAAAAGGAATTGAAGTAAAGAGGAGTAGAAAAAGCCTGCTATTTGGAAACTTTGATTACTATTTATCTTACATAACCTCATATGCTCTTATTAGTAAATCTTTTGCAGATAAAGAAATAAGAAAAGGCAAAAAAAGAAAAAAGGAGCAAAAGAAAATGCATAGATGGAGACTGTACTGGTTGTCCAGGTGGAAATATGTCCAACATTTGTAGATTTCATTATAATAGAACAAAATTAGCTTCATGCTGAAAAAAGCCACCTCTCCCCTGTCAAAAAATGAGAAGGCCAGTAAGGGAATTACCTGGAAATTGTGTAACTGCTGCTTTCAAGGGTTTGGTCCAAAAACTGGATGAGTTTGTATTTCATTTTTCCCTCTTCTAAAAGTTTCCAAGATTTTCAGTGTGACTTTTAATTACAGGAGTGTGGGGTGAGGAATATCATCCCAATTCTTGTCTGCTATTGCTTCCATTTTCCATTTATAATAATCCGAACCCTACAGCCTGTACTGGGGATATTTACATGTCTGTTCTTGGAATTTTCTAAGGAAAGGCTTATTCACAATTCCACAGCTGAAGTACTTCAGGAAAAAATCTTTGGTTAGTGAGGGGTTGAACAGATGCATCGTATCAATGGAGGTAACTGTGATATATTTGCCACTGTATAGGAATAAGAGTCAGAGATCTAAGTTCCATGTTCATATCTGTCACTTACTAGTTATGCTGAGTAAGTTGCTGAACTTTGTGGCTCAGTTTCTTCATTTATAAAATAGGAATAATATTTACATTAGACAAATTATCAAAACTAAAAAATAAAATATAAAAAGAAAGAATATTGAATTATGAGAAAGGGAAAAAAGCTAAGAAAAATTCTTTTTTTTTTTTTTTTTTTGAGACGGAATCTTGCTCTGTCACCCAGACTGGAGTGCAGTGGCATGATCTTGGCTCACTGAAAGCTCCACCTCCCGGGTTCATGCCATTCTCCTGCCTAAGCTTCCTGAGTAGCTGGGACTACAGGCGCCTGCCACCACGCCCAGCTAATTTTTTTTTTTTTTTTGTATTTTTAGGAGAGACAGGGTTTCACTGTGTTAGCCAGGATGGTCTCGATCTCCTGACCTCATGATCCACCCGCCTTGGCCTTCTAAAGTGCTGGGTAAATTACAGGCATGAGCTACTGCGCTCGGCCAAAAAATTCTTCTTGAGAGAAAAATGCTAACTTATAAATGTAGGAAGAATGATAATGTCAGAAAATTCTCACTTTATAGTCCCTAATGTAATAATTGATTCAGGTGTATGTGATCAGTGGATGCTAAGCCATTGGGTGAAAGGTTGTTGAGGGGTAGGATATTCATGGCCTAATAGAAATGGGAAAATTTTATGTTTACAAAGGAGGGGCCAGGTGGTCATCACCTTAACTACAAGGTCAATCGTAGCATAACACCTAGATTAACAGCCTGACATTATTTGCTACTATATAATAAGATTTGAAGTACCTAGTATCACTTTTATGAACTATTCTGGCCAGAAATTTAATCTATATCTAATCAAACCTCTAACCTAAATTCCAGTTTAGAAAATACAAGAGACTTATACCTCTGTATAAGTTAAAGTTAGAAAACAACTACTTAGATCTAGAATGTGGGATATTCTATATTTATGGAATAATTTTTTTCATAAAAATTGCGTAATAATTTTTCAATTTTATTAGGTATAATAATATTGTGGCATATTTAAGAATGTATTTATGCGTATATCCACACAAAGAAAATATGAAAAAATATTAACAATTATTTAATCTAAATGGAAGGTATATGTGTGTTCATTGTATTATCTTTTTCAAGTTATTGTGTTTGGATGTTTTTATGAGTTAGAAAAAATTTAAACAGGAAATAAGGTAAGATACTCAAATAACACACTTATGATAAAATAAGCTATTGTTAATGTAGCAATAGTATTTATAATGTATCTATAATGGCATAGGAAATTGTTGACTAATATGTTGATGGTGAGAAGGTCAGGAACAAAGCTTATCCCAAAAGGAAATAAAATTCTCATAGAATAAAACAGTCTGAAGACTGTTGACACCTAGAAAATACATAAGATTTTTTTTTTTCCTTGTTGGGTGCAAGTTTTATTAGACTTACAAAATGGTATGTCATCCTCCTGGTCTGAAGACAGGTTTATGTAGTGATGCTTTGGGGCCAACTCAGGAACATTATATTAGTGGTACATTGCATTTATAATGCATTTTTTATTTTCTTAATCTGAATGCACCTACTGTTACGTAGGTATCTCCACCAATTATATCCAATCATCTGACTGTATTCACACATTAATTTTAGAAGTCAAGGATTTATGCTTCCATTTATTAATGAAGAAGCTTAGTCTATGATGACACATGGGTTACAAGTATAGAACCAAAACCAATTATTATTCCCAGCTTAATTAGAGTGAATGGGTTACAATTTTGTTTCAGGTTTACTTCACAAAAATACCCTGGAAAAAGTAATCCAATTATCCATATTATTACTAAGATATTTAAAAACTGCTTATGCCCTCAATTGTGAAAAGGCAGCTTAGATTTTAAAGTTATTTGTTATGGTTTCATAATAGACCATGTGATTATGCTGTCAGTGCCTTAACATTAAGGTATTGTTTCTATAAAAACAATGCAATAGAACTTTACATACATTTACAACATGAAACTAGGTATTCTCTCCACTGAAAACAAAGAAAAGGAGATATTGAGAAGATTTGTGTTGTAAACATTTAATTAGAAATCTAAACATTCATTAAAATTTTTGTTACCATTTATTACAAAGTTAAAGGTTGCCAATATTTTAAAAAATTGAATTCTACTGTTACACCTCAGGGTTTTGCTACATATTGATTTTATTTCTCTATATTTTGCTCTTTCTTTCCCCCCACCCCTTCTTGATTCTTGTTTTTCTTTCTATTGGTTGTGTGTAATTCAGGACTAAATGTGTTGTGGTTATGTCTATGGAATAAAGTTTTATGTTTTTCGTTTTCAACTTTTAGAATTGATAAGTGAAATATAAACATATTAAAAATAAACCGCTAAGACAACTTAAAATACATTGCTGTTTGCACAGATGTCTTTTTTCCTGCATCACTATCATCCGATAAAATAAATCTTATTTTTCACTGGAACATGTTCATTGATACTACTACAATACTTATAAAGATCATGAATCTAAGGGTCAAACCTGCCCAAAGCAAAAAGCTTTCAAATAATTATCATCAGAAATACCATCTTAAAAAAAAGGAAGAGTGACTACATTTATCCAGAATCATCCAGAATGAGTCCTTCCACATAAGTGAACTTTCCAGAAAAACTTTTAAGTGGCCGGAACTTTTTAAGCAGATCACCTATTTAGATACAATGCTTTAAAAATCTTTTATGTGCCTACTTTCATATTAAAACGTAATGTGCAGAATATAAACTAGTATTTACTTAATGATTCAAGGCTACCATTAGGAACTGGTTGCCTTTAATTCACATAACAGTCTATAGATCATTTTCACACACATACCTTCTGGTTTATCTTCACCACAGCTTTATGCCAGAGGTGAGACAGGCATCAATACTCCTGTTTTTTACAAAACGGGAAACTGAGGCTCAGCATGTCTAAATGTCCTCTGTTATGTGGGAGAATAAGAAAGCAGGCAAGTGTTCTGGCTTTAAGCCTAGTGCTCCTTCTCATACACACCACTGCCTCTCTAGACCAGTGATTACACAGCATGTTTGCAAAGATAATGACGGGGTCACATGGACCATTTTTCCTTATTCAAAATACCTTCAAATTCCTAAGGAGTTATATTTTTGCATTAGGTTTTTACAGTGTTTACTGCATGGTGCCTGGCATATAATAAGCACTTAGGCATTGTTCTGTGAATTTGTCTGTGGTAGCATACCTGGCACTAGAGCCTCTAATTAACATTCATTCATTCATTCATGTATTCACTCATTAATATGTTCAACAAATACTTAATGAGAGTGTACTATGTGCCAGGCCCGCTGTACTAGATGTGAGTATAAATGCCAAATGCATAAAAAACCTTAAAGTCTAGGAATTTGCATCAATCAAAGTGTCACTCAAATGTTAGACGTCCTTCTCTCACACAACACTACTTTGAAGAAGGTGGCAATCACTATACGTGTTAGTTTGCCAGGGTTGCCGTAACAAAACACCATTAGTATGGGTGGTGTAAACAACAGAAATTTATTTTCTCACAGCTCTGGAGGCTGGAAGTCCAAGATCGAGGTGTCAAAGATTTGGTTTCTATTGAAGCCTCTCTCCTTGGTTTGCAGATAGTTTCCCTCTTGCTGCTTCTTTTCAGGGTGGTCTCTCTGTGTATGTGTCCCTGTGGTGTCTATTCGTGTGTCTGAATTTCCTCTTTTTTTTTTTTTGAGACGGAGTTTTGCTCTTGTTGCCCAGGCTGGAGTGCACTGGCGCGATCTTGGCTCACTGCAACCTCCGCTTCCCGGGTTCAAGCAATTCTCCTGTCTCAGCCTCCCGAATAGCCGGGATTACAGGCGCCTGCCACCACGCCCAGCTAATTTCTGTATTTTTTAGTAGAGATGGGGTTTCATCATATTGGTCAGGCTGGTCTTGAACTCCTGACCTCAGGTGATCCACCTGCCTCAGCCTCCCAAAGTGCTGGGATTACAGGCTTGAGCCACCGCGCCCGGCCTGAATCACTGCACCCAGCCTGAATTTCCTCTTCTTATAATGGCACGAGTCATACTTAATTAGATCCCACCCATATAACCTATAATACCTTAATTACCTTTTTAAAGGCCCAGTGTCCAAATACAGTTACATTCTCAGGTACTGGAGATTAGGGCTTCAACACAGGAATTTTGGGGAAACATAATTTAGCCCATAACACTATGCTAATTACTTTCCGTGGAGAGCCTATTATGTGTCAGCACTTTGAAGGCACTTCTATTAACACTAATTCTGACAGCAGCCCTGTAAATTAGGGTACAGCTGAAAATATACTCAAGGTAGTGAAGTGACTTATGTGAAATAAACCTCCAATGTGGTGCCTGAATATGAGCCCAGGTCAGCCTAACTTGATGAAACTTTGATGTTTATTTGATGGTGCAGAGGTCTTTCCTAGTCCTGTCTTTCTGGATAGTTGGGCTTGCAGGATACATGACCTCTGAGCAAGTGTTATGCTGCAGGAAATTAGTACACACTTATTTAAATTGTCAATCTTTTTTTAAAAAAATTTAGGCCGAACGTTTTTCTTGTTTCTTTTACATAACACTGGACCTCAACTTAGTTATTAGATTCCATGCAATCAAACTATCGTTCACAAATTTATCTCATTTTGATATTACTATCAGACATGCTCCCATTTAAACATTATTTTGGCCTCTGACTATGAATAAATGCAGTATTTAATGCACGTAAATATTTTATGATTAACTTTGGTTACTTGTATCATCTCAGTTCACTCTATAAATTCAGTCAGGGAAGAAATATTTTAGGCAAAATACTCAGCCTGAGATGTGAACAGAAATAACTTAAAATGGTTCTTTTGTACTATATAATGCAAATGTAACCTAGTTAAGATTTAAGAAATCAATAAACATCTTGAATTCAGGCAGAGTGTTAATACATCATGTTATGTTGTGGGATAATATTAGGTCTAATATACTTTGCCATTTCCAGTAATTCCTCCCTGGACTCCTCAGAAGGAGCTCCGTTATTCTAGTCTGATGGGTGGACCCTTTTGGGAAGCAGTATTGTAGTTGGCTAGTAGCCAGTTGTATTTCCTCAAACATCTTCCAACCCTCAAAAGCATTTTTCAAATTAGCTACGAAGTAAATAAAACCTGGTTGTCCATCATTCTATGAGAAGCTGTCTTTTCAAGGAACACTTTGGGCCTTCCTTTCTTTTTTCAATCTTGATATTGATTTGCGTATTATTGAATTCTAATAATGATAGGCTTAGAGGTAGTTGAGCTTCCCTGGTAACTAGCTGGACATTTCCTTAGTTGTTATTAGCAAATCATATAAGTACACAAAAAACACTACAGTAAAACCTCAAAAAGCTGTAATGTTAAGAGAGTGGTTAATTGATTTAACCTGTGAGAAAAGCAGAACTCCTCCTCTCCTCAAAATGTATTTCTGGCTGTTTACCATTGTGTTTAAAATATTTTTTATAAATTTCCCATTTATAATAAATGTACAATAGGCATATACAGTACATATATTGCATATAATATAACAGATATAACAGACATAATAAGCTTGCCTATTCAGATCTTTGTTCAGCCTAAACATAAATTTGTAGTAAATTTCTGTGGAACAATTGACTGACTGAATAAATGGGAAATAGAGGTAATAATACAGCTGATTTTGTACTGCTCTGAGAGCAGTGTGGACGTGTTTTAATTTGTTTTAAAGTTAGATCTCTGTTATCTTATTGTTTGCTTTTATCTTTCCAATATAAACGGAGATCAGGAAAAAATAAGGTTGATTGACTTGTTAGTTATTTGGGTTTATGTATTAGTAACCAAGATTAGAGATTGGAATCATAATGGTCTGGGTTTGGATTACAGCTTTGCCACCTACTGTATAAGCTTGAATAAGTTGCTTAACCTTTCGGAGCTTTCTTTTTTTTTTTAATTTATTTTTTATTTTATATTCTTGAGAATGAAAGAAAAAAGATGAGGCTCAACATGATTGAGACTTCTTTTACTATTGTTAAGATGGTGATAAAAAATGGTACCTACCAATAATTATTCTTGTAACGACTAAATGAGGCAATGGAATTAGAGGTCTTAGCCGGGTTCTGTCTATAACATGACATCCATTATTGTCATTCTGCTCAATAGAATTCAGTGGGCTTTGTTTGTCCCTGTTCTATTTCCTTCTTTTTTGAACATTGGCTCTGATCCTGCTAAAGTCTGCCAGCTAGCTAGTGTTCCTCTTCTCTGTGTCAGATCCAGGTGAACTTCTGAGCTCCTTCCACTATATCCCACACTTCCTTTAGAAAAAATATTGATTGGAGAGACCAGCTTGATTTAAATCATTCTAGTAACTTGGGAACTTGGCACAAAAATAGTTTTCCAGGTGGCAAAGGGGTACAGGTATGGAATTACATGCATACCTCCCACTATAGTTTACTTTTACGCTCTGATTCTGACAGAAAAATGGAGAAAATATTTGATGATATCTTTCTTATAATTAATTCTACATAATCAATGTGCCATTGTTTGCATTTTCAGTTTTTTTCTCCAGATTAAGTTATCCAATTTCTCAGCAATTCTATTTCTAATTCCCCGTCAGCCCTTCCCTCCCACAGGTTTCCTCTCCAGCTAAAGATACTAGAGTTCTACATATCTGAGTAACTTCTATGGTAAGGGGGGATTGTGTGCTGTCCACAAACACAGTGATTTAAATGAGGTTAAGTCTATTACAGACTTCATCATGAGCAAGGAAAACAAACCAAAGATGTTAAACATATGATCCACAACACAGGTACCATATTTCTTTAATCTGTTCTTAGTTACACCACATACATCAAAGCTAGGACACAGGAGGACTGGCCAAGATGCTCAGCTCTTTCTATTGCTGGGAGTTCTGCATGGCTCCTTGGTGATCAGAGAGGTAAACCATTTCCTTACCTTCTATCTTCACAACTTATAATACTACTAGGATCATAGCCTGTTCCATTAGGGTTTACGTACTCCAGTTTCCTGAGGTGATATCCTGACGTGTATGAGAAATGGTAGTACAGTAAGCATCACATTCACAAAAAAATGGATTTTGAAGTAAAAATACTGGGTATGCATATTAACTCATACATATTAGTTTCCACTGCCTCATCTTTTTTTCTCTTATCCTTTGCCTCATGTGCATGATGGCTTGAAGGGAGGGAGGAAACGTGGCTACAATAGCACTTGCCTTATAGGATTGTGAGAATTAAATAAAACAATGCTTAGGTACATTGAGTTCATCCACCCATCTATGCATTTATCCACCCATCCATCCATCCTCTATTTATTCAGTCAATATTTCTGTGAACCCACTATGTGCCAGGCACTGTGTATAGTGCCCTAAGGTAGAGAATGACAGGTAGGCAGCACAGTTTCCTTTCCCCTGGCCTTGTATTATGGTAATTAAACTCCAAAGGTATAGCCAGAGAAATGAAGCTTTGATCCAGGAATAAGGTACAAAGTTCAAACCAGAATCTCGCTTGTCTGCCCTGCCCCATGGCTCTGACAGCCCTGAGCAGAGTTGACAAGCCTTCCCCGTTTTATTCACAGGAATTGAAAGTTTCATGTGTTATTAAAATTCCTCCCTCCCTGCAAACCATCATCCACAGGAGGCAAAGGAAGGAAGTGAAATTGAAAGGTCCATCAGCAAATCTTCTGACATTTACCCAGGGGGTGAGACTGGGGAAATAAGCACGTGACCCCTCCGTCAGTTGCTACTCCTGGGGGAGGAGCTGTGCAAAAGCGTGAAGCTTTTAGACACATCTGGCCCAGGGCAAAAATATGAATTTGACTGAGATTGTCTTCTACCTGCTGGCCTCTGAGCCTGGGATCTTTCCTCCTACAGCAGTGTCCACTCTCCCCCTGAGCTCTCACAAAGTGCTGCTTGCCATCCTGTGTTGCCCAGAAGAAACTAAACATGCTTTCCCTCTTAGGCACTATGCAGTTCTTGAAATAGACTTTATTATTTATTTATTTATATTTATGGGGTACCGGTGATTTTTTGACATAAGCCTACAATGTATAATGGTTAATCTAGGTTATTGATGTATCCATCGCCTCACATTTTTATCATTTCATTGTGTAAGGAACATTCAAAATCTTCTCTTCTAGCTGTTTTAGACTTTATTTTTTTAAGAGCAATTTTAGGTGCACAGCAAAATTGAGAGGAAGGTATAGAGATTTTTAATATACTCCTCCCCCGATATGCACAGATTGTCCCATTATTAACATCCTTCACCAGAGCGGTCCAGTTGTTATAAGTGATGAACCTGCATTGACATCATCGTCACCCAGAATGCGTAGTTTCCATTAGGGTTCTCTCTTGGTGTTGTACATTCTATGAGTTTGGACAAATATATAATGACATGCACCTATCATTACGGTATCATACAAGAAAGTTTTGCTGCTCTGAAAATCCTCTGGGCTCAACCTATTTATGCCTTTCTCCCTCCTAACCCTTGGCAATAACTGTCTTCTTACTATCTCTACAGTTTTACCTTTTCCACAATGTGATGTAGTTGGAATCGTACAGTGTGTAGCCTTTTCAGATTGGCTTCTTTCACTTGGCAATATGCATTTAAAGTTCCTCTATGTCTTCATAGTTTGATAGCTCATTTGTTTTTATTGCTGAATAATATTCCATTGTCTGGATGTATTTATTCATTCAGCTACTGAAGTTTGGTTGCATACATGTTTTGGCGATTATGAATAAAGCTGCTATAAACATCTGTGTCTGTTTTTTGTAGCACTGTGCATTTAAAAGTAGACATCAAAGGCTTAAGTTAAAGGAAATTTCAGCTTGGCAATGATCTGCAGGGCAGGGAAGCCTCTTCTCTGGACCCACCTGAAGTCCAGCCTTTTGAACAGAGGGACAGAATAAATTGTCAAAGAAGCTAGGACAAGTAGAAAAAGGAGGAAGTCATGCTCTTTCTCCTTTCCTGTCTCTCTACTCTCCCACCTCATGTGGCATGGTACAGTTTAATCCTGAGCTAGGATTTAGGTGGTTCTTCCCTCCCTTTGAGACTCATCTGCCAATTTCCAAAGACTGGCTGTAGCCCCTGACCCTCCCAAGCCTGCACTTCCACATTTGTTGGGTGCACTAAATTAGAAAAGTAGAATGAATGCTGCTAATGCTACCTATGAATGACTCTGTGCAAAATGCTGACTGAACCGTGTTTAGATAAATCACCCTGGAGAGCATTTACCTTTTCTTCTTAAACAGAAACAAACCATTTTATGACATTCTATCAATGGAGCATTTTATAAGATATGCCAACTTCCAACAGATCTTTCAAGAACATCCACTTCTACTCGCAGCCCATCCTTCCTCTATGTAGGGAAGAGAGCAAGTTAGGATTTGACTCTGTCCTGTTTGATCCTTTTCTGGAAAGGCTAAACCAAAAGACCAGTAACTGTGGGTTTTATATTCTCCTCACTGTGCCAGGTAATGTCAACATGAGATGGTGCCTTGCCCTTAAACAAATTTGATTAAAGAATATTATTAGTAATAATAAAAAAAGAGTCTGAGAAAAAGAAAATATTTTTATGACAACTCACTTGTGGTTTTGAAGTGTACTTTAACTGGTAAGATCACAGTAAGTAATTTAGCTGAAGTGTAATAATTGGGTTCCAAGTGTTATGATTGATACATTTCATTGAAAACAGCACCCTGAGGCTTTCCCAAATTAAAGATGAAATCTAAATAAAACCTTAAATAACCCATGTGGAAATACTTTATTGTAGTTAATAACCAGGCAAAAATATGCTCATTTTATTTGTAGACTCATTCCAACACATTATACCTATTGTTGTTTCCACTTGAAAGGAATCACACTTGGCTTATGTAAAAATAATAGCATTCCTAACTATTAATAGCAAATAAGAGAGACATTTATGGACATTCATACATCATTTATAAATGACCCTCATGAATAAAGTGTTACAATGATTTCCATTAGAGTAAGTTCTACAATTATGGCCTGCATGAGAGACACACTTTTCTTTCTTGAATGCACATATAAAAATCTGTCATTTACTTTGTTGAAATTTTATCCATAATGCTTCAATATATTTCTAGGCTACTAAAGGACTATAAACTGAAATATACAGACACAAATGTATCCTATTGGGCATATGGAGATAGGTCCATGGGGCCCTTAAGACAGGGGCCAGGGCACATGACCATGGTACCGTGCTCTCCTTTAGTGCAGTTTAGACTGAGCTTGGGCTTCCAGGTCTAGCTCGGACAAATGAATAGAAAATTAAGGCACCTGACGGGAATCTTGATCTCATCTTTCCCTTTTCCTGACATTTCTCAATCCAAGATCTTTGGTACTAGCTTCCTGCTCTGTAAGGGATGTTAAACTTTGGAGTGAATTTTCAAGGTGGTATCTTCCTTTGATGATACAGTAAGAGAAACATCTGTCTGTCACGATAATACAAAATGTGGTAACTGATTAAACTCCTGCTTTGTAACAGGGACTGTATACCCATTATTTTGCTGATTTCTCATGACCACCCTATGTTGATATACATTTTAATGATGTACCCATGAGACAGATTTTGTTACACTTTATTTCTAGGTGAGAAAACCAGAGCTCAAAGAACTTATATAAATTACCTAAGATATGGATATGGAAAAAAGGTTTGACCTAAACTTATGCTTGTCCCACCATATATATTTCCTGACCTTACAATTCTGCCTGAGATCAAGCTATTAGGTCTCCTGAGCTCTCCCTGTTAATTATTGAGGAAGTGAAGTTGCTTTGAACAGAAATGCATTATATAGGGTATTATCATTTATTGAGTTTCACAATGCCTAAAGCCTGCCTGGGCTATGAGTTATCTTGACCCAAGGACAATGCTGGAAAGAAAGCATGTCCTCCAGCTATTTATTTGCCATATGCTGTTTTTTCTTGTCACAGTCCTGCATCTCCTTGGCAAGGTTGAGGTAGGATGTTCGAGCTATGGTAAGATCATTATCATCAGCTGCTGCCAAGACCCTCTTTCTTGATTTGCCAAGATTCTTGAGGGGAAGGCAGTGAGCTGGCCATGGTGCCCCTTCCTCATTTCAGTGACTTTCTTAAGAAGGATCTCTGCTCTTTCCCTCCCCATAGTGACAGGAAGCATATGGGAAACTGTAAGTCTCTTTCAGAAAAAAAGAAAGAAAGAAAGAGAGAGAAAGAGAAAGAAGAAAGAAAGAAAGAGAGAAAGAAGAAAGAAAGAAAGAAAAGAAAGAAAAAGAAAGAAAGAAAGAAAGAAAGAAAGGAAAGGAAGGGAGAGGAAAGGAAAGGAAGGAAGGAAAGAAAAAATCAATCAATCAATTGATCCATCAATCAATCAATCAGGGAATCCTTTGCTTGAGAATGCATATAAAACGGAGGAATGAGAGATTTTAAAAGTATAGCGTGACCACTTGATTTCCCCTCAACATTTGTAGAGACAACACCTGTTCATGGTAGTTAAGAGCTGGTGAGATCTGAGTTGGTGCCCTTGACTCTACCACTTACTAAATGTATGACTTCAGGCAAATTATTTACCTCCATATGCCCTGAATTCCTCATCTGCAAAATGGAAATAATAGTGATACCTACTTCATAGGTGAGGTGATCTCTGGTTCAAACAAAACTCCTACTATTGTTCTTATGTATTAGTCCAATTAAAATTATACAGCAAGTTTGTAGCACTCCTAACATGGCACTAGAACCCAGATCTTCTTACTGAGACTAATTCTTTTTCCTTTTCATTTTAACATAAGGCAGATCTATACTTTTGATATCAACATTGATATCAACTTTTAATATCAGCCTGTTAACATTTATAGCTGACCAGGAAAAACCAGCTGAAAGCATTGTATTACTAATTTTGGCTGTGTTAAATATCTCTAGTTGTGGCTTTAGAAGAAGCTGTTTGCCAGTTTTCTATTGATGACATATTTTAGCTAAAGATCAGCATTTAATCAATAATCAATTCTAGCAAATGCTTGCTGCTATGTATGTTACCAACCATTTACCAAAAAAAAAAAAAAACACATCAGTTTGTTCGTTTTATTCTTCATTTTAAGGCAACATGTCAGCTCAATCCACCACTTAATTCTCTAAGAGTTTGTCACCTCCAAATTGTATTTTACCCTTCAAGAACAAGAAAAAGTCAGATGACCTGTGTCAAAGACCACAACTGGAGCATATGAGTACTGATATTATAATTTGTAGTATGAAAGCACTGTTGATATTTACAAAATAAACCCTAACTTTAGAAATAATGTATTATTTACTTTTTCTGAGATATAAGCTTTAACTCCAAAATTAATACCAAGAAAACCATACTTTTTAATAAGAGTAATTTTTTCTCCATGAAATTTATTGATGAATAAAATAAGGTCATGAACAAAGAATCACTATTTTTCCCCATAAACTAAATGGTAGCATACTTTTAAAATATCTTCAAAAACCTTTAAAACTAATGAGTTCTACAGCCAAAATATCTTTTTTTGTAAAGAAAGAGGAATCAGAAAAAATTTTTTAAGGTTAACTGTGTTTATATGCATGAGCGATTATTGTATAAGGATATTAATAATAAATTACAGAGATTTATAAATAAGTTATCTATGGTGAACTAAACCAGGACTTCTAATTTCCTCTTTTACTTTGCATACATTGTGCTATTATTTAACTATAAGCTATTTAGGAATTAACTAGAGATGTTTTTGCAATTTTATGAATCTCCTCTGGAGATAAGAAAACCAGGTAACTTTTGTAGAAGATATTAATTCTATAGCCTTTATTTTATATCCGACAATTCTTTAGGGATTGTTTGGTGGTTGTTAAATATTTCCTTAGGAATATCTGTTTATGGCAAGGAGATATTTCATAATTACATTCAAATACTCGAGTCAAGTAATATGAAAGCCCTTCTTTTAGCAGATCAAGGCAAACTGCATGTAAATCACAGCAGACCTTCAAATAGTTTTCAAAAATCATCAGACCTGAAAAAGACCATTTACTCCACATAATTGAAATTGAACTGCTTGTGTTAACCTGAGCGTCCCTTTTCCTCACTTGGGTCTGATCTCCACATCCCTAAGAGAATGCAAAAACCCGGCTGCCTCTAGCACATCTTGTTAAATCAGGATTTTATAAAAATATCTTAAGAAAGAGATGAAAATATAAAATACTAAAATTATGGAAGCCAAATAATTTGACACTGATTAAGTCTACTCTGACTTATGTTAATCATAGTGTGTATGGAGACCAATATTTATTGTTACACTTGGATACCTTTATGAGACAGAGAGTTGCCAATTTTGTAGTAAATTGAGTGTGTCAAAGACTTGGACAAGGGCCAGTGTCAAAACAGGCACAGAAAATGTGTTCCTACTGCAGGTGAGGGGAGACTAGGCAAACTTGTATTATTTCTGTCAGCCCTATGATAATTAATTTTCAACCATATTATCTGAATTTAAAAGTGACATTTATTCCCTGTACTGATTTCCTGGAAGCTTTCCAAATTTTCTACCCTATTTTGAAAAGAGCTTGGCTAAAATATGAACAAATCATTAAGAATTGATGCATAGAAGATGTACATATTCACACAAAAGATGACCCCTTTAAAACATGGCTTTTAAACATTAGTAGAAAGGAAAACGTATATGAGAATGGACCATAACTCTCCCCAGCACAGCTGGAGTGCCGTTGGTTGAAAAGTAAAAAGAGCACACTATTAGCAAGCCTTTTGGGCCTGCGGTATGGATCTCTATTCCTCACACAAACCCGCATTGGCTCCTTTGCTGATAGCTGTGATTGACTGTTGGATCGTATTATCCCCTGCTGTTCCCCCTTCTTCACTTCTGGGGTTACCAACAGCAGGAATTGTCAGTCAGGGCTCAATTGATTATCCTCAAAATTTGCCCCTGCTATTGACCATAATGGGAAAAAAAATCTTGCCTCTGAATTATTCAGAATGAAAATATACACAGAAGAAATCGATAAGGCACATCTGATATTAAAGACAAATTAAAACAGGCAGTGGAAGGGGGCTTGAGGCAGCTGCTCCATACAAAGAAGAAGGCATTTTTAAGATAAAGGAAAAGTATTTTTGCTTTCTTAAAAAAGATGTTATGGCTGTCAAAGCTTTTCAAAATTAATAGCTTTATTAATGGGGGCATTACGGCTTCCTGGCCAGCTAGCTCCTTGTAACAGTTGGGATGGTACTTGAGATTCCAGCTCTGTAATTTCTTTCTAATAGTTCCAAAGTGTTTTTTTTTTTTTAACTTAACCACAACACACCATGCTTAAGGGATAAAATTATACAAAAATGCTTAGGTCAAAACCAGGACATTAGCAAATATCTAGGGCCAGCCACCAGCCCTGATAGAATTTGATAGGAATTAGAAGTTAAACAACCAAAAAAACAAAGGGTTCCCTTTTCACAAGCACACTTGTGAGAAACACAATTATGTTGTGTTGTCTGCAGAAAGAACCTAGGCTCCTAGAGGCTGTTATGTGCCAGTGGGGGTGGGAGATAAAGTAATCTCTGGGGTAGAAAATTCACCCAGTTTAATCAGGATTTCTGAGGAAAATGTGTTACTTCAGTGGCATTGACATGAACAATTTGCAATTATCTGGAAATTTGATTCCCTCTGAGAGCTCCATAAAACTTCAAACTTCCTTTTTCCTCCACAAACAGGTGTGTTTAGTCCAAAGTATATTATATATATATATATTTTAAGAGACGTGGTTTCTCTATGTCACCCAGGCTAGAGTGCAGCAGTAGGACCATACCTCACTGTCGCCTTGAGCTACTGGGCTCAAGGGATTCTCCTGCCTCAGCCTCACAAGTAACTGGGACTTCCGGCACCTGCCACAAGCCCCAGCTAATTTTTAAGTTTTTTATAGAGACAGGGTCTTGCTATATTGCCGAGACTGGTCTCAAAGTCCTATTCTCAAGCGATCCTCCTGACTTGACCTCTCAAAGTGCTGAGAATACAGATGTGAGCCACCATGCCCTGCAAAAATAGTTGTTTACGTTCTCCATCTCATCTTGGGATGTTTTATTCTTGGTTATTCATCTGTTCTCTTCTGCGGAGACAAATGTAGCCACTAGCTCAGGGAACTTAAGACAAACATTTCTCCTCTGTCCCCCAAGGATCAGGGAACCAGCTTGCAGAACAAGAAGCTTTATTAGGTAGGCGGTAACAATTTCCCTTGACTCTTGGTTGAAATGTCACTCAATTAGGAGTCTTCCCCTGGACTGCTGAGCAGAGAGAGACAATTCTCCTGGGATGCTTCTCTTTTCCAACCCTACTTCTGAGATAAAGCTGGTAGTTGGGGAAACATATTCTTCCTCTGAAATTGGCAGGGACACTTAATATCACAGGGCAGAACTTGGTTTGCTGAAGATAGAACTTATTCAATTTCTTTTTGGACTCTCTTTTTGGATTTTCTATTGATGAATTAAGTCACTGCTTTAAAAACCTATATATTTATAAGCATATACAATTAAATGCATGTTATCTGTGAAGTGTAACTTGGTCAGTTCCAACAGAGGAATGCATGATATTATCTTAATTCTGCCTCTTAGCAGTTGAGAGGAAAGTTGTTCAATATCGGGTGTGTGACGATTTTTATAATGTCTTAAGGTGGGCTTTGCCATTGCCTCAAGAACTTTCCTTGGCATGGCCTGTCTCTCAATTCAAATTACCGCTATTGATAATGATCAGAAGACAGGAGAGTGGAATATCAACCAGTTCACCCCTGCACACCCAGGTCCCAGTGTTTCCTTCTTATATGGATGCTAATCATTTTCTAGTATCTCGAATGCTGTCACTGGTTCTCCCACTCTCTAGAGGTGACTATTTCACTCCTTTTCCTCTCCCTTTAAAACTTGAACACTCTTGCATTTCTTCCACCATCCCTACTCTCATGTGTGAACTTGCTTCCCCCTTTGGTGAGAAACGTGAAACAATCAGACAGGATTTGCACATCTACTTGCATATGGCATCTGTACCCTTCCACCTGCCCTCATGGCTATGGCCAGCATCCCCACAGGAACTCTAGGCTGCATCTGCTCTATTCAAGGACATTGCTTCAGTGATATTCATCTCTTTCTTGCATCATCACTTTTTTATCTTTCTACCAGATGATTCCAATAGGCATACAAACATGTTGTTGTCCTTAGCTTAAGATAAACAAACAAAAAAGACTAAGCCAAACAAATAAAAGCCTTTCTTTGACCCAATTTTCTCAAGCTGTCATCCATTTTTTCTTACCTCTTTAAGAAAACTTCATGAAAAAGTTGCCTACAGCACTGTCTCCACCTGCTTTCTTCCTATATACTTTTTCCACTTTTTCATTCTGAACCAATTTTAGATTTACAGAAAAGTTGCGAAAATATACAGAGAATTCCCATATGCCATTTACTTAGCTTTCCTTAATGTTAACATTTTACGCAACTGTAACACAATCATCAAAACTATGAACTTTCATTTACTCTTGAGCCCACTGCAATTATATTCTTTCTTGCCTCCAAACAAGGTCACAATTTCTCCACATTACTAAATCCAAAGGTCAGTTCTCAGACCTTATCTCATTTGACCTACCAACAGCTTTTCATGTGGTTGGGAACTCCCTCCTCCTTACCACACTTCTCTTAGATTCTGGGTCACTACCACTACACTCTCCTTTGGCTCCATTCTCAACCGTTGCCTCTGATCAGTGGTCTCTGCTGATTCCTCTCTAGCTTTTGACTTTTTTTCTTTTTCTTTTTTCTTTTCTTTTCTTTTTTTTTTTTGAGACAGAGTCTTATTCTGTTGCCCAGGCTGGAGTGCTGTGGCACAACCTCAGCTCACTGTAACCTCCACCTCCCGGGTTCAAGTGATTCTCCTGCCTCAGCCTCCTGAGTATCTAGGACTACAGGCCCGTGACACCACGCCTGGCTAATTTTTGTATTTTTAGTAACGATGGGGTTTTGCCATGTTGGCCAGACTGGTCTTGAACTCCTGACCTCAGGTGATCTGCCCGCCTCAGCCTGCCAAAGTGCTGGGATTACAGGCGTGAGCCACCGCTCATGGCCTCTTTTGACTTTTTAACATTGGAATCTCTAAAAGCTGAATCCTTGGAGCAGCTCTTCTGTTTTCCTAAGATCCTGGCTCACTTGGTGACCAATACATCTCATTGCTTAAATACCGTCTATCAACTGATGACTTACACCTTTTCTATCTCCTGTTTGAACTTCTCCTCCAAACTCTGGACCCATATGTCTAGTTATCTTCTTCTAATCTTCATCTGGATATGTAACAGGCACGTTAAACATATTATTTCCCAAACTGAGCTTCTGCTCTTCCCTGTCCCCCAAAATTCTTTCTCACACTGTATTACCTGTGCCAGTTAAGGCAACTTTGTCTTTTCAATTGTTCAAGACAAGAATTTTGGAAAGAGATGCCTCTTTTTCTCTCATATCTTACATCTAATCTTTCAGAAAATTTGATTGACTATATCTTCAATTATTATAGCTAGAATCTAGTTGCTTTTCAACCTCACTGCTTTACTTTTGCCCATCATCTATTTCCCACCTACAAGGATCTTGTTAAAGCATAGAACTGATCATGTCACTGCCCTGTTCACAATGGCTCCCCATCTTCAGTGGCTCCCCATCTCACCCCAAGTAGAATCCAAGAGTCCTGACAATGGCGAACAAGGCTCTACCTAATTGGACTGTCCTCTCCGTTAGCTATCTAACCTCATCTCTTACTATTCTTCACACAGCTTCCTCTGTTCCAGCCACACAGGCCTTTCTTATCATCCTTTGAACATCCCAGCCTACTCTTCACTTGCCGTTTCCTTTTCTCGAAATGTCCTTTTCTCAGACAGCCTCATGGCTGGCTCCCTCATCTCCTTCAGGTCTTTGCTCAAATGTCACTTCTCGGTGAGGCCTATTTTGATCACCATATTTAAAATGACCTCTCCTCAGCCAGGTGTGGTGGCTGATGCTTGTAATCCCAGCACTTTGGGAAGCTGAGGCGGGTGGATCACTTGAGGCCAGGAGTTTGAGACCAGCCTGGCCAACATGGCGAAACTCCGTCTCTACAACAACAACAACAAAAAAAAAACAAAACAAAACTTAGCCGGGCGTAGTAGTGGGCACCTGTAATCCCAGCTACTTGGGAGGCTGAGACAACAGAATCACTTGAACCCAGGAGGCAGAGTTTGCAGTGAGCGGAGGTTGTGCCATTGCACTCCAGCCCTGGCAACAAGAGCAAAACTCCGTCTCAAAAAAAAAAAAGAAAAAAGGCCAGACATGGTGGCTCATCCCTGTAATCCCAGCACTTTGGGAGGCTGAGGTGGGAGGATCACCTGAGGTCAGGAGTTTGAGACCAGCCTGGCCAACGTGGTGAAACCCCATCTCTACTAAAAATACAAAAATTAGCCAGGCGTGGTGGCGCTTGCCTGTAATCCCAGCTACTTGGGAGGCTAAGGCAGGAGAATGGCTTGAACCTGGGAGGCGGAGGTTGCAGTGATCCGAGATTGCACTATTGCACTCCAGCCTGGGGGACAAGAGCGAGACTTCATCTCAAAACAAACAAACAAACTAAAAACAAAACAAGCAAACAAATGACCTCTCCTCCTCCCAAAGAGTTCCATCTCTCTACCTAGTTTTTTTATTTTACTTATAACCATCAAAATACCATGTATTTTAGTTTTTACTCTCTGTGTCTTTGTACTGGATGCAAGTTCCACAAGATCAACAGTTTTTTTTCTTTGCCTGTTACATCCTCAGGGTTTTCCACATTGACCTCAACATAGTAGGTACTCCAGAAATATTTGTTGAATAAATCCATGATCCTTGCCTATGTCTATGAGAAAATCCAGGCAAGTATTATTGTTCCCATTGAAGGGAGGGAAACTAAAGCCTGCAGAGGTTAAGTGACTTGTCCAGAGTAAATGAGAGGTCTGAAATGAGAGAGCCCACTTCTCTCAACTCCAAGTCCTCGGGCATCTCACTATATGTGGCCTTTAATTCAGGAGAGCCATCTATCTGAAGATCTTGTTGTACTTTGGTGGGCAAGGGTTATAAGAACCAACCCAGGGGCAGAGGACCATGTTAACGTCATTGGTGGTCAGCCGATTAAATTCTTTGGCTCCAAACTGCTTTTCACAAGAAAAGAATTCCAAGTAAGCTTTCACTGCAGGGTGACAACAAGGAACATTAATCTGCCAGAGCAGCTGTTTGCTCTTATAAAATACATTAGTCTTCATAATAATGGAAAATCCAAGAGGCAGCTTTACTGATTGAATTGAAAGTCAACGGGAATCAAGGAATCGTCCATGTTGAATTATTAAGTAACTATTTCTAAATTAAGCCTTTTGGATGAGGAGCACACTGGACTGCAGCTTGTACAAATGTATGTTTTCCTCACTTCCCTATTAGGAGAAGTTATATAAGATGTATGCCAGCACATTAATCAAAGACCCAAAAAACAGGTGTGTAAAATGACCATCCATCAAATGGGGTCTTTGGCCATTCCACAGCAGAGTCATTTGGAATTCATTCAATGGATAATGCACAGGAAAAGGGAGAGGCTGTGCAGAGCTATTAGTTGAATTCAAAAGAGCATGGGAAATACAAATTGATGCTGGAATGAAATCAGAAGATATACTCAGCAGTTTGCTTATTCTAATTTAGACTGCCAGTTTGAGAAATGGGAGAAATAATTTAGGCATGCATGGAAAGGGCTTATATTTAAAAATCTTTTATTTCAGAAGACTTTTAGATCTACAGAAAAATTGCAACTATACTACATAGAGTTACCTTATACCCCACACCAATCTCCCCCATTATCAACAGTCTACATTATTATGGTATATTTGTCACAATCAATAAGCCAATATTGATACATTGTTATTAACTAACATCCCCATTTTATTCTAATTTCCTTAGTTTTTACCTAATGTCATTTGTCTGATCCAGGATTCCCTCCAGGACAGCACATTACATTAATTGTCATTTCTTCTTAGGCTCCTCTTGGGTGTGGAAGCTTTTCAGATTTTCCTTGTTTCTGATGACCTTGACAGTTTTGAGGACCACTGGACATATATTTGGTAGAATGTCTCTGAATTGGGATTTTTCATGATTAGACTGGAGTCTTGTGTTTTTGGAATGAAGACCACAGAGGTAAAGTGACAGAAAGGAAGACTACAGGTAAAGTTCTGTCATCATAGATCAAGAGTACATATTATCAATATGACTTATTACTACTGATGTTAACCTGGGTCTTCTGGCTGACAGAATGTTTGTCAGATTCCTTTACTGTAAAGTTACTCTTTTCTCTTCTTTCCATACTATACTCTTCAGAAGGAAATCTTTATGTGCAGTTACGGGCCATTTCCTTGAGGGTGGAGTAGCTACATACATTATTTGGGATTTTTGTTTTGCTTTGTTTCAGTAATTTTGTTGTTGTTGTTTTGATTTTTTGTTTTGATTTTTTTGTTTTGAGACAGTGTCTCACTCTGTTGCCCAGGTTGGAGTACAGTGGCACAATACTGGAGCACTGCATTTCTGCCTGGGAGATTGGTTATTTTTTATGTATTTGTTGTGGACTCATAGATCATTATTTTATACTCTGGGTTATAATCCAATACTACCTTATTTTTTTGGCTCAAATTGTTCCAGCTTTGGTCATTGGGAGTTCTTTCAATTGACTCCTGTGTTTCTTTCCCATACCCCCATCATTGTGGTTTTGGTTTTATAAATATATAATATACATATATATATATACACACACAATTTTGTGTGGTATATATATGGAACTATATGTATCGATATTTAAGCTAAGCATATGTACCTACTATAATTGATGTACCTGCTCTAATTAATTACCATATGGATCATTTTAGCTTCTTCTCCTTGCTTATCTGTAAACTTCCATTCCAACAGTGACAGTTTGGCTCCCACTATCCATCATTTACCTCTTGTGGGGAGCAACTTTATCAACTAGAATACTGTGCTCATGTATGATGTTTTTTGCCTTTAGTCTTACGGACACTAATCATTTCCAAAGTTACTTAAGTTAGCAGCTTCTGTCTACCATTACCTTCAGTTCAGTTATTTCATACATTGGTATACATTTAGATTCTTTTATCACATTCTGCATTTTATCCTGGCATCCCCAGTCTCCTAAATGATTTTTTTTTAAGTTGCACAATTAAGGCATTCTTAGTGCTGAAAAGTTCTGTGGGTTTTGACAAATGCATAGTGTCATGAGTTAATCATTACAATACCATACAGAATAGTTTACTGCCTTACTGGCTGAACAGTTTAACCTATTCAATCCTCACTGTCCCCCATTCCCTGGCAACCATTGATGGCTTTACCATCTCTATAGTTTTGCCTTTTTTGAATGTCATGTAATTGGAACCATACAGTGTGTAGCTCTTTCAGAGTGTCTTGTTTTAGTTAGTAATATGCATATTATATTCATATATACCTTTATGTGGCTTGATAGCTTATTACTTTATTTTTGCCAAATAGTATTCCATTATATGGACATACCACAGTTTTTTTTTAACTTATTCATCTATTAAAAAAGACATCTTTGTTGCTTTTAGTTTTGGGTGATTATAAAAAAGCTAATATAAACATTTATGTGTAGGTTTCTATGTAAACATAAGTTTTCAGATCAGTTGGGTATTTACCGAGGAGCATGATTGCTGAATTATACATTAAGACTATGTTTAATGTTATAAGAAACTGCCGGACTATCTTCCAAAATGAATGTGCCATTTTATTTCCCCATCAGTAATGAATGAAAGTTCTTGTTGTCTCACATCCTAGCCAGCAATTGATATTGTCAGTTTTTTTTTAATTGCCATTCTGAAAGGTGTGTAGAGGCATCACATTATGGTTTTAATTCACATTTCCCTAATAACATATGATATTAAGTACCTTTTCATATGCTCATTTGGAAAGGGCCTATTTTTAAGAATCCATAACACCCTTACCTGGTATGAATTCACTTTCTATGCTGGGAGTTTATTCAGTCTAAACTTCTAGAAATTGAAAGAAGGAAATGTTTAAATAAATGTCTTTTTCTCTCTTACAATTTTAAAATGGCTGAAAATAGTTCTGGCATTATTACAAAATAAATAGTAGATGGCAATGTCCTTATTGACAAGAGCCTATTCTTTGTATAATTATTTACAATGAAGTTGATTTGTGTTCCAGATAATATTAATTAAAAATTTTAGGTAAAGAGTGCAACTTTTGATTGAAAATTTCAGGTAGAGTCCAGCTTTTCAATGACTTCCCCCAAATGGTTTATAAAACTCTGCCTCACCTCTGAATACCATTTTCTCTCTGAATAAAGGGCACTGGACAATTGTAAGGGCATCTCATAGGCTTCCGATGCTTCTGGCTTTAATATTCTGTGCTAGATTCGCAGAACTCTTTTACAGATGCTAAGCATTCAATCCTGAAGGCTCCACTTCATCATCAGGTAATTAGTATTTTCATTAACTTGCTTATTGTCAAGGAAAATGAGCCTTGATCATCTAATTTTTCCTCAATGAGTTGAATATTGTAATATATCTATAATTAATGTGCTTTATGCCACAAATGTGTAATGGAGTGGAAATCTGAGGCTGCTCCCAGCAGTCACTGTCAGTAAATGTTTGATGAATAAACAGAGACTTTCTAATGGGAAATGGTGGCGACTTTTATAAGCAGACACAATAAAGACTTTATTAACATACTTAAGAAGCATTCTGGGAAATAGAATTGAATGCATTATTACTGTAGGCTCCTTTTGTGAAAAGTAAATTTTACTGTCCCCATAACAAATGTTTACTTGTTTGATGCAAGTTGTGCTATCAGTATTTTATGGTGTATTCTACAATTTAATACAATAAAGCTTAAATAAGCTACATATTCCTTATGGATTTGAGATCCTAAAAAAAATTACCAACAATCCTGTCTGATAATCATTTGCATACCTGGTTTATATGGAAAGAAAACAGTATACCTTTTCAAGATTTTTAAGAGCCCAAAGACAAATTTCAATGTATTTATACTAGCTAATAAATAGAAGTAAATTTGAGTGTGTGTGCAGTTCCACATATAATGAGTCCAATTTTAAGTGGTAGATTAAAAATAAAAGGCAAATGAAATTAATTTTAGAGTACATGTCCACATGCTCTAATGTAGAATCTAGAGATGTGAATTTCATTGTATCAACATGTTTTTCTTTGCCTATGGAAATGTATAGTTGTTTGACTTCATTATTTGTTAATAATGCACACTCTCCATTAAGCACGGATTTCTAAGTGGTCATCCCTTCCACCACTGTCACTTGAACAACTCTCACAAAGCTGTCTCCAATACCAGGAGGATGCCAGCCTGACTCTTATATGAACATACAAGAGTTCATGCAAGTCATTTTCGGGTTTGCCCTAACTTGATCCAACCCTGGTTCTAGGCATTCTGCAAAAATGAAATTACATTTGGACAAAGAGCAGCACAGGGTAACTTTCTAACCATGGCAAACAGAGAGGCAATCTGTTCTTTGTATTTTCAACAGACTATTTCCTAAAATGCAAATCGGATTATGTCATCTCACTGCTCAAACCCTTCACTGGCTTCCTATTACTCTTGGCTTAAAAAATAACATTTATAAGATCTACAACTCCTGGCCACTTCTCTAACATTATCTTATGATATCCTCTTAGAAGACTAGAAAGAAGTCTTCTTTAGGACAGTTTATTTTCTTCTGTGTGCTCATAGCACTGTGAACTGTATTATTCCTCTCAGGGCACCAAATCTCATCTGTGTGGTTATTTGAGTCAGGGCTGTCTCCTTCCACTGCCTGGAGAGTTATTTGAACTGCATTGACATTTTTGCTTACTATTATATTCCTACTGCCTAACACAGTGACTTGTGTATAACAGTCACTCAGAAACATATCTTTTAAATGAATAGAGTTATTTACACATGGAGTATTGAAAGATAGTCATTCCTCTCATACAATATTGAAATTACAAAGATGTTTAAAATGCCCAGTCTGCCGCTACTGTACAATATTCATAAAAATGTTCTAATCACACCAATTATCCTCTAATATACAGAGTAAGCAAATCTTTGGAAGAGAGTGGGATGTGAACACAGGGTGATAGAAGAGAAAAAGAATCAGCTCCTGTTTTTCAAAGGACTATTTGAATAGCTGGGATTTTTTTTTTTTAGGGAAAGGTGGACTAAGTTAGTTATTCAGCATACCTTTACCTTGAGCCCAGATTCTTACTTCCAATTGCCTACTGCACAACCTCCTGTACAACTCTACATTCTCCAGCCAAATCAAACACCACGTACTGAATTCCTTGTCTTTCTTCTCAAACCTGGCCCTCCTCTTGATTCCCGTATCTCTGTAACGCAAAAATTATTCTCTACTCCTTTTGCCCTCTCAGCTTCTACCTCTGATCCATTAAAAAAATCTTCTTCTAAATATCTCCTGAAACTGTTCTGCCTTTTCCACCCTGCAGTGGCCTAGAGCTGAACCA
The DNA here is from genome assembly GCF_029289425.2 of Pan paniscus. NCBI lineage: Eukaryota > Metazoa > Chordata > Mammalia > Primates > Hominidae > Pan > Pan paniscus. The sequence goes on along the minus strand of NC_073263.2, from coordinate 80,123,599 downwards.
TCTTTAGCTTGGACTATTGCTTCAGCCTCCCAAGTGGTCTTTCTGCTGTCATTGACATTCCACGCCAATGTGTTTTCTTCTACCACCAGAGTTTTCTCTTCAAAGATTTAATGTGGCCATGTCATTTTCCCATTTAAAAACTTTTAAATTTTAAATTTTAATTTTTGGCTAGCTGTGCCTCCAGGATAAAGCTTGAACTCTTTAGAACTGCAAATAAGGTCCTTCACAATATCATCATGACTTATCTTTACAGCTTTATTTTTAGTCATCCCGGACACACACCTTAAACTCTATTCATTTTGTGTGTTTTTGTTTTTGTAGTTGTTGTTCTTGTTATTATTCTTATGTTGTTAGTTTTTGACACATAAAAATATTTATGGTGTACAATATGATGCTTTGATATACATATACATTGTGAAGTGATTACTATAAATTTAACATATCCATCATTTCATATAATTATTTTGTGATGAGAATGTTTAAGATCTAATTTATTAGCAATTTGAAGTATACAATACATTATTATTAACTGTAGTTACCATGTTGTACATTAAATCTCTAGAACTTATTCATCTTATGAGTGAAATTTTGTATCTTTTGACCAATCCCTGCACCCCATTTCTCACTCTGCCCCACTCCCTGGCAACCACCTCTTTATTCTCTGTTTCTGAGTTTGACTTCTTCAGATTCCACATGTGAATGAGATCATGTAGTGTTTGTCTTTCTGTGCCTGGCTCATTTCATTTAGCACAATGGCCTCCAGGTTTATCCATGTCATGACAAATAGCAGGACTTCCTTCTTTTGTCAGGGCTGAATAATAGTCCACCAATATATATACTACATTTTCTTTCTCCATTTATCCATCAACACTTAAGTTGTTTTTACATCTTGGCTATTGTGAGAAATGCTGCAATAAACGTAAGAGTGCCCATAACTCTTCAAGATAACGATTTCAATTTCTTTAGATATATCCCCAAAAGTGGGATTGCTGGATCATATGGTAGTTCTATTTTTAATTTTTTGAGAAACCTCCATGCATAGGAGGTGCAATCTGGTTTTTAGGAGATGTGGTATGGATCAAATGACTCAAATCACAAGAATTTCTGAGTTACACTGAAAAAAAGTTTATAAACATTGCAGTCAAACATTGGAAACTCGAGCTTCCTTATTTTGAGCTTCTTTTAATCTTAGTCTAAGTTTTACTGTCTTATTCAGATATGAATAAGATAAGATATTCAAGCCGGGCGCGGTGGCTCACGCCTGTAATCCCAGCACTTTGGGAGGCCGAGGCGGGCGGATCACGAGATCAGGAGATCGAGACCATCCTGGCTAACACAGTGAAACCCCGTCTCTATTAAAAATCCCCGTCTCTACTAAAAATACAGATAATTAGCCGGGCGTGGTTGCAGGCGCCTGTAGTCCCAGCTACTCGGGAGGCTGAGGCAGGAGAATGGCGTGAACCTGGGAGGCGGAGCTTGCACTGAGCCAAGATCGCGGCACTGCACTCCAGTCTGGGCGACAGAGCGAGATTCCGTCTCAAAAAAAAAAAAAAAAAAAAAAAAAGATATTCATATCTTATTCACATGAATAAGATAAGATATTCATATCTGAATATTATTTAGATTCTCACTACATTTCCAATGTGTTTTAGACATAGTCTACAGAACTTTTAACACAGAGCTTAACTTGTTGGGACACACAGAAAACATTGCTTGAACAGGGTTTAAATATTTTAAAAACATTCTTGGAGTTGGGAGATGGTTTGCTGGGCTAGGAGTAGGGTATTCATATTGTTATTATGCTTTTTCCATACTCAACAAATAAATGTTTATATATATATGTTCACAGACAGAATTTGAGAGGAAATACAGAAAATAAAGAGTTTAAAGAGCTCCTTAATTTGGTTAGTGTTTGACCTATGGTAGTTTATTTTTAAACCTTTTGCTATTTTCCTCCAAATGATCCATAAAAATTAGTAGCAACAATTGTGTAAATGTTAATTTTCATTATTATTCTTAATATTATCTATCCTTTCACCAGAGGCTGTCTCAGACTGTTCATTCACACCACCAGAGTATTATGGTGGTGGAAGGCTCAAATGCACCTGGATTAGAGGAGTGTGGGAAGGGAATGAGAAGATATGTCCTGCACCTGGTGTATAATAGGCCTTCATTAGAGGTCCCCACTCTTTTCCCTATTCTTAGAATGTTTGAATTATGATTTCTATCAAGGCTTTAAGCCAGAGTAATTAAGTTATAATATTAACTTCTTAGGGAGTGGACGGCTGATGCCTTTTTTTGAGTATAGAGTTGGGAGGCTTCTGTGAAGCTCTGAGTGACCTTCTTGACAGCTGCTGTAGCAAGAGCCACTAATATCCTCCACGTGGGATTGAACCAGAATGTGGGCAGAGATCATTTCAACTCTGCCACTTAGCAGCTCTGTGACTTCTGACATATATGTTAACTTTCCCAAGTCACTATTTCCTTAAATGAAAAATGAGACAAGTGACAGGGTTGACGGGAGCACTAGAGATAATTTGTAGAAAGCACCTAGCACAGTGCCTTGTATATAATCATTCTTCATAAATAATTATGTGTTGCTCCTCTTCCTCCTTTTTCCTTCTTTTTCCCTTTCCTCTCTCATCAAAGAACTATGAATAAGTAGGAGCCATAATTAATCTAACTACTTCAAAACTTAACTTTTTAAAAACAAGCATTTTAAATAATTTTAGAAGAAATTAGATATATTAACCAAAATAAAGAGAAGATAGTACAAATGTCTATAGACTTTATACCTTGTACACAGTTTTGGCTGGAAAATCAAATTATTGAGAGTCATCACTGTAAAGGAATTTCAAGGAGCAACATAAAAGTTTTTAAAAAGTGTATTTTTGTATATTTCTCTGCTGGCTAGAGATGCAGTTTTTGCCTTCCAAAATGAGAACTAGATTAGGAAATGCAGTGAGTTTGTTCACTAACTCAATTATAAAACTATTAATATTCCCCTACTTAAATGCTTACCTTTTTGTAACTATCCTATGAAATGTACAGTAAAAATTTTACTCTCACATCTATTTGTGAAGAGATCACCAATTGTCCTCTTCCCCTGGGGTTCACCTCAATTATATATTTCTGAAGTATAAATAGAAACCCTGGAACCAAATAGGCAAAAGTTCTGGAAAATACAGTTTAATGACCCATGGGTATATACAAAACATATCATGTGTCTATAAGAATCGAAACATAAATGGAGAAATACATAAACATACAAATGTATAAATAGAAGAGTCACAATGATCCTCAAATGACAAAACCTACATGATACTTATTTGTTCTGAATTATCTCTAAATGATTGTCCCACATTTTACTATTTCATTTTTAAATTATAACTTTTTATACCTCAACAAGTTCAGTAATGCAAACATAGAATTCTTCAAGATAAAAGTTCTGAATAGAAACACAGTTTAAAATGTAAAGGTCATAAAAATCTTTAAAAAATATTTGAAATAAAAGTACAGACGATGTGATTATTTTGCTGGATGAAGACATAGGGGAGGACAAAGTAGGCAAAATAATGCATGTGAAGGTGTCTGCATCCTAAGGCACACTGACACTTCCCTAATGGACTGCAGTGCACATAAGAATAATTAATCATGTGGAGAAAGCATCGCCAAGGTTACAACTGAGGTCTCTGGTTTTTAATGGAAATGCTCCATGCCTGAACTAAAAGAACAACTTCCCTAGCTCGAGCATTAGGGCATCTGTCATACTTAACTCAGAATAGTTCAGGAGTTCAGTAAAATATCAGAGAGAGTTCAGCACTTTTATTTCTCAGGGTATTAAAACTATATATAATAGGAAAAAAAGGGGTTGTGATCAACTACTGAACATTGTGTGTGGAACATCAAAGAGGTTAAACTTGGATTTCTGAAATCTCAGGAAAAATTTTTTCTCTATTACAGCTATTTCCTTTTGTAGAAATTTTTGGGTGGTTGTTCTATGTGGGCTTCTGAAAACACTGAAGTAAGTGAAAAGCAAATACTTAGGGGAAAGCATAAGCTGAGCTAGATGGAGAAAGGCTTGAGTATATTTCTTTGCTTAATTTAACAAACCAGATTAAGGTACTTATTTATTTTTGGCTCCTGGAGAAAGTGCAGGGAGCAACTGATTGTTAAATTGTGTTGTTCCCTTCTCTGTGGCTATTTATGGAAAAACAGATCTTCTTAAGGACCAGACAGCAGTGGGGAGTGTGACTTTCCAGTGACCAGGAATCTCATGAGGGAAGTCAGAAGGAATGGATTTCAGGATAAAAGCATGCCAAGTGCTAGGGTCCAAATGCAAACATTAAAAGACTGCATTTCCTTACTCCATTGAAGCTGATGAACACACTATCACCCCATGATAAGTTTAATTCTTTTAGTCTACTGATGCACTCATTCCTAGGAGAAGTTGACACACTTGTACTTCGAGAATTCTGCTTAATAGGTAGGATTCTTTTCAGAAGAGGCTAAAGTTGGGATGGAGGTGTTGGATCAATGACAGGCTGATGGCAGTTTAGAACCTTGGTTAGAGAGCTCAGGAGAGGATGTGAATAAAATGCTTAGCATGGAGGCTATAAAATGTGATGTTTAATTAATACGCTACTCAAGTTTTTGAATCTATAAATTAGATGTCATAGTCCTGCCTTATTTTTAATCTCATGAGCACCCCATGGTTGGATGACAATATTAAGGCTTACAGGGCTGATCTCTCCAGAGTTCCCTAACCGATTTGGTGAGGTCTTTCTTTCCTAGACAAGCTGGGGTGATTCTGTCCTCACTCCTCCCCTCTGCAAGAAGAAGGAGGATGGGGAGGGACGTCTGCAGTGTTTCTGAGGCCACACTGAAACTTGAGCTTCCTACAAAGCATCTGTGCAAGAATGATCTGGATTGCTGAGGCTGAAGCATTCGTCTTTTTCTTATGGATGTTCGTCTTCTATAGATCCTGCCCTCTGTAGTTTGAGATTATTGATGATTATCATGGGAGGGGAGAATGCTTTTCTTTCTCTCAGAATCGAATGCACACTGAGAACACCACATGATTCACAAATACTTTTCTTTGATTTGTAGAAATAGTAAATTCCCAAGTGCAGCCATTGGGAAGATGGGAGGAGGGAGATCAATCCTCCTATCCATTAAGTAGTTGTGTTACTATGGTGCTGTGACTCACGATATGACTGGATCCTTTGCTTGGTGGAGATTACATATTAATGTCTTGTGAGAGCTGGAGAGATGTGGTTGAGAGATCTGGAAAGTAACATGAGAGGATTTGCCTGGACATAAAAAAGCTGGCTCTTTGAAATACTCTGAGTTTTCCAAAGCATCAATTAGCTCAGATAAAAATACAAATCAAAGAAAAACTTTCTCAATCTTTTAAAATATAAATTCATAACTCAGTGTCTCAGCCCATCTTTTAGATGCCCCCACCCACTCTTCTCTCGTAAGTGTGATAAGTTTTTAGTTTTAAGTTAATCTATTATTTTAGGAGGATGGCTTTTGGAAAAAAATTCTTTTTTTCCCCCAAAACTATTACTTTAAAAATACGTGTACCTAGAGAGCTTTTGAAGAGAAGCTTAAGACAAGTGCCAAAGGTGGCTCTTATTGGCCAGGCCAAAGCTTCTTTGCGAGAAAGGCTAGGCGACTGGTGTCAAGCATTTCTGGATATTTCTAGCTGGATGTACAGAACCATTTTGGACCAGCTTGATGAGGCCCAGAATAAAAAACTTCCATGTGCTAGGTAACAAAGACCTTTCACATTTATTTACAAAATGTGATGTGGTATGTAGCTTGGATTGAATAAATCACCACTGAAATAATTGGCTGATTGCATTTAAATGGTCTGAACACAATTATTGAAATTTTATATAAATTTTATTGGCTCAAACACAAAAATCAAGCAGATATTTGATTCAGATATTGTCTCTGCCACATAATAATTTTGTGTCTTTGAAAAAGTGTATCCCTTTGAATGTCCTTTACCTTACATGTAAAATAAGTTGGTAATAGAGTCTATTTCTTAGTGTTGTTACAAGGAATAAACAAGATAATAAATTTAAAGTGCCTGGCATACTGTCAGATACCTGAGAATGTTCTACAAAATGTTGGCTATTTTTATTTTTTATTTATCTTTTTATAGATTTAGGGGGTACAAGTGCAGTTGTATTACATGGATATATTGTATAGTGGTGAAGTCTGGGCTTCTAGTGAACCCATCACCCAAATAGTGTACATCGTACCCCATAGGTGGTATTTCATCCCTCACTCCCCTCCCACCTCTCTCCTTTTGGAGTCTGCAGTGTCTATTATTCCACTTTGTGTGTCTATGTGTACCCATTGTTTAGCTCCCACTTATAAATGAGAAAATGCAGTTTTTGACTTTCTGTTTCTGAGTCATTTCACTTAGCATAGTGGCCTCCAGTTCCATCCATGTTGCTGCAAAAAACATGATTTCCTTCTTTTTATTATGGCTGCATAGTATTCCATGGTATATGCATACCACATGTTAAAATTCAATCATCCATTGATGGACACTTAGGTTGATTCTGTGACTTTGCTATTGTGTGTGAAAAGTATTGCAATAAACATACACATGCAGGTGTCTTTTTGATATAATGATTTCTTTTCCTTGGGCTAGATACACAGCAGTGATAATGCTGGAACAAACAGTAGTTCTATTTTTAGTTCTTTGAGAAATCTCCATACTCTTTTCCATAGTGGTTGTACTAATTTACATTCCCACCAACAGTGTATAAGTGTTCCCTTTTCTCTGCATCCTTGCCAACACCTGTTGTTTTTTTGACTTCTTAATAATAGCAAAATGCTGGCTATTTTTGTAATTGTTATTATCATCATTATTTTTATCTCTGAGCTCCATTTGTCTTCTCCTGTATTCTGAAATTTTCTGCTTTTGGTTCATTGAGGAGTAAATTGAATTAAACGCAGACATATCCTCTTGTCTAGTTTTTATCTTGCAATACCTACTATGGTCCACAGTGTCTACTTTTACAAAATTCTGCTCTGCCACTTGCAAATCAGTCAAATAAATGTAGAGCCCATAGAGCACTTTGTCACATTGACATTTCAATTTGAACAACTTGCTCATTTTTTCTTGTTTCCTCCAAATTCTTAATTTTTGAAGTTTTTGTTTCTCCAATGCATCTTTTGATTGAGTTTGTTTTCTATCATAGTTTTATAGGATCTATAATGAATATTTAATTACTTCACCCTTCTTTCATCTGAATTCTATTAATTAAGCTAGTATATGTCTTCCTTTTCCCTTGTGTTCCTGAAGCACTCTTTTAACTTGTAGCTACTTTCCATTTTTAAAAAAAATCTTCAGTTTCCTCGTCTTCCTCTTTCTTCTTTCTCCTGCCTGCTTTTTCTCTGGGTCCAAAGTAAAGCAGTGAAAGCCCTTTGTCTCCTTGCTGCAACCCACTGGGCTGTGCCAGGCACCTGCATCTCGACAGAGTAGATTGCCAGAGACTTGTTCTAACACAGCGATATGCCTTGTAATCCCTTCACATTCTGTAAGTATACTGAGTGCATTCTCTGCCTTCCTTGGGCACATAATTACTTCCCCTCATGTGGCAGAGCTTCCTGTAGGACAATCAGAGAGTCACAGTGTTCGGAGGCCAGATGATGAAGAATGCCTGCCGGCATCCCCCTTCCATGAGGCTATTATCCTGGAGGAAAGGTTTAATGGCTCAAACATCAGCTTTGAAATGCCAAGTTCAAACTCTGTCTTGGCCATTTGTCCTCATGTAATGGCTGAGTAATGCTTGTGTGGCTGTGCATTTGGGGACGGGCACATTGCTGAGCAAGAACATTGCTGCAGCTCCTTTTCCAGTGATCTCAAGGCCTAGGGAAACATTTTTAGCATCTTTGCATCATGGACATAATAGCTGATTGTGCTTTTTGTGTTTTTTTCCAAAATAATATTTCAGGCATGTCAGAACTTTATGTTTGGGAGAAATTCTTTGACTTTTCTCCTGCATTTTCTTCAGTCCAAAATGGGAGAAACGTCAGTTTTGCTTATTCTTAAATGGAGCTGTAGTGATCCCTTTGATATTTCTGAAGGTAGCTAAAGGAAGAATCAGGAAAATGTCTTTGCAGCCACCATTAACTGCTGAATTATGTTGCTTTTGTGGTGTACCTCTTTACTTTTTGTTGAAATAAGTAACTTGTATAAGTAAGATCATGTAAGATATAGCTGGGATTTGAACTTGGCCTGGGTATGGTCTTTCTATGACTCCATGCATCTCCTGGCATGCTACTATGAAGAAATAGACTCAGCTTCTTGGGAAACTTGCTTAAGTCTTGTAGTCAAATATTGGTCTTAGCAGAGAGCAGGAATCAAGAATCAGGCAGCAGCTCACTAAAGCACAGAAAATATCCTGAGTCAGGGATTCTTCTCTTACTCTGAGCCCTGCCCTTTCTAAAGACCAAAACTACTTTTATTTGCATTTTAGCCTTTAAGTTAATTAATGGGAATTAATATGCATGTAAGAATGTCAGAATTTTCCCAAAGGCTCATTATAAATTTAGTGTAAAAGGAGCAGTGGATATATACATGTATATATACATGTATATATACATGTATATATATGGATATATACATGTATATATACATACATATATATATATTAAAGATAGGGCCCTCATTAAATTTTTAGGCTATTAATAAAAACATTTTTACCCGGGCAAGTTAAGTGTGAATGCTGGAATGAAGATGTCAGTTAATGCACTTCAACTATATCGTCAATTGACTCAAAAGAACCCACATGAGGAGTGTGTGTGTGTGTGTGTGTCTGTGTGTGTATGTTGGAGGGGAGAGGGATTTCTAGTAGGAAGTATTAAAGGCTGCCAGAAAAGTACATAATCATAGTTTCCTTTCATTAGAAAACAGACTCCCAATTTAATTATTTGTATTATTTAATTGTCTAAAACCTCTTCTGCTATTACAGGATATAGCAGAGGAAAATGGCACTTAGTGTATACATAAACAGAATTGAGTGCCTTTTTTTTTTGACAGGGTCTCACTCTGTTGCCTAGGCTGCAGTGCAGAAGCGTGATCATGGCTCACTGCAGCCTGAACCTCCTGGGCTCAAGCCATCCTCCTGGCTCAGCCTCCCAAGTAGCTGGGACTGCAGGCGCACACCACTGCATCTAGCTAATTAAAACATTTTTCTTTTTTTCTGTAGAGACGAGATCTTGCTATGTTGCCCAGTCTGGTCTCACCTGCCTTGGCCTCCTAAAGTGCTGGGATTACAGGCGTGAGACACCACGCCTAGCCAGTTTTTATTCATCTGTGGACACCAGCCAGATAGCCTGTTCAAAGCTCACAGGAGAGCTTTTTGAGGAATATTGCACTCACCAACTCCACAGGTTCCACAGGGCATACGTGCACAAAAGTAAATCTTAGCACAAGTATGAAAGTAGCTTAATTTCTGCTCTCTCTAACAGACGTTAGATATATGCTTATACTGTTTGGACCTCTGTGAGCTCTCCTCACAGAGGGTGGCTTAGCATCGCTGCCCTTGGAGTTGGAAGGGACTAGAGGCACCAACCTTTCATGGCACACATATTCTTTCTTTGTACTTTATAAAGTCATGCTGTACATGCTTGCACATGCCAGCCACAGTGGCTCACCCCTTTGCTGGATGGCCTGTCCTCTTACCAGACTGTAGAAAAGCTATAGATTCTTCTTAGAGCACAGCTTACCTGGAGGCAGGATCTGCCTCCTGTGGCTCCCACTTCTGCATCCCAGCCCTGTCACTCAGAATAGTCCTGGAGTGACTCTACCAATTATTACACAACACATTTGAAGTATGTGAAGACAGCCTTTTGGCTCTCTCAAATAATTTATCTTTTTGGTTATACAGCACCAGTTCTCTTCACCATGCTTTATCAGATGTTCTTGGTTTTAGAATTCTAGACATCTAAATTGTCTCATCTCTGAAAATCCTCTAGGCTGACAACACATTTCCCAACATGACTCCCAGAAGTGGACACCCTGATCCATGTGAGGTCCATGGGATGACAGGCTACCATGGGACCATGACCAACTTGTATCTGGAGCCTGCAGACCAACTATTGTAGCTAAAATTATTACTGTGAGTTCCCTGTAGGCAGGAACCAGCCTTAGTCACAATAGGCAGGGAAGTAAATGAGTTGTATGAGTACCCCCTAATCACAATGACTGCCTTTCACAACCGTTGGTCGTTCAGTGCTTCCTCTTCTTGTTTGCAGTGAGAAAGTTCCCTGAGCCCTACAAGACCCACGTCAGTTTAAACAGCATCTTCCTGGCTTCAACTCTGATGTCACTTTAGCCACCTGACATTACCCAAGTCTTCGTTGTCTTCCAGAATGCCAGCTACTCCTCCTGGTTCTGTGTTATGAGCAGACTCGAAAAGCATGTTTTCTACTTTTCCTGCAAGTTACTGTCAAAGGTATTGAATAGGCTAGGTCCTTATGTCATCTGTATCAATCCAATGGTATATCTTCCTTTTTACCCCAGCTCAGAATCTGATTGATCATGCTACCGCAGCCATCACATCAATATCAAAACCACATGCAATTTGTTATTTGTCATTCTGAAACAAATACATTCAACATGGAGTCATTCCTTCTTTCAACAGGTGTCAACTGAGCCTCTTTCAAATATTATGCATTATATTAGGTGCAAAACAAATACAATAATTACAAAATAAAACAAATAAAATAGTTACAGAATAAAATAATTACAAGGTAAAACAAAGAAAATACTTACAATTGGGATGGTCCTATGAAGGATATAAGCAAGGTGATGAGACAGAGAGTTCTAGGTACAACCTACTCTATATAGAGCAGCCAGGGAAGGCATTGTTGAAGAGTGACTGAAATACAGAGTCTGGAAGATGAGAAGGAGCAGTGAGAAGAAGAATTTGGAAAGAGCATTCCAAGCAGAAGGAACACCTAGGGCTCTGCAGCCAGAATGGGATTAGCGTGTTCCAGACTGACAAAAGGCCAGTGAGACTGCAGCAGATTGTACCAAAGGGTAATTAAGTCATAATGTAACTTGAAGAATGAGACAGAGACCAATCAAGCAGGGCCTTATATGATTATAAGCATTTAGGATTAGCTAAAGTACAATGAGAAGCCATTGAGGTGCTTCATATAGTGGAGGAATATGGTCTAGTTTGCATTTTTAAAAGAACTCTTTGCTGTTGAAGAATTGATTGGAGATGAGAGAATGGAAGAGAGAAGACCGGTTACAGAATTCTATGACAAAAACTAAGTGAGAGTAGAAGGGACTTGGATCAATTGGAGGCAGTGGAGATGGGAGGACTGATTTAAGACATATTTTGGATGTGTCCTGCTAAAAGATTAGATATGAGGGGTGAAGGCCGAGAAGGAGAAAGGGTGGCTTTAGCAACTGGAGTAAGGGCCAGGGTTTGTGACGTGTGGTCTTGCTCACACAGCTTTATTCCGCAAGGCCTAGCCTCCCTCTTCCTTTGATTCACTCTTCTTAAAGGTTTACTAAATGGGTAAACAATTTACCTAGAATTATCTAGAATCTATTCCATTTTATCAGTTTTTAGTTTCTGATATTCACCTTTCCTCCTAATTCAGTAATCTTTGTTTCTCCAGATGCCTCCGAGTTTTCACTGATGACTCCGTAATTAAATATACAAAAAAGTTCAACAACCTCACATGCAATTCTATTGGGTTTGGGAAATTAAACTTATTTAAGTCCATATAAGTTCTTTAAGTATAAACTCATTATCTCTTCTCGTGCTTTGGTCTTCAACCACCTTTGAGCAATATTTATTCTACTCTCTTCTGTTTATAATTCATTTTCCTCCATGGAGAATAGAAACGAAGTGAAGAATAGCTGAGCTCTTTGGTATTTGTTAACATTATAACATCTTTGAGCAGCCCCCTTTCCACATTCTTTCTAATCATTTTTAGTGATCTGGAGCATTTATAAAACTTTATCTTGTTTGGGTACACAATCTTTCTGACTCAAATCTTATAGATTTGTGCCTATTTTCTGTACTTTTTCTTGGTTACAAGTTCTTTCTGGCTCATTTGGCATATTAAAAAATCTGAGCTCATAAAGGGAGATAATATTGTAGCTATTTTAGGTACTTTGACCTTCAATCTCATTTCCTTCTCACTTAAATTAGTCTCACTTGCATAGACAGAATTACATATTTTTAAAGGCTCTTCTTCCATTTAGAATCATATTCTTTTAAAGAGTCTGTCTATGGAATCTCTTTAGTTTTGGGAATCTGGTTTCATGGGAGACAGATTGGGATAGGGGAAAGAAAATAGATTCTAGGGTCTGAAAACTCTGTGGCCAAATTCTAGCCTGGCTGATGCAGAAGAGGTGATCCATAAATACCTGCTGAATAAGTGAATGAGCAAATTAATTGTGACTGCAAACAAGTCATTTAAACTCACCAAGCCTCAGTTTTCTCATCTGTACTAAATAATGACACGAATGTTTATCCTTAGAGGACTATTTTCAGAAGTGAATGGGCTACAATATCTGCGGGAGTACTTCAAATGACAGCATCATTCATTTTAGCCTTGCATCATTTTTCGGTACACCCTGGGATTTAGGTATGCCTGTAGGGTTGACTATCTTGATGCTTGACTGTCTTAAATATTTTAAGCTTTTATTTTTATTAAGCTTATAAATGCACATACATTAAAGAGTCACCCAGGTTTACAAGTGTTGTTAACAATCAGCTGTCATTATCCCTTATCCCCTTCATCCCTTTTCTTAAGAAGTAGCAACTTTTAACATTTTAAGCTGATTCTGTTAGAATTTACTCCCTTACTTTCAAATAAAATGCTTATATTGCTACCTCTTGATTTCTTTGGAATCAGGCATCTTTGACTTCTCACATGGAAGATTATCACCTAGCGCTCTCCTCCCTTGTCTCCAACATACACAAAATGCCCACTTCTTATGTACTATCCTCCCAATATAGTAATTTAAAATTTTGATTAGAATAATATTCAGCATGGTCATCATTTTGATTCTGTGTACCATGCAAGGGCTAAGCCATGGGATAAACAGTGATTACCTTTCTTTTCCTACACTTTAAAAAATTGTTTTTGGCAATTAGAATTACTTGTTTATTGTCTTAGTTTCCTATGTTCTCAAATATTTACTCCAGTTGTCGAAATCTTTTCTCTGTTCTTTCATTTACGTCAGATAGTCATCACTTCCATTTTCTTTCTTTTTTTTTTTGTTAAATTATGCTTTAAGTTCTAGGGTACATGTGCACAACGTGCAGGTTTGTTACATATGTATACATGTGCCATGTTGGTGTGCTGCACCCATTAACTCGTCATTTAGCATTAGGTATATCTCCTAATGCTATCCCTCCCCCATCCCTCCACCCTATGACAATCCCCAGTGTGTGATGTTCCCCACCCTGTGTCCAGGTGTTCTCATTGTTCAGTTCCCACCTATGAGTGAGAACATGCAGTGTTTGGTTTTCTGTCCTTGCGATAGTTTGCTCAGAATGATAGTTTCCAGCTTCATCCATGTCCCTACAAAGGACATGAACTCATCCTTTTTTATGGCTGCATAGTATTCCATGGTGTATATGTGCCACATTTTCTTAATCCAGTCTATCATTGACGGACATTTGGGTTGATTCCAAGTCATTGCTATTGTGAATAGTGCCACAATAAACATATGTGTGCATGTGTCTTTAAAGCAGCATGATTTATAATCCTTTGGATATATACCCAGTAATGGGATGGCTGGGTCAAATGGTATTTCTAGTTCTAGATCCTTGAGGAATTGCCACACTCTATTCCACAATGGTTGAACTAGTTTATAGTCCAAACAACAGTGTTAAGAGTGTTCCTACTTCTCCACATCCTCTCCAGCACCTGTTGTTTCCTGACTTTTTAATGATCGCGATTCTAACTGGTGTGAGATGGTATCTCATTGTGGTTTTGATTTGCATTTCTCTGATGGCCAGTGATGAGCATTTTTTCATGTGTGTTGGCTGCATACATGTCTTCTTTTGAAAACTGTCTGTTCATATCCTTCATCCACTTTTTGGTGGGGTTGATTTTTTCTTGTACATTTGTTTAAGTTCTTTGTAGATTCTGGATATTAGCCCTTTGTCAGACGGGTAGATTGTAAAAATTTTCTTCCATTCTGTAGGTTGCCTGTTCACTCTGATGGTAGTTTCTTTTGCTATGCAGAAGCTCTTTAGTTTAATTAGATCCCATTTGTCAATTTTGGCTTTTGTTGCCATTGCTTTTGGTGTTTTAGTCATGAAGTCCTTGCCCATGCTTATGTCCTGAATGATATTGCCTAGGTTTTCTTCTAGGGTTTTTATGGTTTTAGGTCTAACATTTAAGTCTTTAATCCATCTTGAATTAATTTTTGTATAAGGTGTAAGGAAGGGATCCAGTTTCAGCTTTCTACATATGGCTAGCCAGTTTTCCCAGCACCATTTATTAAATAGGAAATCCTTTCTCCATTTCTTGTTTTTGTCAGGTTTGTCAAAGATCAGATGGTTGTAGATGTGTTTTATTATTTCTGAGGGCTCTGTTCTGTTCCATTGGTCTATAACTCTGTTTTGGTACCAGTACCATGCTGTTTTGGTTACTGTAGCCTTGTAGTATAGTTTGAAGTCAGGTAGCGTGATGCCTCCAGCTTTGTTTTTTTGGCTTAGGATTGTCTTAGCAATGTGGGCTCTTTTTTGGTTCCATGTGAACTTTAAAGTAGTTTTTTCCAATCCTGTGAAGAAAGTCATTGGTAGCTTGATGGGGATGGTATTAAATCTATAAATTACCTTGGGCAGTATGGCCATTTTCACAATATTAATTCTTCCTGTCCATGAACATGGAATGTTCTTCCACTTGTTTGTGTCCTCTTTTATTTTGTTGAACAGTGGTTTGTAGTTCTCCTTGAAGAGATCCTTCACGTCCCTTGTAAGTTGGATTCCTAGATATTTTACTCTCTTTGAATCAATTGTGAATGGGAGTTCCCTCATGATTTGACTCTGTGTCTGTTATTGGTGTATAGGAATGGTTGTGATTTTTGCACATTGATTTTGTATCCTGAGACTTTGCTGAAGTTGCTTATCAGCTTAAGGAGATTTTGGGCTGAGACGATGGGGTTTTCTAAACATACAAACATGTCATCTGCAAACAGGGACAATTTGACTTACACTTTTCCTAACTGAATACCCTTTATTTCTTTCTCTTGCCTGATTGCCCTGGCCAGAACTTCCAACACTACGTTGAATAGGAGTGGTGAGAGAGGACATCCCTGTCTTGTGCCAGTTTTCAAAGGGAATGCTTCCAGTTTTTGCCCATTCAGTATGATATTGGCTGTGGGTTTGTCATAAATAGCTCTTATTATTTTGAGATACATCCCATCAATACCTAGTTTATTGAGAGTTTTTAGCATGAAGGGTTGTTGAATTTTGTCGAAGGCCTTTTCTGCATCTATTGAGATAATCCTGTGGTTTTTGTCTTTGGTTCTGTTTATATGATGGATTACATTTATTGATTTGCATATGTTGAACCAGCCTTGCATCCCAGGGATGAAGCCACCTTGATCATGGTGGATAAGCTTTTTGATGTGTTGCTGGATTTGGTTTGCCAGTATTTTACTGAGGATTTTTGCATCAATGTTCATCAGGGATATTGGTCTAAAATTCTCTTTTTTTGTGTGTCTCTGCCAGGCTTTGGTGTCAGGATGATGCTGGCCTCATAAAATGAGTTAGGGAGGATTCCCTCTTTTTCTATTGATTGGAATAGTTTCAGAAGGAATGGTACCAGCTTGTCTTTGTACCTGTGGTAGAATTTGGCTGTGAATCCATCTGGTCCTGGACTTTTTTTGGTTGGTAGGCTATTAATTATTGCCTCAATTTCAGAGCCTGTTATTGGTCTATTCAGGGATTCCACTTCTTCCTGGTTTAGTCTTGGGTGGGTGTATGTGTCGAGGAATTTATCCATTTCTTCTAGATTTTCTAGTTTATTTGTGTAGAGGTGTTTATAGTATTCTCTGATGGTAGTTTGTATTTCTGTGGGATCAGTGGTGATATCCCCTTTCACATTTTTTTATTGTGTCTATTTGATTCTTCTCTCTTTTCTTCTTTATTAGTCTTGCTAGCGGTCTATCAATTTTGTTGATCTTTTCAAAAAACCAGCTCCTGGATTCGTTGATTTTTTTGAAGGTTTTTTGTGTCTCTGTCTCCTTCCGTTCTGCTCTGATCTTAGTTATTTCTTGCCTTCTGTTAGCTTTTGAATGTGTTTGCTCTTACTTCTCTAGTTCTTTTAATTGTGATTTTAGGGTGTCAATTTTAGATCTTTCCTGCTTTCTCTTGTGGGCATTTAGTGCTATAAATTTCCCTCTACACACTGCTTTAAATGTGTCCCAGAGATTCTGGTATGTTGTGTCTTTGTTCTCATTGGTTTCAAAGAACATCTTTATTTCTGCCTTCATTTCATTATGTACCCAGTAGTCGTTCAGGAGCAGGTTGTTCAGTTTCCATGTAGTTGAGCAGTTTTGAGTGAGTTTCTTAATCCTGAGTTCTAGTTTGATTGCACTGTGGTCTGAGAGACAGTTTGTAATTTCTGTTCTTTTACATTTGCTGAGGACTGCTTTACTTCCAACTATGTGGTCAATTTTTGAATAAGTGCAATATGGTGCTGAGAAGAATGTGTATTCTGTTGATTTGGGGTGGAGAGTTCTGTAGATGTCTATTAGGTCCACTTGGTGCAGAGCTGAGTTCAATTCCTGGATTTCCTTGTTAACTTTCTGTCTCGTTGACCTGTCTAATGTTGACAGCTGGGTGTTAAAGTCTCCCAGTATTATTGTGTGGGAGTCTAAGTCTCTTTCTAGGTCTCTAAGGACTTGCTTTATGAATCTGGGTGCTCCTGTATTGAGTGCATATATATTTAGGATAGTTAGCTATTCTTGTTGAATTGATCCCTTTACCATTATGTAATGAACTTCTTTGTCTCTTTTGATCTTTGTTGGTTTAAAGTCTGTTTTATCAGAGACTAGGATTGCAACCGCTGCTTTTTTTTTGTTTTCCATTTGCTTGGTAGATCTTCCTCCATCCTTTTATTTTGAGCCTATGTGTGTCTCTGCACGTGAGATGGGTCTCCTCAATACAGCACACTGATGGGTCTTGACTCTTTATCCAATTTGCCAGTCTGTGTCATTTAATTGGAGCATTTAGCCCATTTACATTTAAGGTTAATATTGTTATGTGTGAATTTGATCCTGTCATTATGATGTTAGCTGGTTATTTTGCTCCTTAGTTGATGCAGTTTCTTCCTAGCATTGATGGTCTTTACAATTTGGCATGTTTTTGCAGCGGCTGGTATTGGTTGTTCCATGTTTAGTGCTTCCTTCAGGAGCTCTTGTAAGGCGGCCTGGTGGTGACAAAATCTCTCAGCATTTGCTTGTCTATAAAGGATTTTATTTCTCCTTCACTTATGAAGATTAGTTTGGCTGGATATGAAATTCTGGGTTGAAAATTCTTTTCTTTAAGAATGTTGAATATTGGCCCCCACTCTCTTCTGGCTTGTAGAATTTCTGCCAAGAGATCCACTCTTAGTCTGATGGGCTTCCCTTTGTAGGTAACCTGACCTTTCTCTCTGGCTGCACTTAACATTTTTTCCTTCATTTCAACTTTGGTGAATCTGACAATTATATGTCTTGGAGTTGCTCTTCTCAGGGAGTTTCTTTGTGGTGTTCTCTGTCTTTCCTGAATTTGAATGTTGGCCTGCCTTGCTAGATTGGGGAAGTTCTCCTGGATAATATCCTGAAGAGTGTTTTCCAACTTGGTTCCATTCTCCCTGTCACTTTCAGGTACACCAATCAGATGTAGATTTGGTCTTTTCACATAGTCCCATATTTTTTGGAGGATTTGTTCATTTCTTTTTACTCTTTTTTCTCTAAACTTCTCTTCTCACTTCATTTCATTGATTTGCTCTTCAATCACTGATACCCTTTCTTCCATTTGATCGAATCGGCTACTGAAGCTTGTGCATGTGTCACATAGTTCCCATGCCATGGTTTTCAGCTCCATCAGGTCATTTAAGGTCTTCTCTACGCTGTTTATTCCAGTTAGCCATTCGTCTGATCTTTTTTCAATGTTTTCATCTTCTTTGCGATGGGTTCGAACATCCTCCTTTAGCTCTGAGAAGTTTGGTATTATTGATCACCTGAAGTCTTCTTCTGTCAACTCGTCAAAGTCATTTTCCGTCCAGCTTTGTTCCTTTGCTGGCAAGGAGTTGCATTCCTTTGGAGGAGAAGAGATGCTCTGGTTTTTAGAATTTTCAGCTTTTCTGCTCTGATTTCTTCCCATCTTTGTGGTTTTATCTACCTTTGGTCTTTGATGATGGTGATGTACAGATGGGATTTTGGTGTGGATGTCCTTTCTGTTTGTTAGTTTTCCTTCTAACAGTCAGGACCCTCAGCTGCATGTCTGTTGGAGTTTGCTGGTCATCCACTTCAGACCCTGTTTGCCTGGGGGTCACCAGCTGAGGCTACAGAACAGCAAATATTGCAGAACGGCAAATATTGCCGCCAGATCCTTCCTCTGGAAGCTTTGTCTCAGAGGGGCACCCAGCCATATGTGGTGTTAGTTGGCCCCTACTGGGAGGTGTCTCCCAGTTAGGCTACTTGGGGGTCAGGGACCCACTTGAGGAGGCAGTCTGTCTGTTCTCAGATCTCAAACTCTGTGCTAGGAGAACTACTAGTCTCTTCAAAGCTGTCAGACAGGGACATTTAAGTCTGCAGAAGTTTATGCTGCGTTTTGTGCAGCTATGCCCTGCCCCCAGAGGTGGAGTCTACATAGGCAGGCAGGCCCCCTTCAGCTGTGGTGGGCTCCACCCAGGTCGAGCTTCCTGGGCACTTTGTTTACCTACTCAAGCCTCAGCAATGGTGGACGCCCCTCCCCCAGCCTTGCTGCTACCTTGCAGTTTGATCTCAGACTGCTGTGTTAGCAGTGATCGAGGCTCCATGGGTGTGGCACCCTCTGAGCCAGGCATGGGATATAATCTCCTGGTGTGCCGTTTGCTAAGACCGTTGGAAAAGTGCAGTATTGGGGTGCGAGTGTCCTGAGTTTCCAGATACCATCTGTCATGGCTTCCCTTGGCTAGGAAAGGGAATTCCCCAACCCCTTGCACTTCCTAGGTGAGATGATGCCCTGCCCTACTTTGGCTCACACTCAGTGGGCTGCACACACTGTCTGACAAGCCCCAGTGAGATGAACCCGATAACTCAGTTGGAAATGCAGAAATCATTCCTCTTCTGTGTCACTCATGCTGGGAGGTGTAGACTGGAGCTCTTTGTATTTGGCCATCTTGGAACCTCCCTCAACAGTTCCATTTTCTTGAAGAAGTCTGTCCCAGAATCTCCAGCCCTGCACTGGCCTGAACTGACTGCTCTTGAAGTTTGCAAACATTTCTTCATCCTGAGGTTCCATATACCTCTCTGAGTTAGATCTCCTGCTCCTGGCTCTCATTCTTGTCTTTCTTGTATGACTGCCTTGTTTTGTTGTTTTGTTTTAATAAATCTTCCAATAGTTTCCTGAGAAAACATCTGAGGGAGATAAGTTTTTTTGAGCCATTTTATGTTTTAAAATGCCTTTCTCTATCTGACACTTTATTGATATCTCGGCTCTATCCAGTGTTATAGGATGGACAGCAATTTTTTCTGATTTTTTTTTCAGTTTGGAAATAAAACAAACAGCAATTGGTCACATGCAAAGAAT
Organism: Pan paniscus; assembly: GCF_029289425.2. NCBI lineage: Eukaryota > Metazoa > Chordata > Mammalia > Primates > Hominidae > Pan > Pan paniscus. Next base: position 80,103,800 of record NC_073263.2, on the reverse strand, counting down.
TAAGAATACTCAGTGGTTCAGACTTCTCAAATGCAACATTGGAAGTCAAAAGAAATTGTGGTTTTAAATAACTCGAATTTCTGTAGTTTTTGGGGCATTTTAGGAGAGAATCAAATTAAAGGTATATATTTAATCAACTTTTTTTTTTTTTTTAAACCTGAAAATCTCTTTACTTGTATCTTTATATGTGAGAACAAGGTGTTTCCCAGATGAAAAGAACTGGTGTCAGAGAGTAGGTTCTCACTTGGCTCTCACTAAGCTTGTCCTCATGGCTTACCTCAAATGATTTAAGCCAGAGTCCTGGGACACAAGAATTGTAATAAAATAGTGAGCAAAGTTGTAATGCTGATACATTGAGTCTCAAGACATAAGAGTGCTGGCTGACTAGAACTTTGGCTGTAAGGGAAACATATGAATTCCTTCAGCATATATCATCAGCAGCTGAACATTGAAGGCACTCAGCAGCAGGGACCTCAGAAGGCAGAGTTCTTCATCATAGAGTCCCTGCTGGTCTCATAGCACCATTATCTCTTTGCTTAACTGTACCTACAAGATAACCAAAATGGTAGGTGTACCTTGGCAACCAGTAGAAGCAATTTCTGGAATGCAGCTGAAAACCCCTTTGGGAATTTCTGGAGCTATTTCAAAGGAATTTGAAGAGAGTGGAGGCTCTTAAGGAATTGGTGGGAGAAGAGCCATGAACATCCTATTTTGTTGCTATTGTTACAATTCTTGGTTTTCCAGAGATTCTTGGCCCTTGTGAGTCTATGATGCTGATAGCTGATCTGTATTCATATTCCAGGTGATGTTTCCATTTTAATAGATAATTTCTGTGGGATGTTTTGGTCTGAAAGGATGAATCATTAATGGTAGAAATTTAAACCCTGCAAAGGTATGTCTTAGCAGAGGACTATTTTCCTGTGCCTCTCATATTACTCATAACTTGCATTCCATCTCTTCTTTGTATATATTTTCATCATATCTTTTGGGATCCCCCCAATTTTTTCTTCATTGAAGCCTCTGAATTATTTTCTGACTTCCACAGTTTGACATGCTAATTGAAGCAGAATGTTATAGATGCACTTTTAAGGTATAGAGACTCATTCCCTTCATACTATTTAAAGAGGCACAAAGAACACACTCTAACTGGATGGACTTCATATTTCAGATGTTTAACAAATGTTATAAGCCACAGCGTGTATCTCAAATGTATATTTATATAATTGAGCACTGTAGAATGTGTCTTCAGGGTACTATTATAAACAAGCTGTCAAGCTTAACTGGGTTATCTTGGGGGAAAAAACAGCCCTTTTTGTACATACCATTTACAAACCTTGTTAGAAATATTCACTAATTGAATTGATTGGGCAACTTTATAAACATGGAGTATTGTGCTATCTGTTCAGAAATCCAAAGCTTAGGCCTTCTTCTGTTTAGCACAGGGAAAGCTATTTTAAAAATTAAAATTCAGGCCAGGTGCATGACTAAAACCTGTAATCCCAGCACTTTGGGAGGCCAAGGCGGGCAGATCACCTGAGGTCCGGAGTTCGAGACCAGCCTGGCCAACATGGTGAAACCCCCATCCTTACTAAAAATACAAAAATTAGCTGGGTGTGGTGGTGCATGCCTGTAATCCCAGCTACTTGGGAGTCTGAGGCAGGAGAATCGTTTGAATCCAAGAAGTGGAGATTGCAATGAGCCCAGATTGCACCACTGCACTCCAGCCTGGGTAACACAGTGAGACTCCATCTCAAACAAAAACAAACAAACAATTAAAATTCAGTCAATTAACAAATTGCCTCAAAATATTCACAATTGTTACTGTTCTTTCTTTCTTTCTTTTTACCAAATTAAATTGATTTGTAGTCATTATATAATGTTGAGAGTAAAGATCATTCCTTTGGGTAAAGTTAACATATTTACCTTTGTATTCTGCTTTTATTAGAGAATAAGCAGCCTTATTCCAAATGTCCAAAATTTCTATGACTAAATCTAAAGTCATTTTCATCTTGAAGATAAAACACTCGAATTCCTAAAATAAAATGTTTATTTATTACATTTTATTTTAAGCCTTCTTTATGAGGGGAATTAATGAAATAGAGGATCAGCCTCAGCAGTATTGGAGTTTGGAGCAGGGAAGAACATTAACAGCCAAAGAAGGCTTCCTGGAGGAAGAGAGATTTGATCTAGGCCTTTGAGAATAAAGAGAATATTCACTGATAGACCAAGGCATGGAGGACATTAAGAAATGAGAGAACAACAGGGAAGAATTTAGGTGTGTCTGAAAAACAGTGACTAATGCAATTTAGAAAAGTGTATGGGTATTGGTAGTATTAGTATCATAGCAACCCAGAAAAGATAATGTGGTAAGGGAAATGTATTGAGCACCACCTATGTGCCAGATATTGTTGCAGGCAATCAGAGTGTAAGGTGGCGGGGGTGGGTATTGTATAAAAGAAATTATAAGAGACCTTTTGACAAAATACGGAGACTTATTAGTATAGAGTCCTTGGGAAAGGGTGAAGTTCATGAGCATTCAGAGGAAAATCCCCAATATGCACGAGTAAATAGTGCTATCCACTGCAGCCTGAGGAGTAAAAACAAGCTTAAGGGGGAAAAATTGATATAACATTGACTTCCACTCATTAATTCAACAAGTACTTATGGAGCCCCTTACTTTGGGCTTAGTGTCATGCTAGCATGGGGAGGAATTCTGAGCTGCTAGAAATGACCCTAAGAAAGGCACAGGGCTTCCTCCCAGAAGGTGCTGCTGAATAGCACAAGCCTGACAGGAATGGTTGGAGCTCAGGGCTTGAAGGACATGTGACATCTCTTGATGGGGCAGGAAGCTCTTGCAGCCCTCTGGTCATCATTATGGACATTGGCTATCTTTTGACTACAGATTTGCAGAACTGAAAGCTATTAATAGACAGCAGAAAGCAGAGTTTACTGTAAGAGCCTGATAAATATAGATTTCAGATATCATTATGCTGCCAATTTCTCTTCAGCCTGCAAAAGGTTTGCTGGGCCTTGTACATCCTCCTTTTTCATGGTATTCTTACTAGGACAAGAGAGCACAATTGCCAGGTACAGAGCATATTCTAGGTCTGTCTTTAAACATAGATAAGGCACAAAATAAGAAATAAACTCTGTTCTCCTAGGCTCACTTTCTTATATTTATTTACTCTCTGACTTTTCAAGGACCAAACATTTCTTCTCCATCTTTTGGTCCTCTCTCCACTCTGAGCAGCCCAGAGCATTTAAACTTACATCTACTTTTATGCATGATTTACAGGCTTTCTTGGGAATTTTGAAGCTAGGTCCATCACTGAGAGAAAATCCTTAAGTCATGTTGGAGACAGCTAATATCTTTTTTTTTCCTAATGGAGCAATAAACTGGTTATGGAGTTTCCTTAGAACTTTTTAAAAGACTGCTGTAAGCCATCATTTGAAAGTCTTCTGAATTCCAAGCCTGTCTTTATGTCTTTAATAATTACAGCACTGTCACATGTTTGTGGTTATCCCAGTGATAGACTTACCTGGAAACAGAGCAAAGGACTATTAAAATATTGTCCACATGGTGGTTCTTTACCTGCATAATTGCTAAAGTAAAATAGATCAAACTTCTGGCAGTTTCAGCTATAGCCTGAAAAAGTATACACTGTCTCCACTTGTGAAAAAGTTAAATTTCAGACATATTTTTTAAAGGTAATATTATGGAATTTAAATTACCTATGAATGCAGATACATAGCATTGTAGATTTTTAAGTGAATGATAAATGTCAGTTTCCAGTTTCCACTGTAATTTGAATTGCTTATCTAGATAGAGTAAGCCATTGTGGAATTATGGTTGAGGACTTTAAAACATTTTCCCCTCTACGGATCTATTTTCTGTTGCAACTTTGCCCTTTATTTTGTTTCAAAATATTTTATTTTTTTCCTCATAGACTTTCTTGCCTGTAGGTGTTTTAAAACATTGTGCTAATATAATTTTTCCATGGTTTACACTTTTTTCATTTTAACCCTGAATTTAGGACTACTTTTTCAGTCTTTGATTCGGTAATTTTTTTTCTTTTTATATAATGCAAAAAAACTTTGGCTTGAAGTTCTGCTTACTTAATAATGCGTTGTGAAACTAGAACATATAAGTGGCATTGCAAGCATTAGAGCATCTCTATCAGAAAACGGTGAGAAAATAAATAAACCAGAAATCTGCTGTTAGCGCGATGTGAGGAATATTATTTGTTAGTGTAATGTAAACTTTTGACTTGTTATGTGTCTGTGAAGATATTGGCTGAATATGAGAACTGGGTAAAAATCCAAGCAGGTAATATGACACTTAAACCTTATTTATTGGAAAGCACTAATATTTCTGAAGAATGTTGTGTGAATAATAATTGCTTCCATTTGTCACATGCTGAAAAATTGCTAAGGACTGAGAAGGATGCTGCAGATACGCTGGTGAGCAAGAGGAAATCTCTGGCTGGAAGGGCTTAACTTTTAGCAGGGAATGAGCCATCGCAATACTGTAGGATACATTCTATGACGGTTAAGTGCAGGAAAGTACATGGGAGTTGGGACTAATTCAGTTTTAGGGGTCAGCAAGGTACTAAAGGAAGAGATGTTAATGCCGATGTGGTAGGCGTAATTCTAAGATGATCTCCAATGAGTAATGGCATTGAACTGTCTTTTCCACAGTTCAATTCCATTGAACTGTGTTGGGTAAGTCCTGTAACTTCTTTCTATCCATGGAATACGGCAAAGGTGACATGATATAACTTCTGTGATTATCTTAAATTATATGGCAAAGGTGTGGGGACTTAGCATATATTATTAAGGCTTCTCATTAATTGACTTTAAGTTAACCAAAGGGAGACTGCCTTGAGTGGGTCTGACCTAATCAGGTAAGCTCTTTAAAAGAGACTAGAAGAGAGAGAGATTTGCCTCCTGGCTTTGATGAAGTAAGCTGCTATATTGTGAGAGAGTCAGTGAGTAGGCCAGGCCACATGACAAGGAACTGTGGTGGCCTCTAGAATCTGAGAGAAGTTCCTGGCTGACAGCCAGTAAGAAAGCAGAAACCTCGGTCCTACAACCACAGAGAATTACATTCTGCTAACCATGTGAGCTTAGAAAGGACTCTGGGCTCCAGAAAAGAATGTAGACCAGCTAATACCTAGACTGAAGTCTTGTGAGACCCTGATCAAAGGACCTAACTAGGATGCATTTGGACTCTTGGCTCATGGAAACTGTTAAGAGAATACATATATATATGCATGATTTAGAGTATATATTTATTCTATACATATATTCTCTTTCTCTCTCTCTATATATATACATATATGATTTAGACAGCTAAGTCTGTGGCATTTGTCAGATAGCAATAGAAAGCTGATACAACTGAGATGTGAAGGATAACACTTAGATGGGGAAAGAATGTTCCAGGATTTTAGTAGAGTGGCTAAAATCACAGGCTTTGTAGGCAGATTAACTTGGCTTCTAGTTTAGCTAGTAGGTGACTCAGAGCAGGTTACTTAACCTCTCAATTTTTCGTTTTTTTTTGTTGTTGTTGTTGTTGTTGTTGTTTTTATATTTTGAGACAGACTCTGTCACCCAGGCTGGAGTGCAGTGGCATGATCTCAGCTCAATGCAACCTCCGCCTCTCAGGTTCAAGCAATTCTCTGCCTCAGACTCCCAAGTAGCTGGGATTACAGGAACCTGCCACCATGCCTGGCTATTTTTTTTTTTTTGTATTTTTAGTAGAGACAGGGTTTCACCATCTTGGCCAGGATGGTCTTGAACTCCTGACCTTGTGATCCACCCACCTTGGCCTCCCAAAGTGCTGGTATTACAGGCATGAGCCACCACACTTGGCCTAACCTCTCAATTTTTCTCACATGTAAAATGAACATTTTCATTATCATCACCACCATTTCCATCCTGCTCCTCTTCTCCTCCTCCTCCTCATCATTCTTCTCTCATAGGGCTATCGTGAGGATTATATACATTAAGCTGTCGAATGGTTTTAAACAGAAGAGGGGCATGAACAGAGGCAGGATTCTAACTTAAGCTGACACTAGGTCCTTGTTATTTTCCAGAATGATCTCCTATACTATAATTTATATTGTTCTCTATTGTTATGAGCTCAGCTTTAACAATCTGATAGACCTGGATTTAAATTCTAGCTTCCCTTTGAACAAAACAAAATTTTAAGCCTCGGTTTCTCATATATGATATTTAAGAATAGAGGGCAGCCAAGATGGCCAAATAGGAACAGCTCCGGTCTATAGCTCCCAGTGTGAGTGACGCAGAAGACAGGTAATTTCTGCATTTCCATCTGAGGTACCGGGTTCATCTCACTAGGGAGTGCCAGACAGTGGGCGCAGGACAGTGGGTGCAGCGCACCATGCGCGAGCTGAAGCAGGGCGAGGCATTGCCTCACTCGGGAAGTGCAAGGGGTCAGGGAGTTCCCTTTCCTAGTCAAAGAAAGGGGTGACAGGCGGCACCTGGAAAATCGGGTCACTCCTGCCCTAATACTGCACTTTTCCGACGCGCTTAAAAAATGGCACACCAGGAGATTATATCCTGCACCTGGCTCGGAGGGTCCTACGCCCACGGAGTCTCGCTGATTGCTAGCACAGCAGTCTGAGATCAAACTGCAAGGCGGCAGCAAGGCTGGGGGAGGGGCACCCGCCATTGCCCAGGCTTGCTTGGATAAACAAAGCAGCCGGGAAGCTCGAACTGGGTGGAGCCCACCACAGCTCAAGGAGGCCTGCCTGCCTCTGTAGGCTCCACCTCTGGGGGCAGGGCACAGACAAACAAAAAGACAGCAGTAACCTCTGCAGACTTAAATGTCCCTGTCTGACAGCTTTGAAGAGAGCAGTGGTTCTCGCAGCACGCAACTGGAGATCTGAGAACAGGCAGACTGCCTCCTCAAGTGGGTCCCTGACCCCTGACCCCTGAGGAGCCTAACTGGGAGGCACCCCCCAGTAGGGGCAGACTGACACCTCACAAAGTACAAAGTTTTGCACTTTGTACTCCTCTGAGACAAAACTTCCAGAGGAACGATCAGACAGCAGCATTTGCGGTTCACGAAAATCCGCTGTTCTGCAGCCACCACTGCTGGTACCCAGGCAAACAGGGTCTGGAGTGGACCTCTAGCAAACTCCAACAGACCTGCAGCTGAGGATCCTGTCTGTTAGAAGGAAAACTAACAAACAGAAAGGACATCCACACCAAAAACCCATCTGTACATCACCATCGTCAAAGACCAAAAGTAGACAAAACCACAAAGATGGGGAAAAAACAGAGCAGAAAAACTGGAAACTCTAAAAAGCAGAGCGCCTCTCCTCCTCCAAAGGAATGCGGCTCCTCACCAGCCACAGAACAAAGCTGGACGGAGAATGACTTTGATGAGTTGAGAGAAGAAGGCTTCAGACAATCAAACTAATCTGAGCTACAGGAGGAAATTCAAACCAAAGGCAAAGAAGATGAAAACTTTGAAAAAAATTTAGACGAATGTATAACTAGAATAACCAATACAGAGAAGTGCTTAAAGTAGCTGATGGAGCTGAAAGCCAAGGCTTGAGAACTACGTGAAGAATGCAAAAGTCTCAGGAGCCGATGCGATCAACTGGAAGAAAGGGTATCAGTGATGGAAGATGAAATGAATGAAATGAAGTGAGAAGGGAAGTTTAGAGAAAAAAGAATAAAAAGAAATGAACAAAGCCTCCAAGAAATATGGGACTATGTGAAAAGACCAAATCTACGTCTGATTGGTGTACCTGAAAGTGACGGGGAGAATGGAACCAAGCTGGAAAACACTCTGCAGGATGTTTTCCAGGAGAACTTCCCCAATCTAGCAAGGCAGGCCAACATTCATATTCAGGAAATACAGAGAACACCACAAAGATACTCCTCGAGAAGAGCAACTCCAAGATGCATAATTGTCAGATTCACCAAAGTTGAAATGAAGGAAAAAATGTTAAGGGCAGCCAGAGAGAAAGGTGGGGTTACCCACAAAGGGAAGCCCATCAGACTAACAGCGGATCTCTCGGCAGAAACTCTACAAGCCAGAAGAGAGTGGGGGCCAATATTCAACATTCTTAAAGAAAAGAATTTTCAACCCAGAATTTCATATCCAGCCAAACTAATCTTCATAAGTGAAGGAGAAATAAAATCCTTTATAGACAAGCAAATGCTGAGAGATTTTGTCACCACCAGGCCTGACCTAAAAGAGCTCCTGAAAGAAACACTAAACATGGAAAGGAAAAACTGGTACCAGCCACTGCAAAATCATGCCAAATTGTAAAGACCATCGAGACTAGGAAGAAACTGCATCAACTAAGGAGCAAAATAACCAGCTAACTTCATAATGACAGGATCAAATTCACACATAACAATATTAACTTTAAATGTAAATGGACTAAATGCTCCAATTAAAAGACACAACTGGCAAATTGGATAAGGAGTCAAGACCCATCAGTGTGCTGTATTCAGGAAACCCATCTCACGTGCAGAGACACACATAGGCTCAAAATAAAAGGATGGAGGAAGATCTACCAAGCAAACAGAAAACAAAAAAAGGCAGGGGTTGCAATCCTAGTCTTGATAAAACAGACTTTAAACCAACAAAGATCAAAAGAGACAAAGAAGGCCATTACATAATGATAAAGGGATCAATTCAACAAGAAGAGCTAACTATCCTAAATATATATGCACTCAATACAGGAGCACCCAGATTCATAAAGCAAGTCCTGAGTGACCTACACAGGCACTTAGACTCCCACACAATAATAATGGGAGACTTTAACACCCCACTGTCAACATTAGACAGATCAACGAGACAGAAAGTTAGCAAGGATACCCAGGAATTGAACTCAGCTCTGCACCAAGTGGACCTAATAGACATCTACAGAACTCTCCACCCCAAATCAACAGAATATACATTTTTTTCAGCACCACATCACACCTATTTCAAAATTGACCACATAGTTGGAAGTAACGCTCTCCTCAGCAAATGTAAAAGATCAGAAATTATAACAAACTGTCTCTCAGACCACAGTGCAATCAAACTAGAACTCAGGATTAAGAAACTCACTCAAAACTGCTCAACTACATGGAAACTGAACAACCTGCTCCTGAATGACTATGGGGTACATAACAAAATGAAGGCAGAAATAAAGATGTTCTTTGAAACCAACGAGAACAAAGACACAACATACCAGAATCTCTAGGACACATTTAAAGCAGTGTGTAGAGGGAAATTTATAGCACTAAATGCCCACAAGAGAAAGCAGGAAAGATCTAAAATTGACACCCTAGTATCACAATTAAAAGAACTAGAAAAGCAAGAGCAAACACATTCAAAAGCTAACAGAAGGCAAGAAATAACTAAAATCAGAGCAGAACTGAAGGAAATACAGACACAAACAACCCTTCAAAAAATTAATGAATCCAGGAGCTGGTTTTTTGAAAGGATCAACAAAATTGATAGACCGCTAGCAAGACTAATGAAGAAGAAAAGAGAGAAGAATCAAATAGACGCAATAAAAAATGATAACGGGGATATCACCACTGATCCCACAGAAATACAAACTACCATCAGAGAATACTACAAACACCTCCACGCAAATAAGCTAGAAAATCTAGAAGAAATGGATAAATTCCTCAACACATACACCCTCCCAAGACTAAACCAGGAAGAAGTTGAATCTCTGAATAGACCAATAACAGGATCTGAAATTGTGGCAATAATCAATAGCTTACCAACCAAAAAGGGTCCAGGACCAGATGGATTCACAGCTGAATTCTACCAGAGGTACAAGTAGGAACTGGTACCATTCCTTCTGAAACTATTCCACTCAATAGAAAAAGAGGGAATCCTCCCTAACTCATTTTATGAGGCCAGCATCATCCTGATTCCAAAGCTGGGCAGAGACACAACCAAAAAAGAGAATTTTAGACCAATATCCTTGATGAACATTGGTGCAAAAATCCTCAATAAAATACTGGCAAACCAAATCCAGCAGCACATCAAAAAGCTTATCCAGCATGATCAAGTGGGCTTCATCCCTGGGATGCAAGGCTGGTTCAATATATGCAAATCAATAAATGTAATCCAGCATATAAACAGAACCAAAGACAAAAACCACAGGATTATCTCAATAGATGCAGAAAAGGCCTTTGAGAAAATTCAACAACCTTCGTGCTAAAAACTCTCAATAAATTAGGTATTGATGGGACATATCTCAAAATAATAAGAGCTATCTATGACAAACCCACAGCCAATATCATACTGAATGGGCAAAAACTGGAAGCATTCCCTTTGAAAACTGGCACAAGACAGGGATGCCCTCTCTCACCACTCCTATTCAACATTGTGCTGGAAGTTCTGGCCAGGGCAATTAGGCAGGAGAAGGATATAAAGGGTATTCAATTAGGAAAAGAGGAAGTCAAATTGTCCCTGTTTGCAGATGACATGATTGTATATCTAGAAAACCCCATTGTCTCAGCCCAAAATCTCCTTAAGCTGATAAGCAGCTTCAGCAAAGTCTCAGGATACAAAATCAATGTACAAAAATCACAAGCATTCTTATACACCAACAACAGACAAACAGAGAGCCAAATCATGAGGGAACTCCCATTCACAATTGCTTCAAAGAAAATAAAATACCTAGGAATCCAACTTACAAGGGATGTGAAGGACCTCTTCAAGGAGAAATACAAACCACTGCTCAATGAAATAAAAGAGGATACAAAGAAATGGAAGAATGTTCCGTGCTCATGGGTAGGAAGAATCAATATCATGAAAATTGCCATACTGCCCAAGGTAATTTATAGATTCAATGCCATCCCCATCAAGCTACCAATGACTTTCTTCACAAAATTGGAAAAAACTACTTTAAAGTTCATATGGAACCAAAAAAGAGCCCGCATTGCCAATTCAATCCTAAGCCAAAAGAACAAAGCTGGAGGCATCACGCTACCTGACTTTGAACTATACTACAAGGCTACAGTAACCAAAACAGCATGGTACTGGTACCAAAACAGAGATATAGATCAATGGAACAGAACAGAGCCCTCAGAAATAACGCTGCATATCTACAATTATCTGATCTTTGACAAACCTGAGAAAAACAAGCAATGGGGAAAGGATTTCCTATTTAATAAATGGTGCTGGGAAAACTGGCTAGCCCTATGTAGAAAGCTGAAACTGGATCCCTACCTTACACCTTATACAAAAATTAATTCAAGATGGATTAAAGACTGAAACGTTAGACCTAAAACCATAAAAACCCTAGAAGAAAACCTAGGCATTACCATTCAGGATAGAGGCATGGGCAAGGACTTCATGTCTAAAACACCAAAAGCAATGGCAACAAAAGCCAAAATTGACAAATGGGATCTCATTAAACTAAAGAGCTTCTGCATAGCAAAAGAAACTACCATCAGAGTGAATAGGCAACCTACAACATGGGAGAAAATTTTTGCAACCTACTCATCTGACAAAGGGATAATATCCAGAATCTACAATGAACTCAAACACATTTACAAGGAAAAAACAAACAACCCCATCAAAAAGTGGGCGAAGGACATGAACAGACACTTCTCAAAAGAAGACATTTATGCAGCCAAAAAACACATGAAAAAATGCTCACCATCACTGGCCATCAGAGAAATGCAAATCAAAACCACAATGAGATACCATCTCACACCAGTTAGAATGGCGATCATTCAAAAGTCAGGAAACAACAGGTGCTGGAGAGGATGTGGAGAAATAGGAACACTTTTACACTGTTGGTGGGACTGTAAACTAGTTCAACCATTGTGGAAGTCAGTGTGGTGATTCTTCAGGGATCTAGAACTAGAAATACCATTTGACCCAGCCATCCCATTACTGGGTATATACCCAAAGGAGTATAAATCATGCTGCTATAAAGGCACATGCACACTTAGGTTTATTGCGGCACTATTCACAATAGCAAAGACTTGGAACCAACTCAAATGTCCAACAATGATAGACTGGATTAAGAAAATGTGGCACATATACACCAGGAATACTCTGCAGCCATAACAAAGGATGAGTTCATGTCCTTTGTAGGGACATGGATGAAGCTGGAAACCATCATTCTCAGCAAAGTATCGCAAGGATAAAAAACCAAACACCGCATGTTCTCACTCATAGGTGGGAATTGAACAATGAGAACACGTGGACACAGGAAGGGGAACATCACACTCTGGGGACTGTTGTGGGGTCGGGGGAGAGGGGAGGGATAGCATTAGGAGATATAACTAATGCTAAATGATGAGTTAATGGGTGCAGCACACCAGCATGGCACATGTATACATATGTAACTAACCTGCACATTGTGCACATGTACCCTAAAACTTAAAGTATAATTAAAAAAAAAAAAGAATAGTACCTATTTTATAGGGCTGTGAAGATTAAATGAGGTAATGTATATGAAATGTGTATACATTTAAGAATTTGTTAAATTATTGAAGAAATGTTTATACATAATATGATTTGCAGTCTTCATTCATTGTTTATATGACATATAAAAATAGTTATGTCTACACACATGTTAAAAGCTTTCCCACACAATGAATAGATTTTTGAGGGAAATGGTAAAGTCTTTCTAAAGATCATTGAAACTAGGTCATTTTAATTGGTCTTGAATGCTTTGGGTCAGGTAAATACCGAAAATTAGTTGATGGGTTAGATGTTCTTTCAATCATTGTTTATTTTAAACTTTTATTTTAAACATGCTTCATCATAATAATTTCCCGTGTATAGGAATCTTCCTGAGTGGGCTGATTTATATTCCTTCGGTCCTTCTTCACGATTGCAAAATTATTGTTCTTTGATTTTCAAGGAATGAACTATTGCCTTCTAATTTTTAGCTCCTTTTTAGAAGTGGTTTCCTTGCCCTGTGACTAGGCACTGATGATATTTAGTTAGCTGAAAGCAAGTATTTTCACATCATGTGGCTTATGATTACTATAATTTTCTAAACTTGGCTATTGCTACTGCTGGTCCAGAACAAGCTGAAAATCAAGATGCTGGAAGTTATGATGAGGAATGGGGAAGACTTGTTTTATTTTCTCATTGTGTAAATGCAGTCGCTCCCATGGCTGCTCTGCTTGTTTTATTGGCACTACTGCTTGCTCTTTCTTTCTATCTCATTGGGTATAGACTATGTTTATTGTTGTCTTACAAATTATCCTTGCACTTGGCACTTCTGTTGCTAATTGCCTACTAACTTTCTCCCTATTCGAGTAATGAGTGGCAATTTGGTGTCTACCTCCATGCAGATATTATAGTTTCTTATCATTATTACACTGCATCTATTTCTCCCTTTTACTTTATTTGACTTATATGTATATAATGCTTTTTTTACATGAAGGAAGCAGAAGCCATTTATATTCATAATTATTCCATCTTTTCAAGAGCAAGGCATAAAAGTATATTCAATGTGTTCTGTATGGTGATTTAGATTAGAGAACTGAATTACAGTTACTAACATTTTCAATAAAGTTTGAAAATGGTGCAATTGTGCAAACATATCAGAGCCTCTTTATCACTTCTGTCAGGGCAGAGCGCTGAAGCCTGTATTGGCTTTAGAAGAACTGGTTGAGATTTCTGAGTGCTAGTGGTAAACTGATAGTTTAGTTGGGACCCCTTTATTGGTCACCCTGTGGCACATTTGAAACTCTCAACAGCTGTGCCCATTGACTGACAGCACCCTCTTCTCTGACATCATTTGGACCATTGAGAGCCCTGAGACAAAAAGCAATAGAGGGCAGTGTTCTTTTGCTATAGGGAGATTACATAAAATATAGTACATTTATTATTCTGTGGCTTATTTGAATACACATTTCTACCCACATTCACCTGATTTTGGATGGGAGCTTCAATAGGCATACTCCAGAGGGTAACTGATTGTTACTGTAATCACTACTGACAACACTGTTAGTTTAAGGTCCTGTCTTCTTTCGAAACTGGAATCATCTCCCTCTTCTCTTAACTCCAGGCTCATCCTTAATCCACCGTTCACATGGCTACCAGAATTCTCTATTTTAAATAGGAATCTGATAATATCACCCTATATTTAAAGATAGTTGCCATCTCTTACTGCACGCAGATGATGATTAAGAGCACAAGCTTTGGTGCAAGGGAAGTTTGCCTGGACAACCCTTGGACAGTTATTCTATCTGAACCTCAGTTTCCTTCTCTGAAAATGGGGTTTTCAGAAGGTGACAGTAACCTGCCACACAGGGCTACTATTATGATTGGAAATAACACGTGAAATGTTTAGTGAAGCCCTTGGCACAACGCAGATTTTCAAGAAATGCTAACTCTTAACTATTATTTTTTAATAAGTATGATTGAGGTAAAGTCAGTTTTCCTTCCAGAAAAAGGAAAAGCATGAGGAGAGACAATTCATGTAATTTGGTCTCTTTGTCCAATCCATCAAAACTTATTGTAATCCAATTATAAAGCAACAGTAATTCACTACTCCATTTTTTTTTCATGGTGCCAGGTTATTTTATATTCTAGAGATCATGACGATTAGAAGAATATTCCATTTTTAGAATCTGTTTTTAGGGGGTTGACAGAAATGCCAACATAACATGGCCAAAAAGAAATAGATAAACAATCAGATCAAAGAGACTCAGTCAGAAGAAAATCATATTCAGAGCAAGAAAGAAAAAAATGTTCAGAGGAAAATTAAAGAGGCTGACAACAAATTAAATATAGTCGGCAAGAACATTTTTTATCTGATGCAAGATGCTTTGTGGGTTCATATTCATTTTTGAAACATGCGTTCATGTGAATATCTTTGCATTTGCTGGCCCTCTGCCTGGGATGCACCCCAGCATCTACCTGCATTGCTGTTTCCCTTTATGCACATCTTTGCTCATTCCCCATCAGCTAACAGTGCCTTCCCTGATCACCCCATCCTAAGGAGTTGCCCCCTTTTACACCTGTCCCTCTTCATTGCTTTACTCAACACGATTTTCCTACTTAGCACTTTTCACTACTATGAAATACTTGTGTATCATCTGTCTCCATCATGAAAATGAACACTGTCCAAGGACAGGGGCTCTGTGCTATTCGGTTATATCTCTGTTTCCTAGAGTAGACCCTGGTCCCATACTGGGTACTCAGTAAATACTTACAGACGAGGCCGGGTGCGGTGGCTCACGCCTGTAGTCCCAGCACTTTGGGAGGCCAAGGCAGGCGGATCACCTGAGGTCGGGCATTCCAGACCAGTCTGGCCAACATGGAGAAACCCTGTCTCTACTAAAAACACGAAATTAGTCGGGCATGTTGGTGCATGCCTATAATCCCAGCTACTGGGGAGGCTGAGGGAGAAGAATCGCTTGAACCTGGGAGGTGGAGGTTGCAGTGAGCCAAGATTGCACCATTGCACTCCAGCCTGGGCGACAAGAGTGAAACTCCGTCTTAAAACAAACAAACAAACAAAAAACAAAACAAAAAACAGTAACAAAAACAAACAAACAAAACTTAACAGATGAGTAAATGGATATTAGACTTAAATCCCCAAGGATAAATATTTTAAAGACATTCTCCTACTTTGTTAATTGTCAAAGAAATTGATTTTTTATGCATTGGGACTTCTTCCTAAACGGGTCCTTGGTAAGGAAAAGCTGCTTGGACACCCATTTTGTCTGCAGATAATGTGCTTAATGAAGTTACTGGCATATAGTAAGTGTTTAATAAGTACTAATCATTGTTATTATAAGTATGATAAATTAAAAGTGGAAATTCTACTCAAGAATAGAATAAGGCCTGCATTATAATAGCATGAATATACTGCTCACGAAGGTGTTTCTGGACATCAGCCTTCTATTAGACTTGAATGACCAAACTCAAATTGTTAGTAGGTATAAAACAGGAGTGGAGGTTGGGGGAGGGGATGATTAGTTGAAGCCTGTTGCTAATCAATGAGTATAAAGTTTCAGTTATGCAAGATGAATACCTTCTGGAGATCTGCTGAACATTGTGACTAAAGATTATAGTGTTGTATTGTGCATTTAAAAATCTGTTAAGAGGGTAGATCTTGTCACATGTTCTTATCACAATAAAAATGTTAAAAAAGCTGCATTGAGTTATACCAGCAAAGCCTCATGGCCACCACTCCTGAGATACCTTCTTGCTCTGAAATTTGGTGCAGTTCCATCTGGCAGAGTTTTCAAAGCTCTTTCCTAAGTTTCTTCATCATTCACATCAGACTATTCACAGCTGCACTCAGAGAGGCGCCGAAAGAGGAACTGCGGATCAGGAGACGTGGGTTCCTGATTTAGTCTCACCACTGCATACTCCTCATTAAATACTACTTAATCTTCTGCTAACTTAATTTCCTATCTAAAAATGGGAATGATCCTAGCTGCCCTATAGTACCTGAAAGGAATGCTATGAAGAGGAAACAAATGATCTCATAAGAATATATTGACAAATATAAGCAAAAAAAAAATTCTTTAAAAAGCAACACTTAGCACAATGTATTAGCCTCTTTCTTGCATCACCAAAAGAGACAAAGAAAGAAAATATGAAAAAATCCTGCAGTCATTTTAAATGCAGTCCTAGCTATGTTAAAGACACTGAAGAACTGCATCCTATCTTCAAAATCAGCTTCACTGGCATAGTTTTCAAACTGCCATTTTATATCTGCTTTAAAAGAACAAATATGAATGACAGATTACAAAGAAGTAAAGACTAAGACCAAGAGAAAATACAAAAGAGACTCTGTAAATACACACATATCTCAATTTTGGTGTATGTTAGCTAGAAAAATAAAAAAAAATTATGTTTGTAAGATACATCATCTTTTATTTTTCCATCTCCCTTCTCTTCTTAATTTCTCTACAGATTTTATAAACTTTGCAGAGGCTTTTTTTCCATATTCAACTCAAGGGGCTTCAAGTGGGAGCACAAACAACCCTTTGCTCAATGAAGGATAAAGTAGGTCTCTTACCACATTATTATTTTTGCAAAAAGCTATTATGTAAATACACAAGCTTATATGAGCTTAAATAGTCTGAGTCAAGGATGCACAGAAAGGGAATACATACTACTGAAGCAATGCTCACAACAGCCTGACTTTAACAGAAAATTGCATACCCTCACTTACAGGGCAAAAAAGAAACCATATGTCTGTTTTAGTGACTCCATCCTGATATGGTGCACTCATTCCTTTTATTATATTTTCAAATAAATACATATGGGACCCGTCAGATGTCAACAGTGGCTCAGAAAAGAGTATGAATTAGTCACACTGGCACACAGGGCTCAGGAACAATGAACAGTGCTTTGGAAGACCCTTGAATACAAGCCTATTTGCCTCTTAATCCAAATGAATAATTAATGATAATTATCATGCTGCAGTTATTATCTGTGATAATAATATATCCGTAAGGTGAATAAATTTAATCTGCTACTATGCAGAAATGGCAACTCATAATATTCTTAAGAAATACAGATATAATTATCAGTATTAATGGTCAAGAAAAAAAGAAATTTTTATATAAGGAATTACAGCAAAAGGTCTAAAATAAGGTGGAAATGAATCCTCCGGATGATTTTTTTTTCCACAGCCATCACTGCTGTGGGCCTGCTGTGGTGATGTTAGGGTTCCTACTTTTGTGGGCAGGATCCATTTAAGTAAAAGCTTTACCATGTGCTATGCACTGCAATCTGCCCATAACATTTCCATTATTGCCCTTTAGAAAATGACTTCAGTTAAGTTTAAAATCCTGTAAAGGGCATGTGAAACATGTTAGGACAGGTGGGGGTGATTGGGCCACCACCTTGACAATTTAACACTCAAAGGAAAAAAAAAAAGCAAAAAGTCAAACCAAATAAAATGTGAAAAGCTTGGTTATGTGACTGGGGGTGGTGGTGGGGTAGTGCTGATTCATGGCGGTTGTGGATGGTGGTTGTTTCTTTTAAAGTGCCCTAATGGCTTAGAGTCAACTAGCGAAATGGAATGCAATTGTGGCACATGATCTAATCCTTCCTAGCAGTTCTCATCACCATTGGAAGATAAGCTGCTTGACTCCATCTTTGTATGGCACAGAATGAGCATTCATATGTATATATCCTTTTTTGCAAAAGTCAGGTCTATTGAGGTATAATTTACGTATAGTAAAAATTATCCATTTTTGATTTATAATTTTTGAAGTCTTCAAAAAAGTGTACAGTGATGTAATCTCCACCCCAATTTAGATATAGAATATTTCCATTACGCCTAAAGGCTCTGTCATGCTTCTGTGCAATCTCTCCCTTATTCCCAGCCTCTAATAATCATTTATCTGTTTTCTGTTCCTATAATTTTGCCTTTTTCAGAGTGTCACATAAATTAAATAATATGTGGCTTTTTGTGTGTGTCTGACTTATTTTGCTTAGCATGTTGTTTTTAAGATCCATCCATGTTGTTGCATGTAACAATAGTTGGTTTTTTGTGTTTGTTTTCTGAGTAATTTCCATCATGTAATTTTTCACAATTTGTCTATCCATTTGCCTGTTCACGAACATTTTGAGTTCTTTCCAGTTTTTAACAATGATTAATAAGGCTACTATAAAAATTAGCTTACAGGTCTTTATGTGCACATATTTTTTCATTTCTCTTGGGCAAATACTTAGAAATGGGATTGATAGGTCAAATAGTCAATGCATGCTTAGCTATATAAGACTGCCAAATTATTTTCCAAAGTGGCTGAAACATTCTACATTCCAGCAGCAAATGAGAGCTCCAGTTGCTTTGCAGCCTTGCCAACACTTGGTACGTCAGTTAAAAATTTTTTGCTATTCTCCTTGGTGTGTAATGGTATCTCATTGTAGCTTTAATTTGCATTTCTGTATTGACTAATGATGGTGAACATCTTTTTCATGTGTGTATTTACCATCCATAAATCTTCTTGGGAAAATTTTTGTTCAAATCTTTTTTTATTTAAAAAAACTAGGCAATATGTCTTATTATTAAGTTGTGAGAGTTATTTATTTGTCTCGGATTCAAGTCTTTTATCTGATACACGTTTTGCGAATGCTTGTTTTTACTCTGGGGGTTATGTCATTATTTGGTAAGCAGAATCTTTCAAAGACCAAAAGTTTATAATTTTTTGAGCCTGTCTGACTTTAGCAAGCAAAACAAAATAGAGAAACTTTGCAGATTAAGACACCTCCCTCCTTCCTAAATAAATCTCTGATACTTACTGAGTATTTACTATGTGTAAGACTCTAGGCTAAATCTGTAAGAGCATATAAGAACACACTTAAGAAAAAATAGTAGCAATAGTAATTCAGTAGCTTGCATAATTTAGTTAAACGTCATCCTGCACTGTGTTATTCTGTCTCTACAGAAATAGCTATAGGTAAATATTTTTGTTTAGGAAAATATCTAAGATATGGGCTAGGTGTGGTGGCTCATGCCTGTAATCCCAGCACTTTGGGAGGCTGAGGTGGGAGGATCACCTGAGGTCAGGAGTTCAAGACCAGCCTGTCCAACACGGTGAAACCTCGTCTCTGCTAAAAATATGCCTGTAATCCCAGCTACTTGGGAGGCTGAGGTAGGAGAATCACTTGAAGTGCTTGTTAGATGTTGGGGAGGGAATAACAAGGAAACAGCAGTTCATCTCCTTGAGGTCCTTTGTCCCTGACAATGAACAAAAAAGGATTTAAAAACTTTTAAAAGGAAAGCTTCATCATGACATCCAGTTATTTCCTCTCTTTTTCCAGTTGTGTCCTGTTTGTGCCATTATGAAATTACTCCACTTTACTGGGTTAAAGAGACTCAGCAGGGGTTGGGAGAGTGAAACACATCAATGTTACCAGAACATCTTGGTTTTGACTGGTTTTCTTTACATGTTCCTGCTTCACGACAAACTTTAAGTTCTTACTGGGACTGTCAAAGTTAAAAATTCATTTTATAATTGTTCAGAATATAATCTCAATATTGTGATGCTTTTCAGTTGGAGAACTTCCAAAGCAAGATCGGGTATGTTATGTTTAAATCTCAGCTTTACAGAAAAAAAGTCACAGATAATCAAGAATGGACGAGATTAAAAAAATTAGAGAAGTAGAGACTAGGTTAGAGAAATTAACAAACTAGAGAAATTAGAGAAGCCATTTTACCCATTTCTTTCTTAGAGAGATGAAAAACTATCTAATTTTGAAAGATCTTCAAAAGTGATTCCTTAATCCAATGCATTGTTTGAATCAATTATTCAACAATATTTAAAGCCAAAAAATATTTTCTTAGGTTTAATGCTTTATACTGAAACATGGCTTCACTTCCATTCTCCGGTGGCCACTGTACTCTGTGTGGGAGCCCCTCACACACCTGAAGACAATAATTAAACCTCCCCTCAGCTTTTCCCAGCATGTTAATCATCTTGGTGCCATGTCCTGAATCTGCCCTGAGTTATTCTTTTCTCTTTTACAGAACCTAATACAGGGCATCTGGATAAAAGTCTGACTAGAACTGATTAATATGGAGAAAATAATTAATTTTGTGCACCCTAATATTCTAATAAAAATTACAGTATCATGTTATTAACTAACTGCTAGTTTATTACTTTCTGCGATTTTCTCATCATTTCTGATTTATATTTCTTTTGTGAGGATTCCTGGGTTTACCACATGAATGGACACATTAAAAAATACACACATACGGCTGGGCGTGGTGGCTCACGCCTGTAATCCCAGCACTTTGGGAGACTGAGGCTGCCAGATCACGAGGTCAGGAGATCGAGACCATCCTGGCTAACACGGTGAAACCCGGTCTCTACTAAAAATACCAAAAAATTAGCCGGGCGTGCTGGCGCCTGTAGTCCCAGCCACTCGGGAGGCTGAGGCAGGAGAATGGCGTGAACCCAGGAGCCGAGATCGCGCCACTGCACTCCACCCTGGACGACAGAGCAAGACTCTGTCTCAGAAAAACAAACAAACAAAAAGCAAACAAAAAACCACGTACATTTACCTTCCTACTTATATTTCTGCACGTTGAAACTCCTTACTGGTTTATCTCCTCTTTTTTTTTTTTTTCTTGAAATGGAGTCTCGCCCTGTTGCGGTGGCGCCATCTCAGCTCACTGCAACTTCTGCCTCCCGGGTTCAAGCAATTCTCGTGCCTCAGCCTCCTGAATAGCTGGGATTACAGGTGCCCACCACCACACTCGGCTAATTTTTGTAATTTTAGTAGAGACGGGGTTTCACCATTTTGGCCAGGCTGGTCTCGAACTCCTGACCTCAAGCGATCCACCCATCTCGCCTTCTAAAGTGCTGGGATTACAGGCATGAGCCACTGCGCCTGGCCTATCTACTACTCTTTACTCCATGGGGTCACCAAGAAGTGGGATCCTATCCCTTGGTGTAATGGAGGGACTTGGTGTGTTAGCAGAATTTTTATTTTTTGTTGTGTAACCTTTCTATTATTCAAAAACACAACATGGGATCTGAAAAACTAAAAAGCCCGAAGAGTTCCAGACACCAACGAGAGGCATTGACAGTGGTGAGCTGGCACTAGCATGGCAGATAATGGCCTTACGTCAGACGTCCAGACTGTCGATGGATAGTCTGCAAGTGTAAAGAGAATCAGGGCCTCCTACTCCTACTGTGATGGAAGAATCTGGGATTCTGAATGCGCATGACAGAGATTTGAGGGAGAAACTCACTAGGTCCCAGTGTTTTATTCACTGGCTCCATCACTGCTTTATTCTCTTGAATGCTTCCTAAATTATAATTTATTTCATTACAAATAAGTTATAACTTACATTCCAGACACAGGTCTGTATAGAATATATTCACTAGGTAAATGTCTACATAATATTAAGACTAATTAATATCAATGATATTTCCTTAATTTATCTGGAAAAATATATTCTGCCTCTTAAATATAAATGCTCTGTCAGTCTGAGGAGAGGAGTTTTATTTTTTGAAAATTTGCAAAAAAGTTTTGTGTGGAATTAAAGTAAAAATTATGTCATATTAAGGCGTTTTTATAAACTGTTCTCTTTATAACCAGACACTAAATGTGCTTCCTGACATATGCAGAGATGATACTATTGTGATAATGATAATCCAGGGTTTTATGCTTTGAGGCAATGAACTTACCTTATGTTTTCTTATTGTAACCAAATAAACCTCCAAAATGTCTGGCCAAAATTAGTGGATCAGTTATAGTTGTGAAACAACTAAATGTATGTGAATAAAATTGAAAAGTTTCTAGAATTTTTTTCTAGATGTTGAAGGGAGACTTTCCTATTTGCATTTCTTTTGTGAGGACCCCTCGGTTTGTCATCTGAGTGGGCACATTTAAAAATACACACACATCCTCCACATTTACAATGACATTACTGCCATCTATATTGGTAATGAGAACTAGTCTAATGTACAGCACTGCATCATGTATTCAAAAGACCATGCCATGTTATTGTGTGTAATGGCCTGGAGCAAGATGACCTAGTTTTGACCTTCACCATAGTTGTCTTGAGTTAAAACTGTGTGATAAGTGAATTTGTATTTGGCTCATTCCATCTTTTTTCTTACCTCCCTTCCTTTCATTTGCCCAGACTGTGTGGTCCTCAGTTACTTAGCATTCTCCAGCTGTCTGCTGGCTGCTTAGAATCTTCCACTAAAGCATCACCACTTGGGCCTTCCTAGACTCCAGCTCTTTCCCTCTGCTCTTTCCAAATAGATCTGCTTTGTGTTCCATACCTAGTATTCATAGATGATGGAACCTAAGATGATTTATTTTTTTAAATGTGAGCCATGAAATTCCTCACCTACAATGATTAGCATTGTGAGAGTTTCAGAGACTCTTGAAGAGTAGAAGGGTGAGATATTTTCAGGTTAGAGAGTAATCTGGATTTATGTCCATCATGTCTGCAAATCCAAGTACTTTCTTAACACATTTGGCTAACTCAGAAGTATGACTGGGAGTAAAGCAGGAAGAGTGGTTGATTCCCTGGAGCACATGGCACGCCTTCCCTCAAGATGGCACTTTTCAAAAAACATTTTCAATGTCATGGCTCACATTAAAAAAATTATTTATGGCATGGTGATTTTAAAAACCATGATAAAAAGATGGCTTTAGAGTAAGCAGAGTGACAGAGAAATGAAGGCAACAGCTTGGAGAAGGCCAATGTTCTTTCTTCCTCACCAATCAGTCAGGTGGGCTCACCTGCCAACCTGGCCCCATCCTGAAGGTGGCTACCCCGATGTTAGAACCTGGAATTGGCTCTGGACCAACTGTGAGCTCCTCCAACTGACCAGAGCCTAAGCTGTTTTGGGAACTCCTTGGAATTTCTAGAACATTCGCTTCCAGCATTTGTCATCTTCAGGGGAAAATTCACCGACTAGGAAAGCTTACCCTTTAATACACACATGTTAGCAGAGTTTGATCTCTACTGACAGAGCAAAGAGAATTTCAGGCATTATGATGTTGCTGAGGAACTATGAGTTTTGAAAAGCAGGCAGTGTTCCTGAATAATTCTGGATCTGGATACTCATCTAACAAATTTTAATGGCACACCTGTTGAGTTAATGTATTGAAGATAGAGGAAAGCAAAAAGGGCATGGGGATTTAAGAATCTTACACTCTAGTGGCATGAAAGCCTGCTATAAAATTGAAATCACTGTATAAATTAGTTACTGGTTATAAATTGCTACAAACACTTCAATAAATATTTAACAAATATCTTTGTATTCTGAGCATTGTGCTTGGTTCTGGGAACACTTAAGAATATTAAGGTATGTAAAATAAAATTTCTTTCCCTGAAGAGTTTACAATTTTGGATAGACAATTATCTAAACAAATAGCCAAAATGTCTAGAATTAAGCTCTTTAAGAGAGGTAGATACAAAGGACTTCAGGAGCACTAAGAAGGGTACCACTAACTACTTGAGAAGGTCTAGGGAGGCCTCTACTAAGGAGATGGTGTTTGATTTAGATTTGAAGGATGAGAAGGAATCTATATGGTAGAAGACAGTCTGGGTAGATGGAAGAAGGGAAATCCAAGGTGTGTGTGTGTGTGTGGGGACATTTCCAAGGTCTGGAGTGCTGTGCATTCATTCATCTGCACAGGCATGAGAAGAATTTTGCACATGAGACACATACAACTCCATAACTCCTCTGAAACTAGCACGATGGGCCAGTTTTCTTCCTTCATACCTGGGTTTATTCTGATATAATATCTTGGCCTTCACCAGTAGCTTACTTATTAGTACATTAACAATATGTTTGTATTTGCATAAATATCTCTTGCAAAATGTGTTAACAGCTCAAGTGTAATATAGCAATAGTGTGTAATGTGGCACATATACACCATGGAATACTATGCAGCCATAAAAAATGATGAGTTCATGTCCTTTGTAGGGACATGGATGAAGCTGGAAACCATCATTCTCAGCAAACTATCGCAAGGACAAAAAACCAAACACCGCATGTTCTCACTCATAGGTGGGAATTGAACAATGCGAACACATGGACACAGGAAGGGGAACATCACACACCGGGGCCTGTTGTGGGGTGGGAGGAAGGGGGAGGGATAGCATTAAGAGATATACCTAATGTTAAATGACGAGTTAATGGGTGCAGCACACCAACATGGCACATCTATACCTATGTAACTAACCTGCACGTTGTGCACATGTACCCTAAAACTTAAAGTATAATTAAAAAAACAAAACATACAATATATAATAAAATAGAAAACATTTATATCAATGTAATATAAAATTATCTCTTTAGAAGATAGATGTTATCACTTAGTCAAGTTTTCAAAATGCCTTAGGTATGTAAGAACTCATATGCCCTTAGGCATGGCACTTTTGTCTCTATATTATCTTTTTAAAACATAGCTCCTGAAATTGTCGGCTATATTTCCTTTTCTATGCTATTATTTCTTGGAGGTCTGGATATAGAAATCCAAGGGAACTTTTGGCTCAGAGAATTGGACAGGAATCTCATGCATTGGTACATTGACATTTCACCCAGCAAATTATGATTGGTTGGTAAATGTGAATTCAAGTTTAAGCAGAGAAATGTCTGCAGAGATTTGCAATCTATTTTGATGGCCCCAAATGTCACATTTTCTTTCCTTTAGAAAAGAATAGTTCTGTCCTTCAACACCTTTAAAATTCAGATCTTTAACATTCCATGATCCTTTGAGTTTGTAGTTGGTGAAACTGGAGTTTTCCATTTCTTCTCTTACGCTATAGTCTTCACCCTTCATTTCATCAAACTCATAATCTATGAGTCTTTGTCATTAATATTCTCTTTTCATAACCCTCTTCCACCTCTTCATTATGATCCAATCATTTGAGGACTTCTCTACCTACAATTTGCCCCAAAAGATCCTCTCATTTCTCTTTGTCCATATTTTTCCATTTATTTCCCTTTCTTTCTCATGGCTGTATAGACCCTGAACTCCTCTGCTTTCTCATCATCCACTAATTAGCATGTCTCCATGGTAACAGACAGTTGCAGAGCGGGAATCATTCTCTCTATTGGCTACTGCTGAGCAACCTCTGGGCCTAGCAAGGAGGGGCCTTGACCCGATTAAGATAGGAAGACTTTTCTCTTCTTGGCAGGAGAGGATCCATACATTTCAGAGAAGGCCCTGTTTCCTCAGGGAAAGAATAAGTCAATTTGGTTGAAAAGGAGTGTATACTTAATCTCAGGCATATGAAATCAAAGTATGAAATAAACGAAGAAAATATCCAACAAGATCTAGGAAAAATATCTAATGCTGGATCTCTGCTTCTGGTTTGTAAAGATTAGCAGTGCTTTGATCTGGAAGATGCTATGAAGCAACTAGTAGCAAATATTTGGTAACTTTTACCTTCTAATTTTATATATACAATTCCATAACTGTGCCTTATGGGGCTGAATCTATGACAGAGAACAACCCTACTCCTAGTTTTATGAGGTTTATTCATATATTATAATTTTTTAATTTTATGGTTCCTATTTTCAGCTAGATTTCAACCCATAATCATATGCTTTCTAAACAGATATTATTGCATTAACTATTATTGGAGTTTCTGGTTGCAGTTCTTTATTGATAAGTTGCATAACATTATGCAGTTCATATCAGAACACATTTCCTGTATATTTTCCTATAGTTCAGAAGCTAGAAAAGATATTATTAGTTATAATTTATTAAGTGCCTGTTATGTATTAGGCATTATACTAGGTGTTTTGTGTTTAATGTCTCTGAACCTCATGCCAACTTTTCAACCTAAGATACCACTAGTCCAATTTTGTAATATGAAGAGACTGAGATTCACAGAGGTTAGGTAGTTTCCAAATAAAAAGCTAGTAAACACCTACTGCTGGAATCCTGGATACCTGAAACCAAGTCTGTATAAGTATGCATTACCTATACATTCTCATATAAAGATCTTTGTGTGATAATTAGAAAGCTATATAGATTTGAAACTGTAGACTTCTGCTTTCATCCAAGGGAGACTGATGTTTGAGGTCTTCTCAGTTGGAAGCTGTAGCCCCTTAGGAAATGATAACCTGAAGCAGCAGGTGATTTTCCTGGATGTCAAGAAATGAAATGTTTTAGCAACGTATGAAACCCACAAGAGTAGGAGTGTGATGCCTGAAAGCATAGCTTATGATGTAAGCTTGTGTAAATTGGATGGAAAAATTTTACCCCCAGACATGTAAACCAGGGATGCCAATGCTATCCTGGGAACTCTGCCATTGATAGCAAGCGGGGATGGACGACTCGTGTCTGCTGGAAGAGTGCAAGACTTTCATCCTCTTCTTCCTTCAAAGTTTATGATGAAAAACATTCTTTTTCCAAATATGAATGAGATGTCACCAATTTGTATACTGCATTTCATAAACTGAAGATCAACTTACATCCCAAAGTTGATTTAAATCATGAAGACTTTTAACAAAATGACATCAGGCCGGATGTAGTGGTGTGCACCTGTAATCCCGGCTTACTTGGGAGGCTGAGGTGTGAGGATAATTTGAGCCCAGGAGTTCAAGATCAGCCTGAGCAACATAGAGAGACCCAGTCTCAAAAAAACAAAAACAAAAACACCACCAGAACAACTCCATCTAAGGGAGAAAGTACATGTATTGAATGACTTCTATATGCCAATTACTGGTGCCAAGTGCTTTCATATGTTATCTGTTATGAGAGCATGTCTCTCAAATCTCTTTCAGCAGGGAGCATAATTGTCTGGCCCCAGCTGTTGTGTTCTGAAATCCATCACCAAGTTTGTATGGAGGCCAAGCTTCCCACGGCTGCTCCCAGCCGATGATTGAGTGTGGCAGGGATGCTAAGGCTGATCTGTTTCTGGGAAATGGAGAATTCTCTGACAGGTGACTTAAGCTTGACAAGTACTTCCCATTGGCCTTGCTGAACTTTCTTAGAACCCCAGTCAGGAGGCTCTCGCCCAAGCCTTCCCTCTCACCTTCACAGGGGCCAGACTGCATTGTGGTCTATCTCTCAGCCTACTCTGCTTCCTTCCCGTTTTATCTCTCAGATGTTTCCCTGAATGAACTCTCTTAATGCCTGCTTCTTGGAGGAGTTAAATCAACACATTATCTAATTTAACCTTCCCAATCTCGTGAGCTATTTATGGTGATAAGAAATTGAGCCTCAGGGCATTTGCAATACTCGTTCAGGCCACCCAGCTAACTAGTGACAGGCTTTAAACCCAGCTCTGTCTGCTCTCATGGTCCTTTGACATTTCCCATTGTACCATGCTGCCTAGGATGCCTTCTTGTACTCACCACTATTTTTTTAGCTACTTTATCTGATGACAAATTGCTTAGTAAAAAAGGGAATAGGTAAAATTTTTTCTCAAGCTCCCTGAAAAAAAAAAAAAAAAACCTGGAAGGAAACAAGTTGTTAATATAAAATGTTCAGCCTTTTCCTAGAATAACTTAACAGTTTGAGCTTTCTTATCTGTGTCTGTGACAGGGAGCTGTCTGGCTACATGAATATGTTGTTTTTCTTTCTTTCTTTCTTTCTTTTTTTTTCTAACACCGCTTCTTAGGTAAATCAGAGCTGCAAGTGCTGTATCTATTTTTCAGAGATAGCCTGTGAATTTGTGACATTCCCTGGGGAGTTTGAGGTCTAGAAACCAATGAAGAGATCACAATGAAACAGGAGCGTTATGTTTTCAAGTTCGAGGGTGATTATTATCTGAAAGTCTTAGCGTTGCTTAAAAGGCAGTTCTTCTCATTTGGATCAGGGAGCAGTGTGAATTTTCCGAAGGCGAGAAGGCCTTCCTAGCATGAATAAAAGCTGAGTACAGAGTGGGGCTGCAGGCTGCTTGTGTTACTGTGAAGGCTGCCAGTGAAAGCCAGGGTAGCTGGCTCCAGGGATGCTCCAGGAACTGGAACCAATTCCTAATTAATCAAGAACCCAGTAGGGGAGTGAAGAAAACAAAGGGGGACTTTTACTTTTTTTTCAGCCCTCCCTCTTTTCCAGGGGCGGGTGGGGGGGTAAGAAAAAAGAAAAGAAGAGAAAAAAAGTACAAATTACTGCAGTTCTCTCCAAAACCTGGTGAGGGTTCAAGAGGACAGGGAGCCTGAGGACCTCCACCTGAGGAGCTTCTTGAAGATGCTGTATCTAAGATCTTTAGTGCCAGGAGAACATTGACATTTTCACCTTTTACTTTGCAGGGCATCTTTTCATGTGATTCAAGAAACTTTATCCTTCTCAGAGTTGTGCCTCTGGTGTTATGAGAGCTACAAGACCCCTGCTGCCAAGCCAGTCTCTGTTTCTCTGTTCTAGGCCCCAAATAAGGGCAGACCCCCTTGATACTTGTGTGATTTATTTCTCTGGGATGTGCCTTCCACAGACGCATTAGCTCATTGATGAAGGCTACCACTGTTGGTCTTAATCTGCTTCAATATTCCCTTTAACTTGATAGTGTCTTGCCTACTTCTCCAGCTTCATCTCTTATGCCTTCTTCACATCACACATTTGTGAAAATATAGTGCTTTCCATTCTAGAACCTTCCATGTTCCCTTATGTCACATGCCTTTTCTCATGCTGTGTCTTTTGCCAGCAGTGTCCTCCTGCCCCTTATCATTGCCTACACTCTTTTCCCATTTGGTGCATGTCTGATTCCATTAAGACTGAGTTCAAATGTAACCTCCTCAGTGCCAGCTTCCCTGACCTCCCCAGACTCAATTAATAACTTTGTTCTTTGCATATTTCAGTAATTTTGTTGAGTTGAAATTAATTTGCTTTTCTATGAAGTACAGATTCAAATTCAGTACTTTGTTCACTTACTTACTACTAAGTGCCTGGCATAGAAATGGTCATTTTTATATGTAGCGTTTCTTAAATTTTTATTTGAAAAAAAAAAAACTAGAGACAATGATTCCTTTGGATGGAAATGAACTATTAATATTACTGCATTCTGAAATTACTATGGACTCGTCAGAAGAAGGTATGACTGGAGAGATGAAGGACAATTTTAGTCACTGGTAATGATCAAAACAAAACAAAACAACAACAAAAATCCTTGTTATGTAAAATCTCTGATTTTCTCAATACCCTTTGGAAGATGTTCTGGAAAATTGTGAGCCTCACTTCCAGAGAGCCTCTGCAACTCCAAGACACATGTAAATAATCTTCCTCGTAGGTCTCTTTGGAAGCTGCATTATACTATCACAGTTGTGTGAGCTCTGGGGGCTTCCAGTGTCAACGCACAGACCCTGCCTGGTCCCTGTCTAGATGGCCACCTGAGCTATGAACCCCTCAAACTCAGTCACTCCTTCCTGTACAGTCTAGGTAACAGCCAGTATACCAGCATAACACAAGAAGTACCACTATTTAATGCCTATTGGAATTTTGATCCACTTCTTAACACTCTACTCCAAGCTGTAAGGAGTGGATATTCAGCTCCAGAAAGCAATCATCAATCTGAAAAATACCTTTTATTTTTCACTAATAGAACCATCAAAAAACATCTTTTGGAAATGACAACTCTGCTTTGAATTGACGACATAGACCAGGGGCTGGTCAACCACAGCTTCTCTATCACATCCATCCTGCTGCTTGTTTTCCTAAATAGTTGAAACACGCTCATGTCATTTATTTACATATTGTCCAAGTCTGCTTTCACATCTTAATGGCAGAATGAAGTAGTTGCAAAAGAAACTGTGTGGCCCATGAAGGCTAAAATATTTGCTATTTGGTCCTTCACGGAAAGTTTGCCAACTCCTGACGGCAATCCAGAGTTCTGCCAGAAACCATAAATGCAAACTCGCCAATACCCATTTATTGCTCAAAGTTTGATTCTGATAATATATTTCTCTCAGAATGCAGCATCAGGAAAGCCACTTGTGAGTTTGTAATCTTAGGAGCACTGTGAATCACATAATGGATTGTGTTTCCTCTTTAGCTTTGGCTATTAGAATATGCTGAGCCAAAGATTGTCATCCTCTGTAGAGAGGTAGATGGTACTTATCTCTACCCACTTTTAGATTTTCCTACTTTTAAATCCTCTTCACTCTGATTTCCTATTAACTTTTGTCAGATGACCTTGCATGTACATTTTTTTGAGAAAAAATTAGACATAAATACATATGTCAGTAGGGCATACCCTCTGCACTTTCACAGTTGATTGTCTAGAATTAGCTGCTTGAATGTCTGCTTCTATCTCCTAGTTTAAACACCCTTTGGGGGATTTTTTTTTTGTTTGCTTATTTACTTTGTTTTTGTCTTTTTTGTTTTGTTTGTTTGTTTTGGTAGTGGATTACTTTTAGAAAGTATTTATTTCAGAGACCAGCACATTTTCAACTTAAATGAATTGTCAGTTGTAGTATAAATAATAGTGTCTTCAAGGTGCCTGAACTTGACTCCTTGGTTAAAATAAATTACTTAGTTTTCATGCTTTTATTAATAAAATAATAATTACTATTTAATACTAAAATAATAATTGTTACTATTTAATAAGTGCCTAGTATTTTCTGGGTGCTTATGTATATTGTTGAATTTTTTCCTTGTAGCAGGCATGGTGGGTCTTAATATTTCTACTTAATAAGATAGTAACAATAAGCCTCAAAGAGACGACATACCTTCCTTGGAGGGAGTGTACAGTGTTACAGCCAGTGATGCCTGCAGGAGTCAAGTGATGTCCATGAATGAAGCAGGTGGGTATAATACAATCTGGAGCCATGGGGACCTATGAGTGCATGCTTTGTCTGAAGGGACAGCTGCTATCCAGGTGGCCAACGACTGTCATATTCAAGTATCAGCTGGCTATTGCTTGGGTTCCCAACTTATCAGAAACCAGAAATCCAGACATTAGGTGAAATATTTTAATTTTAAAAACACTGTTTCAAAATAATGAAACATGTTGTGGATTAGGTTTGGCACCCAGGCTACCAGTCTTTAAACTTGGTGATGACCACAGGCCACTGGGCCTGATCAGTTGGGCCTGAATCCTAACTTTACCACATTTTGTGTTACCTTGAGCAACTTAACCTCTCTAAGCTTCAGTTTCATCAACTAACAATGAGGCTAATAGTAGTATGAACTTATTGAGATTTGGTAAAATGTTTAACCTATGCCTGTCACATAAAACATACTCATTAAATGGCTAACCATTATGTTATGGCTAAGTAATTTCTTACTTGGAAGTTATAATCAGGCCTTTATGACCTCAAAACCACATCCTTTTCTCCCAGTATAATCCTGTCTCTCATAATTCAGTGTTTCATTTTTTTTATTCCTAACTCTAGTTTGCTAGTTGTTTATCATAATAGAAGCAGACCAACAATTTTATGAGCCATATAAACATTTGTACTAAAAAGTATAATTGATTGAATAAATTATTCCTTTCAATTTTGTTCAAAAAGTCATTTTTAAAGTTCTTGCGATTTCCTCTAAATTAAAAAAGTTAAATTTCTCTTTATAAATGCATATACAGCTCCCATTGATTTCAGTGGGAGTCAAGAATCCAAGGATAGAATCTAGCCTGAAGAATTTTAATTTCCTGTTTGTTTACAGCAGGAGATAACAAAAATGGTATGTTTGCTTAGAGTGTATCAACATTTAGTATTCTAGCTAGCTGGGTCAAGTACAGTATTATGACTGAAGTTGACAGCAAAGGGTTTCTTCATTTCATGAGTAGACCTGAAGTTGCATTCTTACAAATGAGCAAACATAGCTGTAGGTATCAAAGATAACAAGCAATATTGAGTAGGAGAAAGGATTTCACTGGGGTGAGAAGGGGAAACAAATATGCATTACAGTTGTTAAGTAGATTTTTTCCTATGTCTTTTCTTCTGACTGATATTTTTATTAAGGGAAATGATTAACATAGTAAAGAAATATTTTCTCTAATAAGAATTTTTTTATAGGGAACTTTATTCACACTACCTGGAGGGTTATTCTGTCCTGACACAGTTGAGTAAAACAGTATCATTTCAAAGTACAGTGGCAGGATAGAGCAATGAACAAAGAACTCGTTTTGGGAACGAAGGACCATAGGTTCTAGTCTCAGTTTGGCACACAAATAATTGTGATTTTGGGCAAATCAGTCTCTGTTGATTGGAGATAATAAACCCATTCTATCAATAGTGAGAATATCTGTGGAAGATTTTTGTTTTTAAATAAAAGTACAGTATTGTTGCTATAGTTATTTTTATGTGATGATGGTGATGGTATAGAGCAGATATGAAATTGTAAGCACTAATCTACTAAGGAATTAAATAGTTTCAATTTCTTCAACAACAGAGGAGACATACACTGTCAATTACGTACATTTTGATTTTGACCTCCCAGAAATAAATAAGTTAAGGCCATTCATCTTTTTTTTCACTGAGAAGTAAGAGGCATTTTGTGGACAATAAAAAGAGTAAAAATGAACGGCTTGTGGATAGAACAAGAAATAAGGAATAAGTAACATGAGTAATGTAAAGTGGAGATAACTGAGTGTAAGTAAAAGCAATGCTAAGCAGCCTGAAGCCCCTAGTGGTGTATAATTTTGATAGCTCAGTTAGCTGATTTCTCTCTTTCTCTTTCTTTCTTTCCTCCTCCTTCCTTCCTTCCTTCCTTCCTTCCTTCTTTCCTTCCTTCCTTCTTTCATTTTTTTTCACAGTACTTAGCAGTCTGGACACAGGAGCAGAAAGACAAATTCTATGTATTCATATGGCACTGGTGACTATTTGGGAGGAGATTCAGGAACATGACAAGAGGGCAAACATATTAATGAATTTGGAAATAGAATTCTTTACTTGGCAGACAATGTGTTTCAAAAACAGTGGAAAAGGAAGTGAGAAATGAAATCTAAAGAGAGTAGTCATTGTGGTAAAGGAAATGTACATTAGTCTTTGATGTCTGGAGATGTCTTTATTGTGCTCGATATGATGATTTAGCTGGGTATAAAACTTCAGGTTAACTTATTTTCTTCCAGAAATTTGAGAAATGCCATTGTATTCTGACATATACTGTTGCTGAAGGGAAATCTACTGTAATTGTTGCTCTTTTGTTGGTATTTTCTCTCCAGCAGCTTTTAAGATCTTATTCTTATCCTTGATATTCTGCAGGTTTCAAATCATATGCTTCAATGTATCATATTTTCATTTATTGTGGGACTCAGGTATTCCTTCAACTTTGGAAAATTCTTGACTATATGTCTTTAAATATTATTTTTCTATAATTGAAAAAATGGAATGCCTGTTTCACAAATGTTGCATATCTTTATTCTATCTTCTATGACTTTTTGAAGTCTTTTCTTTTGTCTATCGATGATGAATTAAAAATAATTTTCACAGTATTATCTTTCAGTGTTTAGATCTTATCCTTTGTGTTTAAAACAAACTTCAATAACATTTTTAAAAAATTCTAAGATATCTAGCAAGTTATTTTTATATCAACTTGTTGTTTCTCATTTCTGCCTGATTTTATTTTATATTTCTTTTCCATTTCTAATATTTTTAAAAGTTTATAATTCACAAATATATAACTTAGTTATCCCAATGCAAACACCTCTGTAACTCTGATGTAAGTCAAGAAATAAAACATTGCTGGCATCCCAGAGTCTTTTTTTTAGGCCTCTTTCTAATCACCACCCTGTCTTTTCCACACAAAAAAAACCACTATCATAAATTCTGACATCATCATGTAGATTTACCTGTTTCTGAAGTTTGTATAAGTGAAATCATAGAGTATATATTTTTGGTATCCAGTTTCTTTCACTAAAATTTATGCTTGTGATATTCTTCTACCTTGTTGCTGAAGGCTATAGTCCATTAATTTTCATTGTTATTTAGTATTCAACTGTATTGATATACTGCAATTTAATTATCCATTCTAATGTTAATAGACATTCTGATTTTTCCTAGTCAGGATTTATTATGAATAATGCTACTATAATCATTCTTGTACATGTCTCTTGGTGCACATGGCATACATTTATGTTAGGTAAGTATGTAGAAGTGCTAGCTCAAATAATATGCATGTCTTCAGCTGTAGTAGATAATGCCAATTGTTTACCGAAGTTAATTTACCAATTTACATTCCTATGAGCAGTATATGAGAATGCTTATTGCTTCACATGCTTGTTAGCACTTGATATTATTAGTTGATTTTTAGTTTTAACCATTCTGTTAGCTGTGCTGTGATACCTCGTTGTGAGGTTGACACCTTTACATATATTTATCCTTTCTTTGGATAGCATCGGTTATGAATGCCTGTTTAAGTGTCCTACTCCTTTTTTCATTAGATTGTCTGTTTTTCTACTTGGTTTTTGTTAGTTCTTTATGCATTTTGGATGTGAGCTCTTTGTTGACTCAATTGCTGAAAATGTCTTCTGCCATGTGCTAAAGCGAACTAAATATGGCCTGAGAAGGACTGCATACTTCTATATTTGAGTCTTTGTGGACAAACTGCAACCTAACTTAACAGGTAGAGAAGACTGAAAACCTAATTTAGGAGTATGTGCCTGTAACAACAGCTGAGTCTTGGCCAATCCCAGCAGCCATACTTCAACCACTCGTACACTGCTGAGTGTTCAAACTGTGTTCAAATAAGGCAAACGCTGAGCTGTAACCAATCCAGTTGTTTCTGTACCTCACTTCTGATGTCTGTACCCACTTCCCTTTTTTTGTCTATAAATCTTCTTCCACCACGTGGCTGCACTGGAGTCTCTCTGAATCTGCTATGATTCTGGGGGCTGCCCGATTCACGAATTGTTCATTTAGAATCAATTATACACCTTTAAATTTAATTAGGCCGAATATTTTATTTTAACACATGTCATAGCTTGCCTTTTCATACTGCTGATAGTTTCTTTTATTTCTGATCATCAGAAATTCTTAATTTAATATAACACAATTCATCATTGTTTTCGTTAATGACCTGCTTAAGATCATTTTCCTTTTCCAAGGTCATAGAGATACTATTCTGCATTATTTTCCATTATTATTATTTGCCATTCATCTACATATCTACAAACTACTCAGAATAGATTTTTTTCCCACGGTAAAATGTAGAGAGCATTTTTCCCTTTGTGAATATTCAGTTAGCCTAACACCATTTATTGAAAAGGCTACCCTTTTTCCACCTTTATTATAAATCAATGTCTACATAAATAAGTATCTGTTTCTGTGTTCTCTATTTTCTTCCATTGATCTATTTGTCTATTGTGTACCATCAACACACCATTTTAATGTTAGAGCTTTATAATCACTAACATAAGTAGATAGAGCTTTATAATAATCGCTAATATAAGTAGAGCAAGCTGTCTTACCTTTTTCCTCTTTAAGGTTATCTTGATCATTCTTGACCTTTTGCATATCCAAATATACATTTAATATTACTTTTAGAATCAGTTTGTCAAGTTACACACACACACACAATATTTAAATTACATTGGATCTATAGATAAATTTGGGAGAACTGGCATCTTTACAATATCAACTCTTTACTCCATCAGCATGGATTATCCTGTAAGCATTTAGATTTGTTTTTATTTCTGTTAATATTATTTTATAGTCTTATGCTTAGATATTTTGTATTCACTTATGTTTATTTCTAGGTATTTGATATATTTTGCTCTTATTTTAAATGCTATCTTTTAAATTTTCATTTTTGGTGTCTCTAGTATACACAAATTTAATTGACTATGGTGCAACAGCCTTTATTCATGAACTTTGCAAAATTCATTTTTTTCTCCAAAATTTTATTCTGGAAATTTTCAAACATATAAAAAATAGACTTGTGTAACAAACTTTTATGTGCCCATTATCCATCTTTAACCATTACAGTAAGTTTTTGAATTTCCTTAACTCATATTTAATTCTAATACTTTTTTTATATTCTTTTGTATTTTCTATGTACACAAGCATACTATTTGTAAATAATGGCAGTCTGATTTCCTTCTTCTGAGGTTATTTATTCATTTATTTGCTATTCATGCTGCTGAGGATATTCAGAACAATGTTGAAAAACATTATAATAACATTCTTACTATGTTTGTGAGCCTGACCATTCCTTTTTGTTTTCATCAAATGACACTTACAGAAGATCAATTCTTATGTATTTGTCATACAAATCAATGTCTTAACTAAGTTAAAGCACGTTTATGCTGAAATATTTGTATAATCTGAGCAATGCTAGCCATAAGTATAATAAATTCAGAACAAGTTTTTTTTTAAAAGGCACTACAAACATGTCAGTAGGTAGTCTGTGTATATATGTGGTACTTACACATTTAAACTTAATTCTCAGCATTTACTATACAGTTACTTCTGTAACTTAAAAAAAGTCTCACCAAGGGATAAGGTATAACAAATTGGCATATTTGTTAATTTTTTAGTTTGTGAAAATATCTTGAACTGATTTATTTATACAGGGACCAAATTTCAACTCTGACAGTAATCAGCTTTTCAATGAACTTCATAGTTTGCAACTGCATAGAGGCAACAGAAAATATGAAAGAATTTCTAACTATGGGAATTACATGTTTAAAAAACTTAGCGTTGTATTAGATTTTATTTTATTTAACATTCTAGGGAGTTCACAGCCATCAGCAATTTCAATGTAATTTTAGGTGCAATTGGGAATTTGGCATTCTCAGTAGAACTGTTAGTATAGAAAACCTTGTAGATGGAATAAGTACATTTAATAGCACATGTGAAGGGATCGTTCTAAAATTCACTTCGATGGCTTCATTTTCCACAACTGAACTGGGTCGCTCAACATGGGTGTTATTGTTCCTGATGTTAGGGCATATTCTCTTTTTACAATAAAATTATGACTGTCAGAAGATTTTAACTTGACATATGTAGCATCTCTGCCTCCACAACCTCCATAGGATTGTTTCTCTCCATCTATTATGTTCGTGTGAAATCCTATTTCATTGCCTTAGGAACCACAATAGTTTCTTGTCAGTCACTGCAGCTGGGTTCCTGTGCTTGGCCACAGCCCCTACTCAAGGGCCAGCTCTTCTCCTTTTCCTGATATATATATATATATGCACACACAACATATATTCTATTTATATTTATTGAATATAAATTCTATTTATATTTATTGAATACACATATATGTGTATATATATATACACATATATTCTATTTATATTTATTGAATATTCAATACAATATATAAAAATATATCCAAAATGAAGAGTAATAACATAGGTTTAAAAATATACATATTAAAATATATATTTAAAAATACGTTAAAAATATATTTTAAGCCTATGTTATTGCTCTGCATTTTGCATCAATGTGTGACTATTGTGTCATTTTGACCAGAAGCCAAGTTTGGGGTCACTGTAGCAAAAGGTGGAGGAGAAACTGGAGGCGAGTAGGCATGGACACAAAGCAATTGTGTAAATCTTTGGGACTGAGCTGGCACCATACAGAATGGAAGAACAATCTTCTAAATCAGCAGGCTAAGCTAGAGACCTCTGAATCTTCACCCTGACTCAGACTTCTGGGGACTAAGGATGTGTTAGAAAAGGGCAGGTCTTAATTTAACTTAAGAAGTTCATAGAACTTTCTGGAAAGGATTAGGACTTTTTTCCAATAGAGATGAGATTCTGAGAGGCCTGGATTAGAATCTAGGTATGGTGTGTCAAGATGGGTGTGTCAGGATGGGAGGGGGACACAGGGTCCCACTAAGACACACATTGAGCTGGCAGTTATCATGAGAAGAGGACTGATATTGTGTACTTACAAGATTTATGGAAATGCACTGGGGAATGGCAATCAACCTTTAGAAGGAAGTGAAGAGATGAAGAGAAGGAGTGTGAAAATATGTGTGCACAAGAGAGAAAACATACTAAATCAGAGAGTGAAAAAATGAATATTTCTGTGAGTCCACATTTTTTCCCAAAGCTGAAAGGATTTGTGGATGCATGAGTTGCTCCATGAAAATTATCCAGCATGTTGCTCACCCACAAGATTTGCAGGTCTATGGAGGAGTACAATAACGGCAGTGATGACAGTCATGTAAAATGACACTCATGTCTTCTTTTCAATATCAATAACACATAGAACTCTTCGTCCATCACATTTGATTTCACGTTTAATACAGTATGTAGCAGCTGAATATTTATATCCCCTTATAATTGAGAGATCAAGAAGGCACAACCTTACAATAACTGTGCAAGGGGAGGCTTTTATTCATTCACCCACTCATTCAGGTATTTAGAAAATATCTATTAAGGGCTTATTGAGTTCCAGGATGTAGTCTAGGCCCTGGAAGTACATCAGTGGGCAAAATCATCAAATTTAATTTGTAGTAAATGAGAATAAAAGGAAGAAACAGAAAAACTGTGTGTACTTCCTAAAGTGTTCTAGTAGTGGTGGAAGAAAAAGAACTAGGACATAGTCTTTTAATCACTAGTTTTCTGGCTCTTCCTTCAACTAATTCAGCTGTGAAACATAATATATATAGAACATACATATTTGTTTGCATGTGACTGCTAGGAGTTTGTGGGGGGTACACAAAAACAAATACAATCGGATTTCATTATTCAAGAGACACACAGTTTCAAAGGGAGACATATGCGTGATTACAAACAAAATGGTGCAAACACGACTTTGACAGAGCTAAATGCAGGGAACTCTGGAGCACATAGTAGATGCAGTTCCCTGTGCTGGAAGGAATAGGAAAGGCTTTTTACAAAGGACCTCTGAGCTGGCTCTGGAGACAGTGGGAACTGGCCAGTGTTGGTGGTGGAGGGAGCAGTGTTCAGGCTGGGAGAGGGAAATGTGCAAATACCTCTCTGACACGCTCCTAGTGCCACCATGTTGTTACCATCTCCTATTCTCATCTGCTGGCTTTCATGAAATTACGTTCTCTTTCTTCTTAATGGCCACACTAGAGAGTTTTTTCTTTGCCAGTCTCCTGTGTCTGGCAGAGCACAGGCCAATGATGAACTTTAGGTATGGAGTGTGCACTATGACTGGGAAGAAGCAAGAGGAAGCCTGCTGGAGTGCTGGAATGTTTTAGATCATGATGTGGGTGTTGGTTACACGTGCCAAACTCTATTCAGCCATATGCTTATTAGTGCATTTCCAGCATTTTACTATGTGCATACTAGATCTCAATGAAAGAAGGAAAAAAAAAAGACTCCTAACCCAATGATATTAATGTCAGTCCTATGATACTAATTTCTATATGGAGCAGTTTAGCACTTGGCATCGAATGTATTTTGTTTTGTTTTGTTTTGTTTTGTTTATTCTCTGTTCATTTCTTGTATGAGAATCTTTTCAGAAACCAGATTTTAAATGCCATTTAAGATCTCAATTTTTTCTTAGGCTCATTTGTCCTATTCTGTGGAATCTCTATGGCTTTGAGTTGGAAATATATAAACTCACACACGGGGAGCAATTGGTTTTATATTTTAGAAGTTTCCTTTGCATACAGCCTATGGAGCACATGTTTTTGTTTCTCTCTGTAAGTGCCCTGTGGCAGGGGATAATTCTACTATTTCTCTTTGTAGTATCTGGGAGACTGAGCTGTGTACACAGTCTGAGTCCTCAATAAATATTGCTGAGAGGGAACAAGTGTGAATTTTTTTCTATTTTGATTTATGAGCTTCTTAGAAAGGAGAGGGGAAAGACCTAAATAGTATACTTAAGGGATCTTATTTCTCCCCATACCCCTTAAACAGATTAAAAGAGGAAAAGAAATAAAATACTCTTAAAGGTTGATTGAGGGATAAAACATCCACAGAACAAATTAGACTTACTCAAGTTTT
This sequence comes from Pan paniscus, assembly GCF_029289425.2. Taxonomy (NCBI): domain Eukaryota; kingdom Metazoa; phylum Chordata; class Mammalia; order Primates; family Hominidae; genus Pan; species Pan paniscus. The sequence goes on along the minus strand of NC_073263.2, from coordinate 80,063,562 downwards.
ATGCATCTCCAAATAGCAAGTTCATATAGATTTGCTGGAGTTTAGATATACGTGTCTGCCAAACAAGATAACTTTTAAGGAAAATAGTTTTTTTTTTTGAATTCTTTTCAGGTCAGAAATTGAGTTTTTAGCTTAGCTTTTGCTCTTAGAAAATATCAGGAAAAATATGCCATCTATGTTGTAATTGTACAACAAACTCAACGAAGAGATCTCATTTCAGGTAAAGCAACTCAGAGGTCCCCTGAACCTCCATGTAAGCATAAAGAAAACTGTATTAGTCTGTTCCCATGCTGCTAATAAAGACATACTCGAGACTAGGTAATTTATAAAGGAAAGAGGTTTAATTGACTCACAGTTCCACATGACTGGGGAGGACTCAAAATCATGGCAGAAGTCGAATGAGGAGCAAAGTCACATCTTACATGGCAGCAGGCAAGAGATTGTGTGCAGGGGAACTCCCCTTTATAAAACCATTAGATCTCATGAGACTTATTCACTATCACAAGAACAGTATGGGAAAGACCCGCCCCATGATTCAATTACCCTCCACCGGGTCCCTCTCATGACACCTGGGAATTATAGGATTCAAGATGAGATTTGAGTTGGGACACAGACAAACTATATCATAAGCATGATTTTTTTTCATGTTGCTCTTACTTGGTGATATTTGAGGCCAGCCAAGGCAAAACTTATTGAGCACTTTCAGAACCCTTCTAGAGCTCTCTTTTTCTTGGTGATCCCTGTATCTAATTCTCTCTTACTCCTACCAGAGTTGCCAGTGACCACACACTGGCCCTGTGGCCTAAGATCATTTGCTATAGATCCCCACCTTGGGCTATGCTGCATGTCATTAAGTAATGCTTGGTCATGCCTTCTCTATCTTTAATTCTTTTCCTTGGTATCCTGAACTTTGCCATCCAAAGATTATTTGTTGATTCCAGAACCAAACTATGCAAATATGTTTATGTATGCAATTTTTCTAATGCAAGATGTATTTATACTATGCTTCTCCTTTTTACTTTCTTTTTTTATTATTATACTTTAAGTTCTAGGGTAGATGTGCACAACGTGCAGGTTTGTTACATATGTATACATGTGCTGTGTTGGTTTGCTGCACCCATTAACTCGTCATTTACATTAGGTATTTCTCCTAATGCTATCCCTCCCCCATTACCCCACCCCACAAAAGGCCCCGGTGTGTGATGTTCCCCACCCTGCGTCCTTTTTCATAAATCAAATGTGAAAGTGAAAATGCTTTGCTGGGCTGGGTGCGGTGGCTCACGCCTGTAATCCCAGCACTTAGGGAGGCCAATGCGGGTGGATCACAAGGTCAAGAGATTGAGACCATCCTGGCCAACATGGTGAAACCCTGTCTCTACTAAAAATACAAAAATTAGCTGGGCGTGGTGGTGTGCACCTGTCGTCCCAGCTACTCGGGAGGCTGAGGCAGGAGAATCGCTTGAACCTGGGAGGCAGAGGTTGCAGTGAGCAGAGATTGTGCCACTGCACTCCAGCCTAGCTACAGAGTGAGACTCCATCTCAAAAAAAAAGAAAAAAAAAAGAAACAAAGAAAATGCCTTGCTGCAAAACACAGAGAAAACACAGATAATAATTCACAAGAGAATAAAATGTTTTCAAAATCTCTCCACCATTAACCCCACACACATGCACATATACTCACACATGTACACACACATATATATACACACACATTACACGTATTACCTGCTTTTTCAATTTAAACAATATTTAATTAAAATGTTTCATGTCAGTAAATGTATTTCCATAACATTTTTCTTTGTGTCTGGAAAGCATTCCACTTTATGAATAAACCATCATTTTATCACTTTATGAATAAACTATCATTTATTTACAGTCTCTTACTGTTACACATTTTTGCTATATTAAATTAATAGGGAATCCTTACAATACATATGTTTCTCATCAACAATTTTTTGAAAGCTTCTTAGAATATCCAAGTCAAAGACATGCATTAAAAAAACTCTAGTCACTTTTGGATCTAGCTTATTTTTATTAAAAAAGGAATGTATGTCCATTGTAAAATTCCAAATAGCATATAATGAAAAATAAATTCCCCTTCCACCTGAGCCTCCTACTTCTCCCCATGGGCAACCAGTCTTGTATAGCTCTTTTATTTCTCTCTGGAAATATTCTACGCAGATATATATATGGAGTATATCCTTTTCTTTTTACACAAATGGATATATATATATATATATTATTCTGTACCTTTATTTTGGAAATTTTAAAAAATGTATTTTGGAGCTTCTTTCAGTTTAGGACACATAGATCTAACTCATGTTGTTTTTATGGACACACAGTAAACAAAGTACAAATATATGAAAGTTGATATAATTAGTGGGCTGTTGATGGAGTTTGGCTATTTCTTTTGTTGAGATAAACACAGCAAAAACAAATACTCTTGCACATATGGCTTTTTGCACAAACATGAGTGTCAATGAATTCTAAGAATTTTAAGGCTTTCGATAAATACTGACAAACTTTTATTTAAAAGAGAATTTACATTGCCATGGAAAAAATGTCCCCACCCTACCCTGCCCCGCCACCTCATTTAACGTGAAGATTTTAGAGATGGGATTTAAAGCCTGAGGACTGAGGGTAAAGTTGGCATTTTTCAGTCCCTGGAGAAGAAACTTGGGTAAAGACAGCATTCCTTTAATATCCCTCCATTTCTCTGCTGAAGAAGCCAACTGCTAAGCCTACATGAACAGTTTAGTGCTGCTGTTTGTGGCTGTGCTCCTCAGAGACGTTTTAACCTTAGCTCCTTCTCCATGGAAAGGCACCATAATTCTGCCTGATCAAATCGCTTCATCTGTTTCTTTGCCCACCATAGCATCTGCGCTTCTTACTATGGTTTTCTTAATTTTTTTTGGACGTTTCTTTTAGATATCTTAATCTTTTTTATCTACAATGTAAATTCTGTGAGACCCGTTGATGATTTTGTTCACTGCTATATCCCTGAATCTATCTAGTCCATAGTAATGGCTTAAAAAGTTTTTGTTGAAAGAATGAGTCCATTCAGTCAAACAACAGAAGTTTCTAAAAATCTCCATACAGCTTGACATAGTTCCCCATCACAAGTTTTGCACCACTGTCTTGGGGTTTGTTACCCTCTGACTAAAGCTGGGATTTAAAAAAATCTATGTTTGGAGGATGAACTTCAGAGGGTGTGTGAAACCCCAGGGCTTTCAGGCCAGGTCTGGGGTACATGTCTGAGTGTGCATTTTCTGGGGTGGGAGGAGGAGAAGGTTCCTAGGACTTGTGGAAGCAAAATGGTTAATTCTTTTTAATCTTTCTTTCAATAATTTAGCATAAATGATGCTGAAACAGATGTGTTGGGAATGATTCTTTTCAGAGACTGGCAAACTAGGTGTGACCCCTTGGCTCTAGATAAATATTACCTAGATTTAAAACTAGATAAAACTCAGATTAATCAGAGTTTTGGGTAACTATAGGGCAAGCAAAGTTATGGGCAGCAAAGAAACCCTTACTAGTTAGAACCAAGATCTTTCTTTTGGGTTGATAATGATGGCTGCAATTTTCTTGAAAAAAAAATAAAAGGGTGACATTTGCACATTCACTTTGAAAGAGAGATAATCAAGCCTACATTATAAAACATTAAAAATAAAGTATATTAATTATTTTGATCAGTGCCACTTATAGATGAATAAAGTGGATGAAATATGATATTTTATAATTTAAAATTTTTCATGTGATCTGTCTGATTTTAGAAAAGAATCCCAGTGTAAAGTGGATTAATAAAATGATTTAATCACATTTTTAATGTTTCTCTCTTCAAAGAGAATTTCTAATAACTTATATTTTGGACATAAAATTGCTACATGTGTGAAACTATGAGGATAAATAAAAACACAGAGTGTGTTCTTTTTGAGCAGATTTTTTTTTTTTTTAACATATGAGAGGAAATGGGACAGTGATTTGTCTTTGGGTTAAGTATGGTACTGAGAGGATGGACAGTCCAAGACCCAAGAAAGTGGGCTGCTGGAAAAACATAACGAGGAGAAGAAAACATTGGAGCAAGTGTTTGAGAAAGCTGTCAGAAAGTAATAAAGATAGCAATAACATCTTATTTTCAGCATCAATATTAACACATCACTCAGGTACCAAAAATCATTCAGGAGAAACAAACAGGATTGGATTAAATGAATTTGGACTGGATTTTAGGAAGGAATTGTTTGGCCTTTTAAACAGGACATTTCCATTCATTTATTCATTCAATATTAATATAGCATCTACTATATCTTAGTTCCAGGTATTTAGGAAGACAGACCATTGGCAACTTTGGTGAAAGCCGGGGAGGTTACCTGGTTAAAGTATAGCAAATTTAGAGTGTTTTAGGTTTTTAGAGGGGAAGCTGAAAATGAGACAGGTCCTTACCATGGTCAATTTTATAATCAATTAAAATTATAATTTTTCTATAACCCCACTATGCAGGTAGGAAAAATAAGTTACCAAAGGGTACATGATCCTGGACCTCAGATTCTACAGCTTAACTGAAGTTAACCTCACTATTGATGTTCATCTAGACTTTCATTAACCTCTGACCCATGCTGAATATGCTTCAGGTGAAAAGAAGTAAAGATTTTATTGTAATATGAACAAATTACCCTGTTTAAATTTTAAATGTTTACTAATGGAACATAGGCCGGGTAACACATACATGGAGTAATTAGACAGTAAGCTGCTATATGGGCACCTATTAACTGCAAAATGAATTTGACCAGAGATTGATTTTTTTAAGCATTTCTTAATTAACAAAGAATGAGCAAGATAAATCTGATAAATGAAGAGTTACATTGAGTTTTAAATAGTGAGCAATTTGGAAACAGAAGTTCACTGTTTATTCTTTTCAATACATGAAAATGATCCAGCATGGTTAAACACATTTCATATTTTACATTTTCTTACCAGAAGTGAAACACCCACATTTACATGATTGCCCAAAGTTATGCTGTATGTTAAGGAAATATATAAGGAAATATATATAAATATATATTTATATATATATAAAATATATAAGGAAAAATATAAGGAAAATTTATGATAAATATCTAAAATGCTGTATCATCATGTAATGGATTTAATGGTTCAACAATTGGGAATGATAGAGTCCTTCTATGAGCAACTTTTAGAATGTCTACTTAGTACACATTCTCATATATGAAATAAGCTTTCCAGTTGCCCAAGGATATTTATTAATCATGTGTGTATTGTTTTAGTCCTAGTTTTAATATTAGAGCTATGATACAGACTTTATTAAAACACACATACACACACTCTTCATCAAAGTTAGAACAAATTATACTCAGTCAAAATAACTATGGTTTCCATTAGTAGAAATTTGGAATGGTTGATATATCCATGTAATAGTTTTAAAATAGACTATTATTGCTAAATGAAAGTATTCTTTAAATTAAGAACAGCAAATAAAACATGACTTAAATAGGTAATTTTTAATATCCTCCTTTTTAAAATAAGCCTTAATTTTGAAAAGTTGGATGAAGGGAACTTTATTTGTTACCAATAAGACATGGTTTATTAACATTTGTGCATCAGAGTTATAGTTATTTTTATAATAAAATTGTGCATTTTTTATACAATTGGGCCACCTCCATGAAGAAACTAAAAATTTGCATAATGACAGCTTACGTTGGTTTCAGAGATAAGTCATTATATATTTCTTTATCTTTTGTTTTCATTTTCCCTTATAAGCTGAGATAATTTGGCCAGCCTAATGGTTGCCCTATTTATGGTACAGTTTTTGTACCCTGACCAAAACTATGACCTTTTTAAACTAATATGTTTGATGTACCTATTCAAACTTTTTTGGATAAATACCTTATCAAAGAAATACCTCAAGGTTGGGGCGTGGTAGCTCATGCCTGTAATTCCAACACTTTGGAGGCCAAGGTGGGAGATCACTTGAGTCCAGCATTTCAAGACCAGCCTCAGGTCGGGCGTGGTGGCTCACGCCCATAATCCCAGCACTTTGGGAGGCCGAGGCAGGCTGATCACTTGTGGTAACCTGAGGGCCAGACCAGCCTGGTCAACATGGTGAAACCCCATCTCTACTAAAAATACAAAAGTTAGCCGGGCATGGTGGCACATGCCTGTTATACCAGCTACTTGGGAGGCTGAGGCATGAGAATCTCTTGAACCCAAGAGGCAGGGGTTGTAGCGAGCCAACATCACACCACCGCACTCCAGCCTGGGCGACAGAGCGAGATTCTGTCACAGCAACAAAACAAAACAAAACAAAACAAAAACCAAAAACCCCAAAACAAGCCTGGGCAACATGGGGAAACTCTGTCTATACTAAAAATACAAAAATTAGCAGGGTGTGGTGGTACAGGCCTGTAAACCTGGAGGCAGAGGTTGCAATGACCTGAGATTGCGCCACTGCACTCCAGCCTGGGCGACAGAGGGAGACTCTGTCTCAAAAAATAAAAATAAAATAAAAATAAATACATAAATAAATACATAAATAATTAAAAAAAGAAAGAAAAATTAAAAAAGAAAAATCTCTCTCTCTTCCACCCTTCTTCTCCCCTCTTCTAACCTTTTAAATCTTTTCTTCCCTATTACCATTTTCTTTTAAACAAGTGGATACCCACTTAGTCTTATCTTAATCTCAATCTTAATTTTATCTTAATCAGATTAAAAAAATATTCAGCGTGTAAAATAACCCTTTTAACAACAGGGTAATCTAAGAGACTGACATTTACAGGAGTTATCTTCTTGCCTCTCTCTCTGAAGTGACTTGTGAATCTGAAGGTACAGTGAGTAAATCCCCTCACAGTGGGTGGCTGGGAGATTACTCCTAATGCTGACTCTGCAAGTTATCTATCTCCCTCTGCCTCTCTTTTATTCCTTTTCCCTTTTCTTTTCTTTTTAGCCAAAAAAGTAATTCTTAATGACATATGAAATGACAAAACTCCCATGAAAACTTTAATGCTAATATTGTTCCTCTGAGAAACAATGAGCTAAATGATCACTTCAGACAGAAGAACCAATAGAAATGAATACAAAGTGTGATAGGGGTCCTGGCTATAGCTCAAGTTGTGTTGATTGCTGAGGTTCAAAGATGTGTGAGCCTGTCAGCTGGACTGGAAGGGGTGGTCCCCCAAAAATCTCTTTTTGGGAGGGACTAGGGATCTTACTAATAGATAACTCATCCTATGCAAAGGAGTTGCCATGCATAAGAAGCTTGATCCAATAACAACACCTAGGACTCCTGAAGGAAAGAGAGTCTCTGGGCCTTTCTCAGGTGGCAGTGTCTATTACCCAGGGGAATTCTTCCCCCTGTACCAACTGGACTCATGCCTGAGTCTTACAGTGACTCTTGAACAGGATCTGTAAGTTAAAATAAAAAGACATGTTTGACAAAGTGAAGAATGGAGACACAGTATAATGTTTTGGTTGCAGCCGTTTAACATAATGTAATACATGAGGAGAGAGAGAGACATTCTTATCCATTTTACAGGTCAACAGCCAATGACACTGGTTCTTCATGGGCTCAGATGTATTAGCAGTAGTAGTAAGTTACAGTGTGTGTAAGGACATTAGTGCCCAAAGTTAGTGCCGTATCCAGCAGACCCAGTGTCTGGCAACTAGAGATGTATGTTCTGGAGGGGCAATGGCATGTTGTAAAGATGCAATGTGTGGTGCTGAAGTCAGCAGGTATAGCATGCTGGGGAACCACACCCATGTATGAGCCAATTGGAGGCACCTGAAATACATGGAGGTGAGGGGCTTTACAGAGGTCTTAATTATTGGAGGGGAAAAAGAGTGATATTTGTGTTATTATTACAAATAGACTCTACTTGCTACCAGTGTGACTCCTGAAGAAACTGGGCCACCCAGAAGCAGCACACAATAACGCTGCCATGCATCAATATTTTAGTTCCCCATCCCATTTCCATTCAGCCCACTTTTTAAGAGATAGAATAATGAGTGTTACGGAAAGAAAAATAGGTCACCAGTTTGATAAGGAAGTGGATGGATGATGAAGTGTGGGGGCGGAAAAGAGCCAGCAGAATTAACAAAGGTAATTAAAGTAGCAGAAGCGAGAGAAGCTGGTTTTCACATTGCCAAATATATTTCAACTGAGCAAAAAGGAGAGTTATTCACATACATGTATTCACAGAAGGCAGAAACAGAGAGCAAAAATAACCGTGAAAACCGACACTGGAAATTAAAGAGGAGGAAATAGAGTAGTTAATTCTTGTCTTCAGCCTAGTTTTTTTCCCCAAGCTGAAAAACGACTGTGAATTATATAAGCAAAGCTAGAATAAAATTACTGTGAAATAATGCTAACTTTTTAGCAGCCTCCTTTAAGTGCATCCTCCTTATTTGTCAATTCACCTGCCAAGCATACAAGAACATTCATTTTTTTTTTTTTCTCCTTGAACTACCCACAGATTGGGCAATCTTCGTGCACTGAAAGCGTGTGTTTCTTCATGCATTGGTGCATGCTGAATAGGGCTGTCCTTTTTCCAAATTATCAGCTGCTTGCCTGGGCAATTTCCATGAGCAAATATGGGTATTTGCACACGCAAATGGAAGTGCGTGAAAATAATATGTGCTCGGTATTAGTGGGCCCAGCCAGGGTTTGCCTTTTTGGAGTTAAAAGCCCTGTAAAGGCCGCATGGATTTCTGAGGAAGCTTAATTTAGCAAGCACAATTCATGAGCCAAGCCAAGGAGTTATAATTCCACTAGCTAAATATCCCTTTGTGAAGATAATAGATTTTTTTAAAGGACTTGGACTTGCAGAATGGTTTAAAAGGCGACATTTTACTAGGATATGGTATAAGCTAACTTTTGGCTCTGAAGTATTTACTAATATGTTATGGGTTTGAGATGTACGGTGCAACTTTCCATTTCCTCTTAAAGTGTCACTGGAAAGGTTATATAGTTATGAAAAACAAAAGTGAGAGCTTAAACATTCAGGGTTATATTGCCAAATAATATCTGAAATGCAAAGGATTACAAAAATTAGCAAAGATTAGTAATTACACAGAGCCAAGCTTCCTCTCAGAGGACACATAATATTTTAATAATTTAGGAAATCTATTTACCATTTTACCAGTGCAGTATTCTAGTGCATATGTCTTATAGCTATGCTCACACACATATCCATATTTTGAGGAATGTATTAATTTCTTCTTGCCAGAAATCTTCTAGCCATGGCTTAAGAAGTGACTTCCAGTCTCTCTAATTGTTCTAGAATCTTTTAAAACCTCCCAGCTCAGAGTCTGAAGTCTGAATCTTGCCTTTCATGACACAAGCACAAAATCCTAAAATGTATTTTTCAATTTGCATTTTCACAAAATAATTTTCTTAGTTAAGCTATTCTGAAGTATCATTTAGGAATTTCTGCTTTCTTATACATTGTTTATCTTTTCTCAACACTATTTTTTTAAATGAAAAAGAATACAAAGGGGAAAGGGAGATTTTATTGGACCTTCCAAATGCAAAACAACTGATTAACAAGTGAAAAACTGAATCAATCAACTGGAATTGGTATATACTGAGTAATGAGTGAGTCAAATGACGTTTTCCCCATTATTTCTCATCAGTGATTTTCTTGAATTGAGGTGGCAGATTGAATTTTCCAAAGAGGGCTGCAACGCAACTTCGTATCCTACATGCTATTCTAGAACCTTGCCACAGTCCTTTCATGAAAGAATGTCAAATTATCTCCTCTGTGAACCTGGGCCACTTGTGAGTTGCTTATCGATGGGAGAATGCAGTGGAAGTAACGCGTGTGATTTCTGAGGCTGAGTTAGAAGAGACATTGCGGCGTTGCTTTGTTGGCCAGGACACTCAACTCCCGAAACCCTGACCCGCCATGTAGAAGTCTAATAATCATCCTAAGCTTCCATGCAATGAGGAAGCCCAGGGACAGGTAGAGGCCACTTGTAGGTGCTCCTGCCAACAGGCTGAGGTGCCAGGTGGCAGCCAGCATCCACCACCAGGCATGTGGCGAAGATGCCTCCAGATGACTTCAGCCCCCAGTTATTGATTCACCCCCAGCCTTTGAGTCTTCTAGCTGGGAACCCTGACATTACAGAGCAGAGACAAGCCATTCCCAGGAAGCCATGCCTGAATTACTGACTCACAGAACCTAATAGCTCAATATAATGTGTATGTTTGCTGCTAAGTTTTGGGTTACAGTTGCCCCTCCCTCTGTATCTATGGGCCACATCCCTGGTTTCAATAAACTGCAGATCAAACATTTGAAAAAAAAATTACAAAATTACAGTATAACAACTATTTATACAACATTTACATTGTATTAGCTATAGAGATAGAGATAATGCCAAGTATACAGGAGGGTGTGTGTAGGTTATAGGCAAAAACCGCACCATTTTATATAGCAGACTTGAATGTCTGCAGATTTTTGGTATCTGCAGGGGTTCCTGGAACCAGTCACCCACGGATATAGAGGAATGACTATAATTTGTTATGTAGCACTAGTAACCAGAACTGTCAACAAATTACTTGAGACAAAATGTTCAAATCTAAACAGTCAGAAAGTATCATCTCATATTTCAGAGTCCATTTGGGATAAGATGTTGAGCTACTCATTTCCAAAATCCAGGGGCATTTGATAATTTTCCAGGGAGAAATTCCACAGGTTAATTATTTTTAGGTCAACAGTCTCTATTTAAAAATGTTGTAGCTTAAAAAAAGTATATACAAAAGTTTATTTTTTAAAAGATCTCATTAATAAATTGACAGACTAGGGGATTCATTGCACAGAGTGCCCTTGGAAAACACATAATTTGAGCTTGGCCAACAGGCAGGTTGCCAGTATATGCGGATGCAGGGGTGGCTGCTCCCATTCCATTTTCACTCTTCTTTTCCTTTCTCATCCCCTTTCTTTTCTCTCCTAGCCAGTGCCCACTTACAAAGTGGCTGTTGCATGTATGTGATGTTCAGCCATGTGTGATAAGATGCAAAATGAGCCAGGAGCAATGGCTCACGCCTGTAATCCCAGCACTTTGGGAGGCCGAGGTGGGTGGATCACCTGAGGTAGGGAGTTCGAGACCAGCCTGACCAACATGGAGAAACCCTGTCTACTAAAAATACAAAAAAAATTAGCTGGGCATGGTGGCACATGTCTGTAATCCCAGCTACTCGGGAGGCTGAGGCAGGAGAATCGCTTGAACCCAGGTGGCAGAGGTTGCGGTGAGCCGAGATAGAGCCGTTGCACTCCAGCCTGGACAACAAAAGCAAAACTCTGTCTCGAAAGAAAAAAAAAATTGCAAAACAAAAGTAACTTATGTCTGGCCTCTCATCCTGTAATCCTACATGTACTGGATCATGGGAAAAGTTACTTATATGTGAAATAAACATGAACTTTTAATTTCACTTCATAACTCATGATGAGAAAAAGCCAATAAATTCTTTTCACCAAACATTTTGAACCTGAGAGTGCCTAATGCTAATGATGAAAAGACAGATCCATGGCTAGAGAAGTGCAACAGAAAAGCACAGTAATAACTTTCTGGTATATAATATACATATTTAATGGACGAAAAATGAATTCTAAGAGGAATAAATAGTTAGGAGTGGAAAACAGAAGCATAAGATAAAGAAATAAGCTGCAGTGAGAAAACAATTCTCAGCAATAGCTCCTGTATTCCAAGTGATTCCCATGTATCCGTAGGTAGACATGAGGCTTCTGCAGTCCTCTGTACATTATTTATATGATAGTCAAGTGAGAAATGGATTGGGTGGAATTATGGGAGCCAGTTAGGATTGGAATGGTAATACGAGTTACTACAACTCTAGAGCACATAGGCTTAAGAATTGTGCAAGTCATGTATATATATGTAACTAACCTGCACATTGTGCACATATACCCTAAAACTTAAAGTATAATAATAATAAAATAAAAAAATAAAAATAAAAATACAAAAAAAAAAAAGAATTGTGCAAGTGAGGAGTCAGTAAAGACGTGTGAGGTCCTCATTCAGTTTTGTGTTTTTAAATGTGCGCTTCAAAATAGTGAAACTTTTAGAACAAATTTGGGGGGTAACTTCTGTGTCAAATTCTCCTTGCCTATAAAGCAAACTCCATATTCTACAAAAAGCCTTAAAACTTATTTTATTTCTTTCTTCAAAGTCCTGCAATGCCTGACATGAGTCATTATTGTCTGTAATCTACCTCCATAGCAACACAACTTTCATAAAACAGACCCTCTTTCTACTGCTGCCTTGCTTTCTTGGTGACAGGGGACCAACGGAGGGTGGAGTGAGTGAGCCCCAGTGTGGAGGGAAGGGAAGGATGAGGCTTCCTGACAATCTCTGTTGGTTCTTACTGGTCATCCGACCAGTGGTAAATGCTGCTGCAGGAAGGAAGAGAGCAGCATTTGCTATCTGTAGTCTGCGGGAGCGTTCGTTTCCTTCAGGGCAGATGGGTTTGGTTAGGATTCAGCTGGTTCTTTGTGGTTATGTTTACATCCTGGTCAGGGACCTGCACTAATAGGTGTTCAATTAATATTCAGTTGAATAAAATTTAAAAAAAGGTGTCTTCTAACATGCTAATTTCCCTTTCCAACACCTTATGATTTTTTCCTCCCACAGTGTCTCTGATTCTCTTCTCAGTGTGGTCACTGGAGCTGATTACACACAACTAAATGTGGATAAAAACAACAATAATCGTAATACTGTTTATAATGACAGCTAATTTTTGTTAAGTGATTCCCATATCAGGCATTGTTTTAAGCACTTATCGAATGCAGTCCTCACAACAACAACCCTACCAATTAGGTCAGTCTTTTCTTCTGAACTTCATGATGAGGAAACGAAGGCCTAGAGGAACAGACGTCTTTGGGAAGTGAGGGCAGATGTCAGCAGAGGAAAGAGGGAGGGGTGCTGTGTGGCATTAGGACAGAGTCTCTTCTTGAGGATCCTGGCAGAATCTAAGGCTGTTTTGCCCCCTCCAGTCATCTTTACTTTTCTATTTGACTAAACTTCTATTTCCTTTTACTGTTGTGGGAAAGTTGGTCTGAAGTTATATCTCTCTACCTCTCTACGCTACCCTGTGCTCTAATCTCCCAGGTTTGTTTTGGATTTGTATTGCTCTCAAGCTATTAGAACTTAGAAAATGCATTTCTTTTTCAACAAATCTGACTTTTAAGGCTATAATCTTAGAAAAAAGTCTAATTGGAGACTTAAAACTGGGCAAGAACTGCTTTGTTTTAGACTGTGACTCATCTTGAAAGTGAGAAATGCCATTGATTTAATGAAAGGGAACTCACAGGGAGACAGGATTGACAGAATGTAAAAAATATATTAGAAACTATCCTGCCTCATTTAAAGGAGTGTGTGGGGATAGTTTACTCTGTGTTTTGGGCTAAATACATATAAGCTTTCTACTGAGTGTCGTTGAAAGGCATTTGCCTGTCTGCTCTCTTTACCTTCTGTCTGTTTCCTCTGCTATTCTCTGTTTAATATCAAAAATAAAACTCAAAAAAGCATTTACATGAATTTTGGTGAGGGCTCATTGTGGTCGCAGGTTTTCAGCTTACCTCCTCCTACACTCAGTTTCTTGAGTAATGAGACAGTGTCTGTTTTGTTCCAGCATCTAACATGGCAATGGACATATAGGAGGTGTGCAATAAATATCTGGATGTTGGGAAATCATAAAATTACCGAATACAGGAATGTTCAGAGAATTATAGTTTTTTTCTCATTCAATCCAATTTCATTCCTGCTTGTCTGCCTTCCTCCTCCTCTTCCTTGTTTTTCCCTTCCGTGGATATCTGTCTTGGCCACAGTGGTTCCTGGAGTTTGGAATGCCAAAACCGAGCACAGGCAGGAAAACAATAGATCTAAGAGGCTGGAGGTTGAGGGAGAGGACTCAGATGAAGAAAAAAGTTGGTGGACCAGAAGTGGTGGGGGAGGGAGTCAGAGGCTGGATGGACAGTCGAATTGGTGGGGAGTGGTGGCTGGAATAATCCAGGTTTGCAAGCATATGAGGTGCAAAAAATGAACTAGGAAGAATAGTTACGAGAAGTTTGGCTGGTGGTTATGAACAGAATTCTCTTTAAAGTTTTAAACCACACAAGTGAAAATGGCATTCCTTGCTTTTTATTTATATTTTCTTTGTGTGTTTTGACTAAATTTCTTTAAAACAATAGTCATGGCTTAACAGAGTTGTAATGTGTTAAAAGGGCTATAAGAGAATGAGCTTCCTTTATAGGAAGATCCCATCTTCTTTTCCTCTCTCTGCTAGTCACTAACATTCATTGAAGTTTACTCTGTCCCAGACACTGTGTTAAATATTTGCATGATCATATTTAGTTTTCACAGTAACACTCAGAGGCAGAAATTATTACTTATATTATTCCAAAGAGAAAAACAAAGCTGAGAGAGGTAAAGTTGCTTATCCAAGTCACACAGTGACAGACACAGGATTTGACCATAGCTGCACCTAATGCAAAAATTCAGATTCTTAAGTTCTATGTAATACTCCTGAAGATATTAATTAAAAATGTTTAATAATAAAGTTGTGGAACCATGAAACTACTGGGAATTGATGCTCTCTGTTCTATGATACGGCTAATGATTCATACCACATGATTTTTGTTTATCCCTTTGTGCTCTTCAAAATGCACTTGGATTGCAGTTACGTAAGTTGCCAACATACTGGATTTTCTGGATTCTGCCTTTTTAGAGACTCATTGTGGTTCTCAAAGTGTGGTTGGGGAACTCTGAGATCCCTGTGACAATTTTAGGAGGTCTTTGAAGTCCCCACACCACATGTCTGCAGATGCAGACATTAAAATCTTGCTGTCTTCTATTAAGATAGATGCTAAAGAAATTTACAAAATTTAAAACTGCTTCTTTTCTTACAAATTTTTTTGCTTTGGAAAATATAAGTGTTAATAAAAATATGTTAGTATGTTACTGTATAGTAAGTTTATTTATTAAGTCATTTTAATTACTCAATAAATTCGTATTTAAAAAATTCTCAGTTTTAATTTTCAGTACTATAAATATCAATGTAAATAAAAGCTTTTTTGGTTCCCAGACATAAAGGCTTGAGAACCACTGATATAGTTATTTACAAATCCATTTAGTGTACTTTTGAACACCCATTATGCTCAAGCATTGTGCCAGGTGGAAATAAAAAGGTAAATCTGACATAGTCTTAGGCTTGGAGTAGCTCCAAAGTTTACCTGTTAATGACATGTAAACATAATCATGGTATACTTAGTACTGCTATTGCAGAGATACAAACAAAATGCAAATCTTCTAAATTGAATTTAATTCAGCATCCCAATTGCGATTCTGTAATACCTGAGGTAATTCCAGCATTCCTGTTTTACAAATAAGGAACCTGAATGAAGCTCAGAGAGAAAGTGATGTGGCCAAGGTTTCACAGCTAGTGAGTGGGGAACGAGGGTAGCCAATTCAACCCATAGGATGTATTTGTGTTATTACCATGATTTTCTCAGCTGTCTTTGTTAATCTCCAATGTTCTTGGATTGTATAATAAATATAAATCTCAGAATTTGAATTGTTAAAGAGAAGTAAATGAACAAATCTCTTTGGGACAATTTGTAAAGTATATCAGTGATCTTTATTAAACATAAGCTAGATCATTTGGTATAAATGATAATAAATTATGTTTTAGAGAATAAGATTATTTGTTACTTATTTAAGATGTTAGTATGTGAATTTTCCCTTTACTTGGGTAAAGAACCTATTTCATTGTTAAGTTGAATATATGCAGTAATGTCTTAAGAGGAATTTCTATGTTTCCACTTTTATTCAATTTCATTAAAATGTAAGAAGAATATGACTAAAAAAACCAAATCTCCAAATAAACATACAAATACATAAAGTAAAATGCAGTAAATCTGCTGGGAAAATCACCCAGTGCCAACTGATAGGATTTCACTTTGTGCAAAACCATGTCCATTTCAGATGATGCTCAGTGCAATAAATGTGGCTCAGCAGAACTTTTATTCAATAAGGAAACCTTCATAAATACACACCTTGTGCATTTTACTTATCTGCCATAGAAGTGCATTTTGTTGAAACATAACTTTAAAAAGCTTATGAAGACATCCCATATATTCAGAAATATCATTCTTGCAGGGGAAAAAAAAGCATCAGCAGCCCCGTGAATCCTTTAATCATAGGCATTAAAGATGATCTGTTCAGAGACTGCAAGGCTGCTGACTCAAGTTAACATTTTCTTGGCTTGCTTCTGGGCTGCTAGCTATCTTTGCATGTGCATGATGCTGATGTAAAATGACATTTGCACCTGTTGTCACCATCCTATGTTAATTAGCATAGTGCCCTAAGTAGTAACCAGGCCATCACATCCAAACAGAAGCCATTAACATATTGCAGCTGTCATGACTAAGAAAGATACTGGAGCTGGGAGATGTGCGCATCCCTGCATACCTTGGCTCAGTTAGCAAAGCTCTCCCAATTGGAGTCACTTGGGAGAGGAAAAGAAGGGTGGGATGTAGCCAGTCAGGAGTGAAAGAATACATTTTACTGCAGGTTTACTTTCATGTATTATGCATAGCCTTCAAGGTCACTGCATGATCATTTATAAGATTTTAATGAGATATCAAAGTGGAAAGAATGGAATATAATTAATGGAATCTTATTGAAAAGATAGACAGGTATAACAAAAGCCTCAAAATACAATGCAATCTTCCGAATTCTAGAGCTAAGTAGGAGACCGAACATCAAAATCACACTGGGGGGAGGGAAGGTTACCATATTGAGATAACACCTCATTACAAAAGGCCTCTTTGTGTTACTCTTTTCAGCAAGGCAACAATTCAAAAAATTAAAGAACACATAGAAGCTTCTGTAAGAGAATAATGATAGGTACTTGAGTTAGAATACATAGATATTTTCTAAACCCAGAGGAGGTAGATGACCTATTCCAGGACTTCAAGAAGAGCTTCTATTAAGTGTGGGTATCTTCTATGAATCATTGGAACAGGGCACACAAGGTCAGCTATCTCATGCCAGTGAGATTCCCCAGAAGGTGTTTTGCTCAACATACAGTCAGGTTTCTTTGAAGTTAGTTTGGCTGTATGTATTTTTCAACTTATAAAAATTGCTCAGCTCATACAAATGCTGGTTAAAATGTAGACACATAGCGTAGGAAAAGTCTAGATTGATGAGTGGGTAGTTAACCAGAAACTTCACTCAATTGACTTTTTTGCAATCAACCTAGGAGAAAGAGGCAAGTGGAAATAAATTAAATGGGCAATAGGGGTTTATTTATTATTATTATTTTTTTTTTTAAAGAGCAGCTTATGGGATATGTCCTGAGGACTGATATCCATGCTACTAAATTTTTTAGATCTTTATCCCCATATTTCTGTTCAGGGAGAACTGATGTTAAAAATAATGATCCCGAGGCCCAAAGGACTTTGAATTCTTTCATGATTCATCAAAGAAAAATAGATTCCATTCAGCACACTGGCCTAACTAAAGCAGGAATGTGTAGTAAGGCTTAGAAAGATTTCATAGCTAAAAATCTTGGGGGGAATAATAACTCTGCTTAAAAACTTAACCTGAAAATCTAGATATTTAATTCCTTAAACATGCTGGTTAATTTCATTAAGTCCCAAATTCTGTCTTTTAAATGTGAGTTTCTTTGTGTGGGTAAAAATTTCTTTTTAGGGTAATAGCAAAGAATAGAGACCTCATCTAAATTTCTTCTTACATATTACCTTCTGGAAAGTTGCTTTGTAAAACATTTTTGTCAGCTAGAAAATGTTGTCACTTTTATTTACTCAATATCCAACAATGTAGGCAACTTCACATGCATGTAAATATACAGCAAAGGGGATGGGAAACAACTAAATCAGTCTAATCAAAACTATAACACATATTGATTGGCTAACCAGCTAATGTTTTTACTCTTTGGTTGTAGTATTCCTGGGGTTGACGAGAGAAGATTTTTATCTATTTGTAAGGCTATCATAAACCACAAGGAATATTAGTATTTTGAACAAGTTTTGTTTACTAGTCATAAAAATGCAATAAAATCATAGACTTATTGATGATGCAGAAATTTTTATGTAACTGTCTCAAAAATACTTTCAAAATTATATTTTCTCTTCTGGTCTAAATACAGAGAAATTAAGCCATGCTTGAAAGATACTCAAATAATTAAATGAAAAGTTAAAAATAATCTTACTTCTGCAGATCTCTTATTATACAGCATTTGCATATTATCAAATAACTAGAAATAATAGCCAGGTGCTTTACGTTTCACCAAGATATTGGACCTCATTTAATCATTTCTAGATAAGTAAATAGATTGGATAACATCAGTCACAAATTTGAGAATAAAATTCGTCTACTTCCTCTTCAATACTGGAGTTATGAAAATGTGCTATTTTCTTTAGGCACATTATTACACAAGTACTTACTAATAGGTCTCCTTCAATCTGTAGCCACAAATATGAGTACTATCATTTACATTTTCCCCCAGCCATGTGTGACTGAACAAAATTTGGTATTGGGGTAGAGGGAGAAAACCAAAAATCATTTTAATCTAATCAACAATCCTAGTCACCAGAGATAAAAATAATTTAAAATTCATGAAGACACCATCTTCCCATTTTTAAAAGGTTAAGTTCCTCTAAGCTATGAAAGAAAAATGCCCTCTGAAGACCTGGGGAAGCAGTAAACACTGGTGGCAAGTGACAGGAATTGATCCTCCTTGGCTGTGCCTGTCATGTCTCTAAATTTTATTTCCACCATCTCTAGAATGCTATGAAAAGAGAGTGGGTGCCGGACTATGGCCTGAGGGCTTGGTACCTGGGTCTCTGACTTTTTCTCAATTAGGAAGCCTCCCTGCCTGATGGAGAGACGTGCATCTGACTGGGGCATGGACAGTTGTGAGGTATTGATTAGCCATAATGTGAAGTCAAATCTGAATAAAAAAGACCTTCATTGGAGACAGCATGCCCTCTAAGTCAAGGGTCCAGAGATTCTGATGAGGTCTGTTTCCTTTCTGGGAGAGAGAGAGTTCCAGCTTCCTTGTAAAGGCTCTCTTGATAAGAAAGTCCAGTGGACCTTCTGTCAGAAAAGCTGAGGCTTCAGATTTGACAGGCGCTTGTTAGTTTTTCATCCCAGATCACTCAACATTCAGGGAAGAGAAGAAAAGAAGATTTCTAATATTGCTGGACACCACAAAAGTTAGCCTTGCATTTGCATTAGGAAGCTACAGCTGCCTTCCTGTACATTAAAGAAAATGCAAACTCTATCTAGCGTGGAAGGTGCCTTTTTCTACAATGCTGGCCTCACTGCAACACAGCACATAGAACATGCACTAATTTAAATATAATTTAGATCATGAACAACCAGCACATGGATTTGAGTTGAATTTTTAAAAATTATTTTATTTTCAAGTGATACCTTTGCATTCTTTTTGCAAACCCTGTATTATGACCTTAAAATGTCTCAGTCCCTTTCATTTATACGATGTTTTTAAGACAGTTGTATATATCATCTGCCTTGAGGCTTTAAAATAGTCCTGTGAAGTAGAAAGTCCAAGTGTCATGGTTCCCATATAAAGAATGCAAAAACAAAGATACACACAGGGGCTCTGAGATTGTCTAAGGTTGTAAAGAATCAGAATTAGAACTCAAGCACCCTATCTTTTAGTTTGACTTTCTTATCCCAGAACCAGAAATAAACCATTCTGACACCAAAACTACACACTTGCAGAGTCGTGACTAAATGCTGTCTTAGGTAACCTCATTCTAGAATTGCCATACTTTCATAACCTATCTCAGCAATTACTGTTCCATTTTTAAAGTTAGCAAGGATAGAAACAGTGTTTGCTGCATCTTCTCTTCACTTAACACATTACTATTAATTGGTGACTAACTAAACTCTTATTCCTACTGAGAATATCCTCCTTTTCTTCCAGTAGTCCCTTAATATGCTTACATGGATTTATTTAATCACATATTGTTTTGGATTTTAATTTTCCTTTGTTTCAGAAATATGTTTCTCTTACTCCCTCTTGTATGTGTACCCTGGTCTAGTACCACCTCTGACCCAGAACTGATGTTCAATAAATACCAGTTACAGGAATAAACAGATGAGTGAATAGAAGCACTAGAAATCAAAAGGAGAACCACAAGCAGATTAGATGCTATTGATAAAACTCTCTATAAATGAACAGAAAACACTGCAACAACTACTACCTTTGTCAAATTTTAGAGAATTTGGGAACTCTTTTCAGAGCCCGCCTTTCTTATAACATAAATCATGTCTTGTTCACCTTTGTTGTTGTTTGTTTGTTTTTTGAGGCAGGGTCTCGCTTTGTTGTCCAGGCTGGAGTGCAGTGGCATGACCGTGGCTCACTTCAGCCTCAACCTTCTGCACTCAAGTGATCCTCCCATTTCCATCCCCCAAGCAGCTGGGACTACAGGTGTACACCACCATGCCAGGTTAAGGTTTAGATTTTTTATAGAGACAGGTCTCACTATGTTGCCCAGGCTGGTCTCGAACTTCTGGGTTCAAGTGATCCTCCCTCCTTGGCCTCCCAAAGTGCTCAGATTGCAGGTGTGAGCCACCATACTCAGCTTTGTTCACCTTCATATCGCCGACTGCCTGGCACACAGGAGACACTAAGTAAGAATTTGTTGAAATGACTGTAGAAGACGAATTCTTTCTCCTCCTTTTCCCCTTCTGTTTCTAATGTACATGTAAACATTAAAAAGAAACATTTATTGAGTACCGCAACAGGCATGTTGCCATGCACTCGATGTGCATTATTACTTTTATTTCTCAAATAACCCCAAGAATTAGATACAGTTATTATCTCCATTGTAGAGGTGAGGAAGCTGAAGCTCAGAAAAGTCATATGACTTGCCAAAAGTTGATAAGAGGTGAAGCACCTGATGTTTTGACCCAGGTCAGATTCCTAACTATTCTACTAGTCTGCCTCTCAGACAGACACATTGCACTGTTTGATTTTTAGTGAATAACAGTAGCAAACACTTACGTAGCACTTACTGTTTGCCAGCTATTGTTCTAAGCACATTGCATAGATCAATCAATTTAATACTCATATATTCTCTTATCAACCTTCTCATGGAGGTTCTAGTATTTTACTCATTATGCTGATAAGACAATGGATGCCTAGAGAGTATAAGCAAGATGTGTCAAACCACACAGCCAATAAGGGTGAAACTAGGGTAAAAACCCAGGCCCTCTGGCCCTAAAGTCAATGCTTTCAACCACTTTGGAATAATAATACTCTCTCAATAAGGTAGTCAAGTTTTCTAGCAATATAATCATAATATTTACCCCATAATACTTAGAATTCCCTTAGCATACATAGTCTATACCTCTCATTTGGTACTTACCCCAAAGTGTATTAATGTTTTTTGTGCAGCGTTCAATTTCTCTAACTAGATTTTAAGCTTTAGAGGAAAGATGGCTGCCAATTCTAAATCCCGAATCCTTAGCTTAAGAGTGGAAGCACTTGTCCAGAGATGTTATGGTATACTTATAGTATAAACTAACTTATAAAAATGACTTGCATATGTTCATTCAGGGTGCATGAATATTTCTATTTTAATACCAAGAATATAGAAGGTAAAAACTAAGATGTTGTTAAGTATAGTTAAGAATCTAAAACTATTTTAGACATATCAGGGCTGTTACTTCTTAGATAATTCTGATCAAATGAAAATTTGGTATTCATCAACATGAAATTCTAGTGTTACAAATGAAATTGTTATTTCATTCTGACATATGTCTTATTCTGTTAATTAACCATTGGAAATGTGTGTCAAGCCCTTAAAAATATAAAAAGGGAATGCTAGGAATTAAAAAAAATAGTGTTTTAGTATTTATATTTGCACTTCTTGAAAAGTAGCAAATATATTGCCTGATGTTTAAAAGCATAGGAAATCCTTTCAAACACATGTTGAAATATATTTGATATTAGGCTCTCCATTGTCAGACTAGAATGTCAGACTATTTATGGCTCATGGGAAATACTGACAAAGTCTTTGTGTTTTGCCTGAAACCCTCTATTTGTCTTTATTTATACAAAGCATCTTTTACCACAATGTTTTGCAAAACTTGTCTTCCCAAACGTTAAGCCAATGATAATGCATGGAATGTCAGTACGAATGTCAATTTACGTTGGTTTCTATTTGAATTGATGCCAAGAAACCCTTTCGAAAAAAAAAATCATTGAGTTTTTAAAGCTTCCTTGGATGTTGCTAGTTTGACAACCAGCAAGGGTTGATTTATAGAGTCTGGGTCAGCTTTGTTAGTTGCCTGATAAAGAGATTTCAGGAGTATCCAAATATAACAAATTGTATATTATGAGACGTATTACATTAACTTGGTTGTTCTCAATTAGGAGTGATTTTGTTGCCAAGGGGACATGTAGTAATGTCTGGAGACTTTTTTGGTTGTCAGGACTGGGGGATGCTACTGGCATCTAATGGGTAAGAGGGTCAGGGATGCTGCTAAACATCCTACAATGTATAGGGCAGCCCACACAATCAAGACTTATCTGGTTCAAAATGTAATAGTGCCATGGTTGTGATAGTCTGCTTAGTTTAAGGCCTCTGTCTTTCTATTAAAAGGCCAGTGCCTTTCAAAGGATATGAATAGACATTTTTCAAAAGAAGACATGCAAATGGCCAACAGGTATAAGAAACAGTGCCCAACATCAGTAATCATCAGAGAAATGCAAATCAAATCCACAATGAGGTATCATCTTACCCTAGTTAGGATGGTTATTATTAAAAAGACAAGATGTAACATGTTCATGAGGATGTGGAAAAAAGGGAACTCTTACACATTGTTGGTGGGAAGGTAAATTAGTACAGCCTCCATGGAGAACAGTAGGGAGATTTCTCAAAGATCTAAAAATAGAACTACCATTTGATCCAGCAATCCCACTGCTGAGTATCTACTCAAAGGAAAATAAATCAATATATCAAAAGATACCTCCACTAATATGTTTATCTCAGCACTATTCACAATAGCCTAGGTATGGAATTAACCTAAATGTCCATCAATGGATAAAATGGATTAAAAAATATGGCATGTATAGATACACAATGGAATACTACTCAGCCATAAAAAAGAATAAAATAATGTCTTCTGCAGCAACATAGATGGAACTTGAGGTCATTATCTTAAGTGAAACAAGCCAGGCACAGAAAGACAAATATCATATATTCTCACTTATAAGTGGCTGCTAAAAAATGTGTTTACATGAACATAAGAGTAGAACAATAGATAATGGAGACTGGGAAGGGTGAGGAAGTTGCGGGGGGACAGTGGTGGTGAGGATGATAAGAAATTGGTTAATGGGTACTATGTATGTTACTTTGGTGGTGGATACCCTAAAATTCCTGCCTTGACTATGATATAATCTATACATGTAACAAAATTGTACATGTACTCCATAAATTTGCACAAATAAAATAAAAAAAAGCTCAGCACCCTGGAAACAGGGAATACTAATGGTTTGAGTCATATCAGTCATTTACATTTTAGTGTGAATTTACCCTTACTTTTGGCCAGAGTTTTTGATGGGGTGGGGGTGGGGCTTCAAGAGAGTGAGGAGATTTCTGGAGACACCGCATTGAGAAATGGCACCATGTAGGAAAAGATAGAATGCAGAAATCATAGGCTGAAGGCTAAAGAGGGCAGTGCATTTTTTTTTCTTTACATACAGCTTCAATTATAGCCTAGGAAATAAGGAATGAAACAAGTACACATACGAGAACATTACATAAGTAGGCAATTGGATAATAGACCCTAGTAACCTGAAAGCAGTATAAAAATGAGGCAATTGTTACAGCCCTTAGCAATCTAAAGTTTTCTCTTATTTCTATCCTATGTGATTTCTGCTTTCCAAGCTGAAAACATGCTATGAACTTGGCTGGCTCCACTTTGGCTTACATTTCTTACTCCTGCTTGAAATGCATTTAACTTTCCTCTCTGCTTTTTTATATCAGGGATGCCAAAGAATTTTACCTTGAAGGCCAACTCTACCCAATTGGAGTGGACTATGTTGAGAAGGATTCTGATGCTCTGTCTGGGTTAAATTGGAAAGACTCTGCCATGCTTACCTATGTCTTGTATGGTCTGGGAAGGAGTTGTGGGCTCAATTGTGGCCAAGCATCTGCCATCCCAGACTTAATGTTTCCAGGCTCAGTTAGTACCATTTCATCAAGTCTTCCCTAACTAAATTAGCTCCTCTCTGAGTTTCCACAGCAAACATAGTCTATATCTCTCATTTAGCACTTAATCCAAAGTGTGATAATGCTTGTCTTGAAGTAGTGTCCGATTTCTCTAACTAGATTTTAAGTTTCTGGAGGAATGATGGCTCCCAATTTAAAATTCCAAACACTTAGCTTAAGAATCGATGCCTGTCATGAATGGATAAATAAAATGTAGCATACATATACAATGGGTTACTATTCAGCCCTAAGAAAGAAGGAAATTCATTTGTAACAACATGATTGAAACTGGAGGACACTATATTAAGTGAAATAAGCTAGGCACAGAAAGACAAATACTGCATGATGTCACTTACATGTGGAATGCAGAAAAGTGGAAGTCACAGAGGCAGAGAGTAAAATAGTGTTTGCCAGGAGCTGAGTGGGGGGGATTGGGGAAATGTTGGTCAAAGGATAAAAAGTTTCAGTTAGATAGAACAAATAAGTTCAGGAGATCTATTGTGTAACATGGTGACTCCAGTTTATAACAATGTAGTATATATACTCGAACATTACTAAGAGAGTAGATTTGATGTTTTCTCACCACAAAAAATAACTAGTATGTGAGGTAATGCGTATGTTAATTAGCTTGATTTAGCAATTTCACAATGTATACATATTTCAAAACATGTTGTACACCATAAATGTATTCATTTTTATTTTTCAGTAAAAAAAAGAAGAGTTGACTCCTACCTCTACAGATTATTAATTGCATCTCTAATATGGTCGCCTTTATTTGCCTTTCACATCCTCTGCCAATGACTGGCCTCAGATCACCAGTGGAACCTTTTCAAAAAATACACCATTGGCTCTATCTAGTCCTACTGATCTAAAATATCCATGTGTGGGCCAGGAGCAGTGGCTCATGCCTATAATCCCAGCATGTTGGGAGGACGAGGAAGGAGGATCACTTGAGCCCAGGAGTTTGAGACCAGCCTGGGCAACGTAATGAGACCCTATCTCTATAAAAAATACAAAAAAAAAAAAAATAGCTGGGCATGGTGACCCACAACTGTAGTCCTAACTACTTGGGAGGCTGAGGTGGGAGGATTACTTGAGCCGGGAAGGTTGAGGATTCACTGAGCTGAGATCTTACCACTGCCCTTCAGCCTGGGCAAGAGAGGGACATCTCTGGTTTAGAACTGCTTGGTGACAATTTTTTTTTTCAAGTTCCTATTTCCTTCTCCTATGTGATTACAAATGCTGTTTTATCCTCCTACTGAAATGCTTTCCACATTTTGCTGTTATCTTTAAAACTCCTGTTGTCTTTTCCAGGTCAAGCTCAGAGGCCATCTTTGTTGTGAGCCTTTCATGGTCTGTTCAGATTGAAACTCTTCTGGTTTATTCCTTGTGAGCTTTTCTAGCCTTTCAATGATAATTATCATATGACCCCTGTGAGGTGGTAATTTATGTATACATCCCACTCTTTGGGCCGTAATCACTTTGAATTCAGAAATCACATCTCATACAGAAAAAGTGATCAATAAAATTTGGTTGAATGAATTTAGTATTGGTACAGCCCTTTTTTGTTTATTTTCTTTACTGTTGTGCCAAATAGAAAAGTTAGTATCATAAAAGTGGTCATTGATGAGATATTTTTAAGTCTTTTATTTTGTTAAAGACAGTTGAAAACTTCACATTACCTCATTTCTGATTCTGATGACCTTGTCAAATTATATCACTATGTAATTATTTTCTTATTTTGTGTCTTCCATGATACTTTATGCTAGGTACTGTTCTAGGCACAGAAGATGAAAGCATAAAACAGGATTCTTTAAGGAACGCATAGACTAACAGAGAAGACAGTAGTGTGACTGAGGTGCTTTGTCAGCTTATGCATGAGATATAGTGGAGACACAAGATGGAGAGTACACGGGAAAGAGGTTTAAGAAATCTTCATGGAAGATGTGACACTGTGTTTCAGTTCATTTCAATGTTATATACGGTCCTGCCTCTAGATTACTTATAGTACCTGACATAATGCCACATATCACTTCATTCATATGGATTCAGTGTGATTCTTCATGCATGACAAGTTTGCTTTGCTTTATGAAACTTTGTGAAACTTCCTTTTTC
The DNA here is from genome assembly GCF_029289425.2 of Pan paniscus. Lineage (NCBI taxonomy): Eukaryota > Metazoa > Chordata > Mammalia > Primates > Hominidae > Pan > Pan paniscus. Next base: position 80,037,148 of record NC_073263.2, on the reverse strand, counting down.
ATTTAAATTTTTATTTTATATTCAAGTGTTACATGTGCAGGTTTATTACAACAATATATTGTGTGATGCTGACTTGTGAGTTTCTATTGATTCTGTCACCCAGCTAGTGAACACGGTACCCAATAGGAAGTTTTTCACCCTTTCCCCCGCTCCCTCACTCTCTCATTTGGTGATCCCTAGTGTCTATTGTTTCCAACTTTATGTGCATGTGTACCCATGGTTTAGCTCCCACTTATAAGTAAGAGCATGCAATATTTGGTTTTCTGTTTCTTCATTAATTTGCTTGGGATAATGGCCTCCAGCTGCATCCATGTTGCTGCAAAGAACATGATTTCATTCTTTTTTATGGCTGTCTGGTATTCTATGGTGTATATGTACCACATTTTCTTTCTCCAATACACCATTTATGGGCACCTAGGTTGTTGCCATATCTTTGCTATTGTGAATAGTGCTATGATGAAGATACGGGTTTATGTGTCTTTTTGGTGGAACAATTTATTTTCCTTTGAGTATACAGCCAGTAATGGGATTGCTGGATGGAATGGTAGTTCTATTTCTCATGTGAAATTATTTTTTCCTGAGCATTTTCTAGATGTAGAAGGTTGGATCTCTAGATGCAGAACCCAGGGATATGGAGGGCTCATCCGTACATATACTGAAATGCATATTATGGGTCAAGGACTGCCCAAAGCTCTGAGAAGACAGAGATGGATAAACAAGCTATGAGTAGCAGAGTACAGAGTAAAAAGTATAAAATTGTAGATAAAGCCAGGAGTGGTGCCTCATGCCTGTAATCCTAGCACATTGGGAGGTGAAGGAGGGAGGGCCACTTGAGACCAGTGGTTCTAGACCAGCTGGGCAACATAGCAAGACCATGTCTGTATGAAAATAAAAAATAAAATTAGCTGAGCATGGCGTTGCATGCCTGTTGTCCTAGCTACATGGGAGGCTGAGGCAGGAGGATCTCATGAGCTCAGGAGTTTGAGGCTCCAGTGAGCTACAATTGCATCACTATAGTCCAGCCTGGGCCACAAAGCAATACCCTGTCTCTAAAAAAAAAATTAATAACATAAAATAAAACTGGGAATGGTCTAAGGGCAGGGAATGCTGAGGGACAGGGAAATGCTTTGCAAGAAGAAAGAGTGGTGCTGAGCAAAGGGTTAATGGTATAAAACAGAATCAGGCATCTGCATCTTTAGGCACAAATGGCACATAGGATTCTCACATCTAAAACACAGGATGCTAGCTTGTCTGATGATAGAAGAGGCTGTAAAAGCAGCCAGAGTCTGAGTGAAAAAAGGCTTTATATAAACTATAGTATTGTTAGAACTTGGTCTCACGGCAGTAAGAAGACAGGGAAGAACTTTGATGGTGAAAATGTGATTGGGTATGTGTTTTAGAAAAGTTACTCTGGTAGGTATGAATACTCCGGTTTACTAGTTATGACAATAAAATATGAGAGAGCCAGATGTTCTAGATGTACCTTTTCAAAAAAAGCAAGAACATTCTCCAGAAAACATCTTTCTTTTTTCTTAAAAAAAGAAAACAAAAAAACGGGATACATGTGCAGAACGTGCAGGTTTGTTACACAGGTATATGTATGCTATGGTGGTTTGCTGCACCTATTGACCCATCCTCTAGGTTCCCTCCCCTCACCCCCTACCCCCCAACAGGCCCTGGTGTGTGTCATTCCCTTGTCTGTGTCCATGTGTTCTTATTGTTCAACTCCCAACTATGAGTGAGAACATGTGGTGTTTGGTTTTCTGTTCCTGTGTTAGTTTGCTGAGGATGATGGCTTCCAGCTTCATCCATGCCCTGCAAAATAAATGTTCTCTTTTTTATGGCTGCATAGTATTCCATGGTGTATATGGGCCACATTTTCTTTATCCAGTCTATCACTGATGGGCATTTGGGTTGGTTTCAAGTCTTTGCTATTGTAAATAGTGCTGCAATAAACATATGTGTGCATGTGTCTTTACAGTAGAATGATTTATATTACTTTGGGTATGTACCCAGTAATGGGATTGCTGGGTCAAATGGTATCTCTGGTTCTAGATCCTTGAGGAATCACCATACTGTTTTCCACAATGGTCGAACTAATTTACAGTCCCACCAACAATGTAAAAGTGTTCCGATTTCTCTACAGCCTTGCCAGCATCTATTGTTTCCTGACTTTTTAATAATCACCATTCTGACTGGCATGAGATGGTATCTCATTGTGGTTTTGATTTGCATTTCTCTGATGGTCAGTGATGTTGAGCTTTTTTTTTTTTTTTTTTTTTTTGAGACAGAGTCTCGCTCTTTCACGCCCAGGCTGGAGTGCAGTGGCGCTATCTAGGCTCACTGCAAGCTCTGCCTCCTGGGTTCACACCATTCTCCTGCCTCAGCCTCCCCAGTAGCTGGGACTACAGGCGCCCGGATGTTGAGCTTTTTTTCACATGTTTGTTGGCATGTAAACGTCTTCTTTTGAGAAGTGTCTGTTCATATCCTTTGCCCACTTTTTGATGAGGTTGTTTTTTTCTTGTAAATTTGTTTAAATTCCTTGTAAATTCTGGGTATTAGACCTTTGTCAGATGGGTAGATTGCAAAAATTTTCTCCCATTCTGTAGGTTTCCTGTTCATTCTGATGGTAGTTTCTTTTGCTGTGCAGAAACCCTTTAGTTTAATTAGATCCCAGTTGTAAATTTTGGCTTTTGTTGCAATTGCTTTTGCTGTTTTTTTTTTTTCATAAAGTCTGGCTAGCCATATGCAGAAAACTGAAATTGGACCCCTTCCTTACACCTTATACAAAAATTAACTCAGGATGGATTAAAGACTTAAATGTAAACCCCAAACCATAAAAATTCTAGAAGAAAACCTAGGCAATGCCATTCAGGATATAGGCATGGGCAGAAAATATTAGTAATTATGCATAAAGAAAATAAACAAGAATTGCATAGAACCATAGAAAGGGCTAAAAACTGTGTAAGTAAAATTTTTTTGTCCAATAGTAAAGTGTATAAATGTATTTTAATAAAAATACTTCATGCATTTGTACATATAAGTATACATAATACATATATATGTATATACATATGGGAATGTATTTTTATACATATGCAGGTTTGTGTGTGTATAATTTAATCAGGCATTCTCATATTAAGGAAAAGTGATTAGGAAGCATATATTAAGTGTTATGCCACAGGCTCTGAATGCAATTATTGGAAAATTCTCTTTGAATAACTTCTCATTCTCTGGATAATAATATAACTGCCACAATATAGAATTATATATATGTGTATATATATGGATTAATAAACTGTCAACACCAATATAACCACTAAACTTGGTGAATGCATTTTAAAGGAAAGAAATGCCTTGAAACCTTGGGCTCTGTGAAAGCGCAGACCTATATCTGTCTCTCAAATGTATACATAAACATGTACATACCATATTGTATATGGTATATATAACATAATAGAGATTGTGTGTGTGTCCACACTTGTGCACACGTGACTAGGTGGCTGTGGGTGTGTTTCCACATTAAATGGAATGTGTAAGCACAGAATTCACACCTCCATGCTACTCTTCCCCTCATCTCAATAAACTACCAAGTTGTTAAAGACAAATTATAATTTTCTTGTTTCTTTTATCTTATTCACTTCTAAAACTCTAGCAACTCTTTCAACTTTATAGCTAGACTATATCCTGAACCCTTACCCTTTTTTCCACCATCATCACTTCTACCCCAGTTTAAACCAGGATGAGTTTAGTAGTTCCTGGATTATTGCAGTGGTCTCCTAACCGATCTTTCATACCCAGTCTTAACCACATCCCCTTTCAGAAAATTAATCCTCCACAAGGTGAAAAGAATGGCCTTTTTTAGAAAAGAAAAAAATTGTACAAAACTACAACCCTGCTTGAACACTTCTAAGACTTTCAGTTACACTTAGTTGCAATAACATCGAAACCATTTTTTGGCTCCTGCCCTCCTGGCTAACCTTGCCTGGCACCATCCCATCTAGCTTTCTTCCCACTTTATGATTGTTCCTCCTCTGTCTTCACGTCTGGTCTCTCTGCTCCTGCCACACTATCTATTCCCAGAGGATGTTAAACTCATGAAGTTCTGGAGCCTTTGCCCCAACTTCCTTCTGCATGAAATGTTTATTATCAGATATTTTATGGCAGCTTGCTTCTTATAATAAATGTCACCATCTCAAACACAGGTCTTTCCTATCTACCTAATATAAAATGGACATCCCTCAATAAAATATTTCCATTCTCCTTATAGCAATTGTCTGATATTTCTTATCTAATTATTTCTATTTTTTCTGCTTTTCTTCACTGGGAGAAAACACTAGTAGAGGAAGAATTTTTATCCATCTTGTTTAACACAATAGCCTGACATCCAAAACACGGTCTGGCACACAGTAGTTGCTTACTAAATGTAGTTGATTACATATTTTTGAATGGCCATTGGATATAGATGGTATTTCACAGTGAAAACACAAATGACCCTCTTTGGGGAATACCCATGAAGTGATCTGTTGGCCCCTTCCTAATTAAGCTTCCAGACTTTTAGCGTCACAGAAAGCAGGAGAAAACCATTAGAGCAGTGTCAGTAATGGTCTCTTTGCCCTTGGGTCAGGATGTTACAGAGAATGGGCTTAACCTAAAGACTTCCCACCTACGCTCCTGCTAATGGAAGATGTAATGTTTGATGTAAGAATTAAGCTGGGGATAATCACCAATTTTTGCCAGCCATAAGGCTTTTCAAAAATATTAGAGAATTGGGAGATGGATGACAAGAGAAGTGAGAAGCATTTATTTTATTACTTATGAAGCACTTGAGCTATTACTAAGCTCCATATACTCTACATTATGCTCAAAAAATACAGCAATCTGCTCTTCCCACCCTCTAGATGAAAGATGGGCCAAAATTGGCATCAAAACATGCAGCATCTTGAACTATGCTTCTTTTTAAGTTAATCAAAGTGTGTGGAAATGATCAAAGGGATAATACAAATAGAAAGTAATCATGACGTTGGTGATTGGAAGGTGTAACAAAGAGTTTGCCAATAGCTAACAAAGGGAACAGTAGCTAAAATGGTGTGCTTGTTTTCTTAAACAAGGAAACACATACAGACAAGAGGCTTTACTTAATGTTATTTGAGTTTCTCCTATTTTTGCAGCAGTCATAAAATCTTAGGGCAGGCCATGTGTATTTAGTGCTGGTCTTGAGAGCTGCAAGTCATCCTCATTCTAACTGTTTCACTCACAGTCAGGTCAGCAGATTTACTCCACTGACCTAACTGTGATCTTCTCTAAGGTCAGAACATATTGTCTATTCAGGCATTTCTCCAAAGAAGATATACAAATGGCCAAGAGGTATATGAAAATGTGCTCAACATCACTTCAGAGAAATGTGAATTAAAACTACATTGGCTAGGATGGCTACTATAAAAAACAAACTAGCAAAGAAACAAATCAAACCAAAGATAAATGTTAGCAAGGATGTAGAGAAACTGGCACCCTTAAACACTGTTGGTGGGAATGTAGAATGGTGTAGCCTCCACAGAAAAGTTTGATGTTTCTCTCCAAATTAAAAAATACCATATGATTCAGCAATCCCACTTGTGGGTATAGATACAAAATAATTGAAATCAGGATCTCAAAAAGGTGTTTCTATCCCTTGTTAATTGCAGCATTGTTCACAGTAGCCAAGATATGGGAACAACACAACTGTCCATCAACAGATGAATAAAAATGTGGTATGTACATACAATGGAATATTATTTAGTCTTTGAAAAGAAAAAAAGTCTTGCTATTTGCAATAATATGGTTATGACTAGAGGACATTAATGGTAAGTGAAAAAAAGACAGTCACAGAAGGACAAAAACAGAAGCATTCTACTTACATGAGGTACCTAAAATAGTCAAACTTATAGATACAGAGAATAGAATGATAATCACCAGGGGATGAGGGCAAGGGATATGGGGAATTGTTCCTCAATGGTAGTAAAGTTTCTCTTCTCTAATAAGTCCTAGCGATCTGCTGTACACATAATACCTACAGTTAACAATATGGCATTGTGCACTTTAAAATATGCTAAGAGGATAGATGTCATGTTAAGTGATTTTGCAAAAACAACTAAAAATCAGACAAACTCACAAAAGAACACAAAATTTTTGGAGGTGACGGATATGCTTAGTACCATCTTTGTAGTGATGATTTCATGGGTGCGCATGCATATGTCCAAACTCATCAAGATGAATAAATTAAATGTGTGCAATTTTTTTGTATGTCAGTTGTACCTCAATAAAGCTTAAAAAACAGGAAACAAACAAGGTTGGGCACGGTGGCTCATGCCTGTAATCCCAGCACTTTGGGAGGCCGAGGCGCGTGGATCACTTGAGGTCAGGAGTTCAAGACCAGCCTGGCCAACATGGTGAAGCCCCATTTCTACCAAAAAATACAAAAAAATTAGCTGAGTGTGATGGCACATGTCTGTAGTTCCAGCTACTTGGGAGGCTGAGGTGGGAGAATCACTTGAACCCAGAAGGCAGAGACTGCAGTGAGCTGAGATCATGCCATTGCACTCCAACCTCAGCGACAGAGTGAAACCCTGTCTCAAACAACAACAACAACAAAAATAGGAAACAAACGAAACAAAAGAATATTGTTTCTAAGCTAATTAGAGCTTAAAAGCTAAATAGATATAACAAATCCACTTAGCATCAGAATTGCTCCAAAAAAGGAAAAGGGGAATGGTTTCATGCCAGTTCTGAGCTGAATATTTGGTTTCCCGATAAGGCTGGATAAGCAAACTTTATTTAAGAGGCATACACTGTAAAAATTTCAGCATAAGGAAAATGAATGGTCTCAATATAGGAGGTTTTGGAGTTTCCATGGGTTTAGATACTAGAAAACCTGCTGCCTCCACAGTTTCCACACCTTTTCCTCAGCAAAATGTTACACAATTGTGTTGAAGACACTTGTGGCCTCTAATGGCCAGATAATGGACCACAATAAAAGTTATGGGTCCCCAGCTGGGGTGAAGCTCATAATGGTTGGCAAGATCCATTATTTGACCATTAGGATCTACAGAAAAGGGAGACAATTGTCAACCAAAAAGAAAAAAATATGTCATTACATGTATTCCTTTTATTTGAGAAAAAAAATTCCAGTTCCCCATAGAGTGCGTGGCAATTTTCCTGCATATACAAGTTTCTCTATACCCATCCTGCATGTATTTTTAGAAAGGTTTCAATGTATAAATGCATTATGTCAACACAAGTTGATGGATAGTGATTGCGGCTTCACACTGGATTTCAAAGTAATTAATTACAATTTTCAGTGTTTTAAAAGAAATAGAGAACAACAATAAGAGAAAATATAAAGAATAGATTGGGTTCAGGTTAAATCTCTCTGTCCTCAATTCAAGTATGTTCCACAACACAACATTTGAACACCATCATATATTCTGGATATCTGTCCCCAGCTTTGGAAAGAGCCAAGACCTTTTCAATGACAATGGTGGTGAGTTATTATTCCAGTGTCTTAGTAATATTTCTTTAGAAATCAATAAATACATCTTTAGCCATTTCATTTTGCCTTTGGGAAGTATTGATATTTTAGTTGTTGTCTTCTAGTGAACATAATGGTACATAATATCTATATATATATATATATTTTTTAAATATAATGCCTGCAATTCTTTTCTTTTGTCCCTTTCGCCTTTGGATGAGACTAAAGTCAAGGTAGAGTAATTCATGGTCTATTGTGTGTGCTTGGGATCGGGGAGGACGGCCACACTTTGTGAGCCTTAGGATCTATTAAAATCCTAAATTTTTATTTTTAGGAGTGATTGAGACTATCTATCTGAGACCTTTTCTTATTAAAGGAGAGTCTAGTCCTGATCCTAAGGTAGCTCCCCATTTTGAGGACTTGCATATTCAGCCTTGGTTACCTGATTAGAGAAGTACATGTTAATGTAGTTTGTTTAGAAATGTTAACATTCTATTTAAAAATGATATTCTGTAGCATAAGTAAATATTTCTAATACTTTTTATAGTTAAATGTACATGAATCTTTCCCTTTATGTCACATAAGAGATGAGTTTCTTTCTTTTTTTTTTTTTTTTTAAGAGGCAGGGTCTTGCTTTGTCACCTAGGCTGGAGTAAAGTGGCATGATCATAGCTCACTGTAGCCTGGAACTCCTGGGCTCAAATATCCTCCTGCCTCAGTCTCTGGCATAGCTATGACCACAGGCATGTGCCACCACTCCCTACTAACTAACTAAAAGAAAAAAATGTAGAGATATTGCCATGTTACCCATGCTTGCCTTGAACTCCTGGCCTTAAGCACCTCAGCCTCCCAAAGTGCTGGAATTACAAGTGTGAACAACTGCACCCAGCCAAGCTTCAGTTTTTAAAGAACCTGAATATTGGTTTGAAGACATCCAATGTGCTTAAAATTGCTATCATTATTTTTGAAAATCTTGATAAATGTTCTGTTTTAAATTTTTTAAAATTTTTATTTTGTATGGGTACATAATAGATGCATACATTTATGGGATATATGAGATATTTTGATACAGGCATACAATGTTTAATAGACACTTTAGGGTAAATGGGGCATCTGTCACCCCAAGAATTTATCATTTCTTATTTTATTGTTGAGTTCTTCATATTTTGTGTGGTAAATAAAATTTGCTCTAATATATTTACTTACTGATTTTTAAAAATATAGTGCATTTATTTTTTGAATGGAGTTATAACATTTTTGTTTTATAGTTTATTTTTTGCATTACATTTTTAATGGATTTTCATCATTTTATGTTCACAAAGTTTAGTTCTGGCTCCATGATATCACTGTAATCTTTTGGGGTTAGACAGTAAGAGGCTTATTGTTTTGGACATGTAATAAGAAGGTTGACCACCTGTTAGATAATTTGAATTGCAGAAAAAGCATGGAATAGTAAAACAATACTACCAGTTCAACTTTTCTTAAATTTTTCAGGATCCAAGTCTTTTCATAAAGATCAGTTTTTATCACAGATATTGCATAAGGGTTTCAGATAGTACTGATAAACTCTGGTTTCTAGTGTGTTGTAGAGCAGAGTCTTAATTCTTCAAGTAAATCTGAAAAAAGCACCACAGACACCCTTTATAGAGTAGGCCACCATTTTGTATTCATATTTTAACTTGGTATAATAGTTCAGATTTATAAAGACAGAAGAGGATAGTTCTCTAGAGCAATTGGTTTGAGTTATCTTAGCAATGCTGGACCATGTATACTGTGAATTGTGTAATTGTTCATGCTGCTCACTTTCTCTTGTAGCCATATTTGTGGCTGGATTTTTAACTAGTGAGTATGATTTCATGTGTCTTTAAATGGTATCTGTAGCGTTTTTTATAAAAAAAAATCATTTTCATGATTTCGAGTCCAGGCCTGTAGTTATTACTATTGTATCCTTAGCATATAGAGCACTCATAGGCAGAAGGAGACAGAGAGAGAGAGAGAGAAAGAATGACTAGGAGGAAGGAAGATGAAGAGAAGAAGACAGGAAGGAAAGAAGAAAGGGATAAAATAGAGAAAGGAAGGGAGATAGGAGAAGAGGGAGGGAGGAAAGAAGGCAGGAACTCAGAACAAAAGAAAGAGAAATTATTTGTGTGTTTATACTATAAAACTGTGCTATCTATGTTGGTAGCCACTGGCCACACGTGGGGTATTGAACACTTGAAAGATGGTTAGCCCAAATGGAGCTGTGGTGTATGTAATACAATGTATTTTGAAGACTTAGTATGGGAAAATAATGTAAATATCTCATTAATTTTTATATGAATTATATGTTAAAATGATATTATTCTGAATACATTGGGTTATAGATTTTATGAAAGTTAGTTTTATCTGTTTTTTACTTTTTAAAAAGTGACTATTAGAATATGTAAAACGATGTGTGACTCAATTTATGACTTGTATTATATGTCTCTTAGCACTATTCTGTAACATCACAATAAGCTGGAGTTGCTTTTTCAATTTTTCAGAATGAATTTTCCTTTGACCTCATATTCTCTCTCTGAGTTAGCTGTAGACAAAGCTTATCTGTAGCAAAACCGAAGTTGGCAGGATCCCCCATCCCCACCCTCCCAATTCTTAGACTTTTTCATTTTGATAATTGTAACTCTTAATATAATCACAAAAACTGCTCTTCCAAATTCTCTGTTGAGAACCAGGCATTATAAGATGTCACCTCCAAAGGATATGGTCACATGGCACTCATGCTTTGGGAGAATATATCTAAGATATCTTAGTGCACATATACACCTCCAGTTTCATATACTTAAAAAAAAACTTGGTGAATTGTCTGTCTCTACCATAAATTAAGAGTAGAATACACAAAACTATCCTCTTTTCTAGAGAACAAACAAGCTGAGGATATTGTCTTCTATCTAATTTTTCTTAGCTTTATAAAAGCTTGGCTAGGATAGTCATGTAGAAAATTCTGGATGGATACATTTTTGAAACTTAGAAGATATTCTGTATGAATGTTTTCTGAATTGGAATTCTGAATTAGAATCTATGGCAATTTTATTGTAAAATGAATATATTTTCATTGATTTTGAGACATAACTGTCAGTATATTGTTCTGCAGTACTTAAATTATGAGGATAAGCATATTGGACTCAATAATGTGGCCTCCCTCTCCAGCTTCAATTATTTCATTTGCTTGGCCATTTAAATATGAGTGACTATTTATAAGTGGCTATTTCCGTGACTGTTGAAACATGGATCATTGAGAATGTCTCAAAGCAATTTATTTCCATATTTCACCTTGGGGCCCAACCCTTTCTGTCCTGGCTCCTACAAATGACAGTAGAAGTAATTCCCTGTAAGAGAAGGTGAAATTCCAAAGCCCCTTTGTCTTCTCCATAAAGCCCGTTGCCAGTGTCAGTGCATGAAATTATCACTATTAATGCAGTTCCTTGGGGGTGAAGGCCTTGTCTGCAGAGGGTCCAGGTAAATTGTTCCTGTTAGAGAATGAAGCCACTGTCAGTGGTCTTGGGGGAATATGGAGCATAGTCAGCTGAAGAACAGCACTTAGGTGAGAAGTAAAAGAAAACTCTTCCTTCTAGAATAAATTTCAAAGCACCAGAAAATGTTTTGCTAGTAATATAATATTTAATGTTTTCATGAATAAAATATTGGTTTGTAATATATTTTTTTAAAAAACGTGAACGTGATGACCAGTTTAAAATTCATGCATCTATTTTCCTCTGGAATGATCAGTGACTTCTGATTAGGATGACAAAAATGGGTTATAAGCCATGCACCTTTCTGCAGAATTGTTGTATATTAGAGGCCAAGATACCAGTAAAATTAGATTAAGGTTAAGGGAGGAATGTAAATTTTGTTAATAAGGTTTCCATATTTTAATTCAAATCCAAACACCCTGAGGGCCTATTGATGGTAATCCCATTTAATCTTGCAAAAAGCTTTTCTGGTATCAAGGGATCCAGATCGGTACTGCCTTTATTACTTGGAAAATGAAGAATTTTCTTAAATCTTCACCTCTAGCTAGTATAAACATAATAATAGAATTTTGATTATTTCTAACAAGCAAATATCATGTGATTATGTATCAACTCAAATGAGTATGTTCTATCAATGAATGTTATATAGAAATGTCAAATGCGTAAATCATAGAATCATCCATTCTACAACTTTGTGTTTAAAATGACTATACTTGCATCTATAACATTTATGCTTAATTTACTAACATGTGCCTTTTGAGGTGGTGAAAGCTCAAAATGCTTTGAAAGGACAACTTTAAAAAAAAAATTAAAACACATCATTGTGGTCCTTTGTAAATGAATGGACCTTTGTTAAATGACTCACTTTGGTAAATAACTTCTCCACTTTAGGGATACTTAGCCATCTGCTTCTCTCTCCTTTCATGTCTGTGTCTCTCTGCTTTCTTTCAACTCCATCTTTCCATTCACATAGTCCCACTTGGACCCTCATCATGATGTATCTCAAATTTTAACATATGCTTGTTCTCTTTTTCATGCATGCTGAATGGCATCCCTCTTGAGCTAGATGCTAAACCATTCTGTATTCATTTTCCTTGGAAGTTTACATATATATATATATAGAAAAATATATATATTTAAAAATATAAAATATATATGTATATTTCCTAAAGTCCCAAATGCTTAAATCTTTTTAAAAATATATTGCTATAATGGCATGTAAAGAATGAAAATTTTAGAGCCAGATAAATGCATGTATGCTCTAATTTCCTCCTTTCTTATCTAATCAAGACATCAATACCTACAATTGCTGCCCCCCATCATAGTTTCTTCTATCATTCCCATCAGCATAAAACATGTAATACTGACTTCATATCTTGAAAATGCTCTGGATGAGACACATACCTGCCAGGGTCCCTTACTAGATGAAAGCCCCATGATGCCAAGGTATTTATGTGTCTTATTCAGTACTATTTACCCAGCATTTAGAATACTGCTAACAGTGTCCTAGCATCTATTAAATTTTCAACAAATATTTGTCAAATGAATGAATGAATTAATGATATCTGGATCATAGCATAAGCTTAGTCAAAATCAGCTATTATGAAACTGACAATTTTTGAACATGATATTTGTTAAAAGTGACAAAATGATTCCAAACAACTGTACACAAAGGCTGTCTAAAAACATTATATGTATCATTGAAGTCTGGGAAACTGGTATGTACACATTTCAGTGGTTATCTGGTTTTATGTGTTTGGCATTTCTTTAAAATTCGACAGCAAAAAGTCTGCCATAGATTCTTAGGACTTTCTGTTTTACTTACCTCCCTATTATTGTTTAAATATGGTAGTGTTTAAATAAACTATAATTTCTAGCTATTTCTCTATAATTATAGGATATAAAAACAATAAGCACAAACTTTTATAAAGTTTTTCATCTAGCTAGAATATGTTAAAGTTTTAAAGAGCAAAATTGGCTCATTTCAATGATCATTTTGACTTAGGAAACAAATAGCAAATGCGGCCATTGATTGACGGAAAATATAGGACACATGAACAATTCTAGCTCAATATATTCCAATGGTAACTTAACTTTAAAGCTTTCAAGCATTGGATAGAGCTGAAGGTCATTATCCTAAGCAAATTAATGCAGGAACAGAAAACCAAATACCACATGTTCTCATTTATAAGTGGAAGCTAAACATTGGGTACTCATGGACATAAGGATGGCAACAGTAGATGCTGGGGAGTATTAGGCGGGTGCAGGGAGAAAGGTTGAATAATTATTGGGTACTATGCTCAGTATCTGGATGACAGGATCAATTGTACCCCAAACCTCAACAGCACACAATATGCACCCAAATTTCATCGTGAATTATAGCTCCCATAATTCCCACGTGTTGTGGGAGGGACCTGGTGGGAGATAATTGAATTATGGGGCGGTTTCCCCCATACTGTCCTCATGGTAGTGAATAAGTCTCACGAGATCTGATGGTTCTATATTTCCCCTTTCCCTTGGTTCTCATTCTGTCTTGTCTGTCGCTGTATAAGACATGCCTTTGCTTCTCCTTTGCCTCCCACCATGATTGTGAGGCCTCCCCAGCCATGAGGAACTGTGAGTCCATTAAATCTCTTTTTCTTGATAAATTACCCAGTCTCAGGTATGTCTTTATTAGCAGTGTAAAGTAACTATTACACAAACCTATATGTGTACCTCTTGAATCTAAAATGAAAGTTGAAGTTATAAAAAATAAATAAAATTAAATTAATGTGTTATATACAGAAAAGAACTTTCTCTAAAAGAGAAATAAAAGCTAACAATGTAGAAAGTTTTGATTTTGTCCTTCCAATGCAATCACTGTGTGCTTGGTAATCTATGACAGATAATGTCATTGTAAACTAGATTTTAGTAAAACAACACAGTACAATTAACAACACTCCTGATTTTAGTGCATGCATCCTATCAAAACAAGTCCAATAAAACTAGAACAAAATCATCTTGAAATACAATTTGAGCATGCTATTTCACTGTCCACAAAACTTGATGTCTCTTCCTCATCTAGAGCATAAACAGCAAACAACTCCATACCCAGGAAATCATGTTCTTCTGCACTCTGACCCCAACCGGTCTTCATAGCTTTATTTTTGTCTAATCCCATATGCACACCCGGTGTGACAGCAGAGTGATTTACAGTGTGAACTCAAGTCAGGCAGAGCCAATTGAGAAACCACTAATTCCTAGAGTTGTGTGACTTTGGAGAGGTTTCTATTCAGCTTCCTGAGCCTCAGTTCTCCTATCTTGGGTTAATCGTACCTATCTCACTGGATGGCTGTGAGGATTGTGGTTATGTCAAAACTCCACATCATCCCTGGCAGTCGGGAGTTTCCAATAATTTAAGGCACTATTATCATTCCTTAAGTGTGTCTTTTTTTTTTTTTTTTTTTTTTTTGAGACAGGGTCTTGCTGTATCACCCAGGCTGGAGTACAGTGGTGTGATCTCAGCTCACAGCAACCTCTGCCTCCCGGATTCATGATCTTCCCACTTCAGTCTCCTGAGTAGCTGGACCTACAGGAATGCACCACCATGACCGGCTAATTTTTGTATTTTTTGTAGAGACAGGGTTTCACCACGTTGGCCAGGCCGGTCTCGAACTCCTGAGCTCAAGAGATCCTCCAGCCATGGCCTCACAAAGTGCTGGGATTACAAGAGGGAGCCACTGCATCCTGCCAAAGCATGTCCTTTTAAGTTCAGCCTCAGCATCTTTGTGCCCTTCCTTGGAACTCCCTGAAAAGTCCATTTTTCTGTCTACTCATCATTTAAGCTTCTCCTTCTATGTGAAGCCCTGAAAGCCTTCTTTGCAGGAGTACAATGATTGCTTGCTCTCTGAACTCACAGTTCTTATTTTCTGTATTATTCTTGTAAAAATGTATCGTCTTATATTACCTCTGACGGTCTTCTCTCATAGTTTATCTTGGTTAGCTGCTTAAGAAGCTGTGGATAGGAGCTAGAAGGAAATAAACGCATGATCAGACTAAGTGGATCCTACACTGTGTCCTTTGGAGCTTCCTTGGGAGACATCATGGTAGGATAAGGTGAAGTGCAGTGGTTTTTGGAGGATGTCAAGTAAATAAGGCTCTGAGTCTCATCCCCAATACTTATTAAAACAGCAATCTTTCAACTATTTCTTCATCATTACTGTTATTATCAAAACCCATCTTGTAAAATTAAATACTGAGATTCCAGTAAGAATTCACCAACAAAATAATTCCATTATTATATAAAATTTTTACAGTCATTTATCCAGTGCCACCTTCTAACATTTAATGGGGGACAAAGAGAAAACAATCAAGGTTGTGTACCTAGGATTGGCATTCGAACAACATTCTCAGAACTCCCGCTCTTTTGGTTTAAAGTTTGCCTGTTTATTCAACTAGATGATCAGAGGCCTTCAGGGCAGAAACCATTTATTAGATTTCCTTGTTTTCCTCCCAGTCTAGCTCAGAGCCTTAAATATAATCCTGAAGCCTATGTATAAGGGGGCAATATGCAAATAGTGCAATTGAGAGCATTGGATTTTTCCAACCATAGCTCCTGTAGACTGAAATGACTTCAGCCAGAATAACATAACACACTGTATGTTAGTATAGTATGTTATGCTATATAGTAAGGAGTATTGTAAGGAATATATGTTATGCCATATAGTAAGGAATCCGCTGATAATGGGATTGAGCCTTTCAGGGAGCAGAGCTTAAACTTCAAAATATTAAGTTGCCAAAGGCTTAGGGGCTGTGGGTGGAGCGGCATTTTTCACACTCCCACTGAATCTGGAAAGAGCAGCTGTGGAGCATTGTCACTAGTATTAGACAGCAATGAGGGCATGATTGACTTCCAGCAGTTTTTGAAATCTGTGAAGTGCTAATGGGGACTGAAATAGGCAGAGTTAAGGAACCACATGAAATAACAAAGACTGAATAATCAAAGGGGAACCATATAGTTTCCATACACAGATGGAAAATTCTTTCTTACTGGTGTTTTACTTCTGCCACAGAAACTGATCGGTCCATTGTAAATAGCATGGATCAGTATTGAAACCAGGGTCCATTTCATTTTGGACCTTTTAGATGTACCTGAAAGGTCCATTCAAGTCAGCCTGGGAAAACCTCAGGTAAGGCCATCCCCAGTTTCTGCTTGCTGCCTTCAGAATTCCTCAGATAAAATTCCTGTTTATCTTGTCTCTGACCTTTGTGTTTCATCAAGACAACAGATTCATTATTTTCTTCCACCTCTAAATACCACAACTATAGGCAAGAGAGGTCTGATTGCTGTATCTTGCTCACCTCCAGGAAAGCTATGATGGTGTCTTCCCTTCCCTGGGATGTAACTGACTGAAGAGAATGACCCAATCAGTCTGGGCCATGGGCTAGAGAGTAGATGATGAAAACAGAGCAGCCAGTGACACACGATCTAGGAAAGATACTAAAATGTTGGCCTAGATCAAAAGAAGGACCAAAGAAAGTTTGATATAGGAAAAGAAGCCAGACTTGAGTTTACTCTTCTCTCTACTACTTACTAGCTAAACCCTGAGATCCCAGACAAATTGCTTCATCATTCTGAGCCTTCATTTTTTCACTTTTAAGAGTTATTTTCAGGAGTCAATGAAATGACCCAAGGAAGATGCCTAGAATCTGTAAGACACATAATGGGACTCCCACCTTTCCACACACTCTAGTCCCTCCTAATAATTCACGAAGGGCAGTTCTCAGGAAACACTGATACGCTACTCTTAATTATGTGCTGTTTGTAGTTGTTTTAAATATGTTTAACAAGTTGTACATATTTAATTCCACACAGAATATTCGGTTGTTTTCAACACATCTTACACATTTCTAAGTTAAAAGACCACCTCAATAGAATATTAGGTGCCTGAACAAGGATGACAAGAAAACATGGATTTTAGTGTGAGGCAGGGTTAGTTGGTTCCATGAGTTATTAGTTGTGTGATTTAGGGCATGCTTCAAAACATCTCTATGTTTTCTCACCTATAAAATGAGGAATGGTGATAGCAAAGCCTTTGGGTTGTAGTGTGGATTTAAGAAGATAAGGAATCCTTTCAAATAGAAAAACACAGTGTACTATATTTCATGGACTTATCCAGGATAATGCTATCCAGTAGAAAGGTGATGTATACCAATACAGGTCACATGTGCGATTTCAATTTTTCTAGTAGTCACATCAAAAAGTATAAAAAAAAAAAAGATGAAGTTAATTAAAAAATGGTTTTATTTAATCCAATACAGCAGGTTCATAATGTCATTTCAAAATGTAAAACATGTACAAGTATTAATAAGATACTGTGCATTCTTTTCTATATTCTTTGGAATTTGGTGTGTATTTTATCATTTTGGAGTAGTCACATTTCAAGTGGTTGATATTAATGGCTATTGTATTAGGCTATTCAGGTCTTGGAGATACCTAGATTTTGATTGTCTATTTTCCAATTAATTCATTTAAACTTTGCTGTCATTTTATTCCTAAGCAAGAATGATAATTAAAGTGCACACTTAAGTTGCATATAACATTCTGTAGGCAACATTACGGTACCTTTGACAGTTCCTTTAGGGAGCCCTACAGTTTTCTCAGAGCCATTCATTTGCCAAAACGACTCTTCAGGTCTGTCCCCAAGAACCAGACCCTGGATAAGGCTCTTCAAAGGCCACACGCTCTTTGAAGAGGAAGTAAAAATAACCAATTCTGTGATATGAATATTGTTTCTTTCTGAAGCACAGAATTTTTGGCAGCAATTTGTTCCTAATTCCTGTGAGTAAATTATTTTTTTGTGGACATGGTGAATGTCTGGTCAGGTCAGGACAAGAAAAAATATATTCCTCAACTTCATCAGATCCTACTTTGAGTCACTATCCTGCTGGCACAAGGGAGGCCTTTCCCTCAAAAGGTGAAGCCGACCCATGAACATCACTAACCCCATGGAGTGACATCGTAGGCAACTCATGAATGGAGAAATTATTTTGGAGGAACTTTGATTACTTTGTAAAATAATGTGTTAAGACCCTGTTACTTCAATATCATTTTATTTAAAACAAAGTGCAATTCAAGGTGACTTTTATGCTATTCTTCAACATTTTTTTTTTAAAAAGGATCATCTGAAACTTGGGTAATTCAAACTCTATTGTTTTGGCTCCCTGAATTTCAAATTAAGGAGATCTTGCTATCAAGACCTGGCATTGTCCTTACTCACTGCGTTGTCTTTCACAGTTTTAGAAAAGCTGATTTTCTTTCTGGTTCTGATTTCCCTTTGATCTACAGATTCTACCACTGCCATCCTCATTCAGCTGGAGCAGAGTCCTCTCCATCCTTTCATTATGTGTAGATTATTTATTGGTCTGTAATTTTAGCCTCTATTTTCTCGGCAGTCAGAAGCAGCATCTTAGCAGGATCATCTCTTGCTCAGAAGGATGCTTAATGTAAATTTCTTATTTTTTGTGTGTGATACGTAGGCAAGTCTTATATCGCACACCTGTCCTTGATTCAGAGGTCTGTGTTTATTCCCTAGGGCTATAAACATTTTAAATTCCTATATAGAAAGGTGGCTTTACTCTGGTCTCATAAATAGAGAAAGCCTGATTTTTCACTGTTATTTAAAGACAAGTCTCCCTTAACCTGGGCTTGATTGGAGACCCCACATTATTACCAGAATAATTTTTCTCCTGTTTCCTAACCTCCTTATTGTTTCCCTCCTTATTGTTTCTATTAATAAATCTATCTCCAGTCACTTACTTATATGAACACTGTCACGGGAACCCTGGTGTTGCTCCTATTAGCCTACCACCCAAGGCAACTCCTTGTGCAGAAATGATCCACAATGCCTGAGGGGAAGCATCTCGTGGCAAAAGTAGTTGAAGCCCCAGCCCTCCAGTCATGGTGCGCCAAGCAGCTGCCTCCTTACCCTAAGCAATGAATCTATTCATCATTCCAAAGCACTTGATTTAAATGTGAGTCAGACTAAAGAAGTATAGTTTTGTCCAGAAAGTTTTTCAATATGTGTGAGGTGAAGGAGCATTTAGCTTAGCAGTAACTCCTTGTGACATGGGAGTGGGCTATCATGCTGCTAGCTTTGCTAGTATTCATTCCTGGGACAGTACTGATATTATAAGACTTTGTGCACTTTTATCCATTTTTCTTGATATCAGTGGAATGGTGACAATTCATTAAGACCCAGAGTTGATCTCTAGGGATCTAGTTAGAAATTACAATTCCATTATAATTTGTGATTAATAACCAAGAAAGAAACATCACCCAGCAAAAGAAGACAATGTACTGTGTTTCTCCACTTTTTTTTTTTAGTTCCCTGTTTTAGCATACTTTCACTTCTCTGCAGCCAGTTAGTTCAGCTGGTATGGCTAACGAGGTCAAGGCGGCAGTTCGTTCTGTGTCTGCTGTTCAGCATTGCTGTGTTTCCAGGCCATAGGCTAACTCCTCAACGAGAGCCAGCTCACAAATGTGTGCTCTTGGTCACAAATAGTACTCCTCCAAGAAAGTGTGTCTGGATGTGGATCAAAGCAAAACCATTACCGCTATTTGGAAGAATGATATAGATGCATATGCGTGTCCATGGTAGATTAGTGGTATTCTAGTTATGAATTAAGGATTAAAAATTCTGTTCAAAATTGATGGCCTTTGTTTCAGTTATTTGATCTAAGCATATTACTTAATCTTTCTGGGCCTCAGTTCACCAAAGTCATGGCTTAAGTAATAGTTTTACACCATTTATTTTAAAGACATATCAATATAGATGATATAGCTATAGGTTATTAGTTAAGAGAGCAAATTCTGGGGATAGTCTGTCTTGTTCAAATCCCATCTGCATTTCTAACTAGTTGACCAAGGGAAGCATTGCTTAATATCTCTTCCCTGCGGGTTCCTCATTTGCAAATAAGGGTAGTAATGAGGGACCTACCACATAGGGTTGTTTTAAAGATTAAATGAGATGATATATGTCAAGAGTTTATGGCACTGCTTGGTACGTTGCAAAAGCTTATTTTGTGTTACCTATTTTAGCTATTATTAAACCATTATTTAAACTAGCTAACAGACTGGTTTAAAGATCTTGAAGAAATATTAGAGTAGAACATTGGAAAAACTTTTATTTTATTTTATATTTTTAGTTTTGGAAAAACATTTTCAAACCAATGTTATCAACATCATTTTTAATACAACAAGTAATTGCATTGATAGTCAACCCATATCTCTGGCAATAGTAACAAGAATCTATTTGTCATAATTGCATTTCAGTTTCATTTTAGACTAAAATAAGATAAGTACTATAGATTCTCTTTCAAAGTCCTATGACTCTGCTGGAAGAGAAACCAATCCCAGGTATCTCTTATGGTCTAGTGTTAGATATATGTTTTCTAAATGTAAAATCAATGTTTGAGTTTATTACACTGATCTGAGTCTGCCATGTCCTAAAATTTATTATTCCAAATCAGTGGCATTTATGTCTTTGCTATGGTGGTTGCTATTCAATACAGACATGCATTTCCTAGTTCCAAATGACAAAAACTGGACTCCACTATAGGTTTGTTTGTATTGTCATCCTGACAGTGTTCTTCCTTTGGAAAGGAATAATGAGATAATAGCTAAGTCAGAGTCAATGAAGATTTTATAGCATTGAGATAATCTTTCCTCAACTACATCAGGGTTTCTGCTCATTTTATAAATTTGGCTATATTCACAATATTGTAAAGGCATTATATCTTTTCCTAGTGCAATAAGAATATGCTTAAATAATTTACACTAATAAATGACCTCATAGTAATTTATCAGTTTTATTAAAGACTATCATCCAAATAAACTGTCTGCTCTTTTAATTCTTATGTTTTTTGAACTTATTTTTCTAATCTTTTTTAATTCAAAATGCTAAGTTTCAGATGTAGAACTGCCTTATATAATGGAAGAGAGGCTATGGTACTAAGTAGCCATTGGCATTTGCATATTATTCAGGGCCTATTCTTAATCTATTGGACAAACATCGTTTATTAACATGCACTAGTGACTGATTTCTGTGAAAGAAATAATATAAGTCTGTATCATTCTTTACCACCCCCACCCCTTCCAATAAGAAAAATTAGGTTCTCATTATTTGAATAATTTAAGCCCATCTCTCCAGTGCTTTTTGTCTAAAATAGTTCTCAGTTGGGGCAACACTGACCCCAAAGGACATTTGTCAATATCTAGAGACGTGATAAGATTGGCATGGAGGTGCCACTGGCATCTAGTGGGTAGAGGGGAACCTGGTAAAAATGCACAGGACAGTCCTTCACAACAAAGAAGTGTCATGATCTGGTCTAAAATGTCAGTAGCTTTCAGGTTGAGAAACCCTGGTATAAAATGTCCCAATGTCTCAGTTATGGAATTAAAACTAGAGTTTAGATTTCAAAACATTCAGATAGGTTTCCAAAATAGTTACTTCCTTTACCCTAAAAAAACTGGACATGTCTTGGCAAAAGTATCATTTGACACTGTGATAAAGATTTTTTTTTGAGACAGAATAATCCAAATTAAATAGAAATACATGGTATATATAATCTTTCTTCAAAGTGACTTTTTAACTATGAAAATTAGCTAAAAATTTAAAACTTTACATTTATAAAGTATCTTTTCATTAAAAATAATCTAAAGAATTTTTATTGTAGGACTTTTCTTAAGTCAATAACATCAGACAAATACAGAAAATAAACAGAATTTATTTTCTTTTTCAAAGTTCAATGCTTCCATCTTTTTAAACAAATGCATGCTGTTTAAAGACTGACAACTGGATCCTTTTATCTGATCTTTGAATACGATCACTTGAAATTTAAGAAAATGCAAGTTATATTGACTCACAGAAACAGCTTATATCGTAGAAAAACACACATATACACAGACACAAATCAACAAAGAAACACAACATCCTCAAACCAGGCCTTCTAGAAAAAGTGTGTGAGTGTGTGTGTGTGTGTGTGTGTGTGTATGTATTACTTTGTAAACCTAACATAAAATACTTTCTTAGGCAATTTTCCATTGAGCATCCAAGTTGTGTCGAATGTTCCATTTCTAACTCTTAAGTCAATTTATGGGAGGGGTGTGTAAAAGCACTTTAGTGAAGAAAACCAGTGATTGCAATGCATCAAAGTTAAGCAGTAGTGGGGTTATCACTCCATGAAAAATCACATAAACATTTCACATATAAAATATTATTCATCAAGGCAAAACCCTCTAAGGGGTTGAGAGATAACAATAGTGTCATAAAATCTTTTTCTTTCTTTTGAAAAAACAAAACAATATATGCCACAACTGAGATAGAATCTGTGGTCATGTAGTAGGTATGACAACGAGGTAAGTCATGAGTATAACTGAGAAGAAAATTAGCAAATCTTAAATACCTGACTCTGCAATATCATTACCCATAAACTTGGCCTTTTTCTACCCTCTTTTCCCCAAAGACTGATGTCCCATATATGAACCGAGGGAAATGTGTGCTTTCTAACAGCTAAATCAACAAGGTCTCACATGAGTAGTGCTGTGCGGTGTGGTTGACTGATTTCATGAAAAACTAATCATGTATTCATCATTGAGATCAAACACTCTCCAAGTAATTATCACCCAAACCCAATCTGATAGGACTTGAAAAATGGCACTGCTGATATAATCAGAGGCTGAACGGAATAGTTCTCTTAGCTTTTGTAAACCTTGGTTTGGAAGGCACGAAACTGAAATTGTATTTTATAATTAAGAAAGGTAAAGTTGGCAGGCTGCAATCAATTATTTCAATCAATCATAACAATTTTAGATTGCCTGGGTAATTACTGGAACACATTTAAAGATTGACTTTTCATACATGGTCTTTGGAACTTTTTTTCATCTAAAAAAAACACAAAGAAATTTTTTAAATTAAAATATAAACCCTGTATGTATCCACTATGAAATGTGTCATATCATTTGCATAGCTTCCTTATTTTTAGCTGCGGTACTATTAGTTTTCATAAAGGGATGTTATTGTATTGAATTACATGTCATGGAAAAATGATTGTTTTCTGAAATCTTATTTTAGCTTTCTGTCTATGATTATAAATTTAAATGAAGACAAATAATGTAGAATATTTAAATGCTTTACAAAATATTTCTGCATTACCACAGGTGCTCCTTATGTCGCAGGTAACATACTTTTCGTGTGTTATTTCATTTAATCCTCAAACAGGTTAATGAGAGAGATCAAGTTATAACTCCCATTTACAAAAGAGAGCCACAGGGGAGCTGATGTATTGCTCAAGGTTATATGTAATAAGGGGCAAAGGTGGGACATGGCCCCAGCCCAGTGAGTCTCAGCCTAAAGCATGCCCCCTTGACCATGATTCTGTAGTGTTTCCTTGCTAGCCATTTGATCTTAGAGTAACAAATATTTGTTTTTTAAAAGAATTTTATATATGCCAGGGATTGAGTTATGCCCTTTATGTATCATCTATTGTTCCTAATTTCATCCTGACAAGGTTTTGAATTAGATGATATGTTGTTCATTTTACATACAAGGCAGCAAACTTTGAGACATCAAGAAAATCGAAAGTCAGAAAGGGAAAGTATTAATATATGTTGCTGGGAATCAGGCCTGAGTTCAGAATCACAGCTCTAGTGATGGTGGCCTTGGGCAAGTTACTGCACCTCTGTAAAGCTCAGATTTTTAATCTGTGAAATGGTGATAATAATTATTTTCAGTTATGAAAAAGAGCTATTGTAGGTCACGGCTCTACTGCTACACCTACAAAGTGCAGAGAGCTTGTTAATTGACTTGTCTGGGGTTCAACAACCTGACACTGACAAACGTAAATATTTGTTTTACAAGTTGACTGGACTTCAGATATTAGCCTGAGAGGTCGGCAAAGCTTGGACTTCAGATATTACCCTGAGAGGTTGGCAAAGCTACTGCCACAATCATGCCATTCTTGTGGGTACAAGAAACATCACCAAACCCAGGTAGTGGGAGAGTGCCCTTTCCAATATATCCTGCCACCTCTCTGGAAAAATATGTATAACTGGAAGTTTAGCAAACCACGTTGCATTTTTCTATTCCCATATTACCATTTAAGAGGTGTTTAATCTATTGCATTATTGATTTTTAATCAATTCTAATATGGTAGAATTGCTTTATTATTGCTCCCTCCATTTTTGCTCCTCTTCAGTGTAATTAACACTTCATGAAAAAACATGTTAATGAAATATTGGAAGAATTTTTATGAGATATATTTAATATATTATGTTTAAAATACAGATGTGTTTCATAATATTAGTAATTGATTTTGTAAGTCTAAATATTCACTTTTTGTAATCCCTTTAAGATGCAACCACTGCAATTTTTTATATATTTTCTGACTTTCTGTACATTATTCCAGATTAAATGCAATTATACATTTCCTTAATCTAGAAAGTTTGCTTCATTTTCCATTGTTTTCTTTCATTTATTGTTAACACTAACCAAACTCTATTCTATGTCAACATTGAATTTTGAATTTCTTTATGAAATTCAACAGTATTCATTAAACATTTACTATTTGTCAAGCACATGGAAAGCACCTGATTTTTTTTTTTTTTTTTTTTTTTTTTTTTACAGAACTGGAGTATAAACAATTGGGAGTTCTTTCTAAGAATAAACCTCTTCACCAAAGTGAAACTCTATTCATTTAGATGAGATTTTACAAAATAGTTAGAAACTTGTCTTTTCAGTGGAGACAAATTTATTTCCTTAATGCTTCACTTAATTCAAGTCTACTGGTGAGAGAAAATCACTTATGCACAAACCTTTTAAGAATCACCACTGACAAATGAAAACATATGCATTCACACACAAAGTCTCTTAAAGTCAAGCCAGGCCTGTGGGGATGAGATCAATTCCACACATTTCACCTTAGGTCTTCTTTTATCTAAACGTTATTTTTGCCTTGTCACAAAATACACCGACAACTAACTGAGAAAGTCCTTTTTCTCACTGCATCATTTGTTAATGGTTCATATCTACATGGATCAAGGAACTCATTGATTTGTCTACCAGTTAGCTGCAAACACTTTTCTTTTTGTAGGCAGGATTTATACACTTGCCTCATGGTTTAGGGCTTGAACTGGTTTTTAGTTCACTAGAAAAGTAATTCCTAAGGCCACATTATATAAGTATGATTAGAAGTAATGTCCCTCAAGGGCAACATTGGTGTTGAATTTTTGGATTAGAAATTTTTTGATAAACCTGTTTAAGATGTAGCAATAATGTTAATGCATTAATAGCAAAAAGCACCATTTAGAATATTACCCTTCAAATATTTCTGAGCACAAAATGATGAATATTAATGAGTTAAAATAATTTCAATTGTCATGATAGAACGTATATTTTAAAATGCTGTTTTTTTCATTTTTCATATTTGATTTTTAAGCATGTCTTTTAAATTCCAGTTTTTCCCAGATTTCCTTTTAAATGGATATTTGTGGGTTTCAAAGTATCTGAAAACAGTCCAGACCTTATTAATTGTCTAAGTATTATCATTACTTTTAATAAATGTGACGTCGTGGTTGTTTCTTGACAGAACAGTACATCTAATGAGTAGCAGTAGCTGGTTTTATTTACATGTATTCATGATTCTACCTAACCACTATTTCATTCTCAAGTAATTTACATTGCTATATGACAATAAACAAAGGGCCCAAAAGAAACATTGAATGTGTTTGTAACTCAGAAATTTCAAGAAAACTAAATCTATAGGTCACTCTAAGGATTAATTTTAGAAGGATACATATAGAAGAGTAATTTTACCTAAATTGTCCAAATGTTTGGCCTCTGAAATAATTGAACTATTTACATGTTCCATTATTTTTACATGTTTACATGTATTTTCAATATTTGAAAAAAGGGAATTATATGTTAGATGAGAAAATTTTATATACAGGATGATGGTGGCCGGTTTATTCTGGTGATATTTCAAAGTAAAAGCATTAGATTTTGGCTTTGAAAGTGATTTAGTAGATCACTGTCAGTTCTGTCTAACCTACAAAACAAGAAAAGTCAATGAATTTCTACAGCATTTGTGATGACAATTGCATGAATCCACTCCCCCCGCCTTTTTTTTTTTTTTTTTTTTTTTTGAGACTTGCTCTTGTTGCCCAGGCTGGAGTGCAATGGTGCAACCTCAGCTCACTGCAGCCTTCACCTCCTGGGTTCAAGAGATTCTCCTGCCTCAGCCTCCTGAGTAGCTGGGATTATAGGCATGCGCCACCACGCCTGGCAAATTTTGTATTTTTAGTAGATATGGGGTTTCTCCATGTTGATCAGGCTGGTCTCGAACTCCTAACCTCAGGTGATCCGCCCACCTCAGCCTCCCAGAGTGCTGGGATTACAGGTGTGAGCCACTATGCCCAGCTGAATCCATCCCTTTTAACTGGGCTTTGGGATGCTGAAAATATTTTGTGCAACCCTTCAGCATAGTATCATTTTTGTCCATTTAATCAAAAAAGTGAAATTCTTCTTGTTTAATGTAACACTCACCAACATGTGAAGATAAAAAGGTTGTTAGAACTCTTATCCCTATTATATTATGAGATTATAGGCTGAAGCATATTCACAAAAAGAAAATGTACAAGTCGTTGCAGAGTATGAGTGTTATGGGGACTACTTCAGTATTTATGCTGGTGTGTGCATGACCTTATAAATGCCTCATCTGTTTAGTTCTTTTGAATTACAGTGCAAGCCTTTCACTTCTTTCAATTCGCCTTCTGTTTTATTTTATTTTTATTTTTTGCTGGAGATCATTTAACACTGTGGCTCTGGTTATAGTATAATAGCTGTGTTTTCTCTGTGGTGTTCCCAAGTGTTTCCTTTCATTACAGACATCTGCATAAGTGAAAACACAAGAGATTGCATCTAGGGCTGTGGGGGCCAACTACAAGTAAAACTAAGACAAACAATAAGCAAAGATTTAAAATCCTCATCTGTCAGAAGTAATACAAGTGGTAGATTATCCTCTGGGGTGAGTAAAAAAGCTCTTCAAGAACTATAAATGACAAAAAAATAAAAAAGCAGGAGAATCCTGTGGATATTGTTAAAATGGTAGAACCCCTAATGCAAATATGAGCAACAAAACGTGTTTGTATTACAAAGAAGGAATATATGGAAAATAAGGAAAGGGACAGGACTGCTGAGACAAAATGGTAAAATTGCAGGAGTCAGCCATGAAAGAGGCTTTAGAAAGCACGAGGGGAATAGGAGGTGCAAAAAAGCAAGAGACAAGGAAAAAACAAGCATCACTGTACTTTTATCTCCTTTGAATTTTAAACTAGGTCATCACCAAAATGACATAAAAAGGTAACGAGAGGTTTCCTCTTGGGGTTTGTAGAAATACTTTTTGTTTTATCAATTAATTAATTAATATTAATTATTTTTGTACTCTCTCAGAAATGACTTCTTAGGAAATAAAATATACACTCTTCACCAGAGTACTCTTAGAGACTTTTCCCTCTGTATATTTGACATCTTGCATTTCCAAGCCATCTTACTTTTTAAACCTCATTTCCAGGAGCCTGAGCTATTGTTAAAGCCACTCTGAAAAGACACACACAGGAAAACAAAACTATGTCAAATGGGAAAAAAAATTATTAAAAACGGCCAGGCACAGTGGTTCACCCCTGTAATCCCAGCAGTTTGGGAAGCCGAGGCGGGCGGATTACGAGGTCAGGAGATTGAGACCATCCTGGCTAACAGGTGAAACCCCGTCTCTACTAAAAATACAAAAAAATTAGCCGGGCGTGGTGATGGGTGCCTGTAGTCCCAGCTCCTCGGGAGGCTGAGGCAGGAGAATGGCGTGAACCTAAGAGGTGGAGCTTGCAGTGAGCTGAGATCGTGCCACTGCACTCCAGCCTGGGCAACAGAGCGAGACTTCGTCTCAAAAAAAAAAAAAAAGAAAAAAGAAATTAATAAAAACAACTTTCTTCACTGGGCACAGTGACTCCCACCTGTAATCCCAATCCCAGCATTTTGTCAGGCCATATCAGGTGGTTAGCCCGAGGTCATGAGTTTGAGACCAGGCTGGCCAACATGGTGAAGCCCCGTCTCTATTAAAAATACAAAAATAGCCGGTCATGGTGGTGGGTGCCTGTAATCCCAGCTATTCAGGAGGCTGATGCAGGAGAATTGCTTGAACCCAGGAGGTGGAGGTTGCAGTGAGCCGATATTGTGCCACTGCACTCCAGTCTGGGCGACAGCACAAGATTCTGTTTCAAAAAAATAAACAAACAAAACAAACAAAAAAACACTTTCCTGTAGCAAACAGTGAGTAAATTTTTAGCCTGTGAGTATTCACTCTAATCATCTGATGACATTTTAGTTGAAACTCTATGGAGATTTTTACTTTTCATGGATGCCAGCTGGGAATAGTAAGTCCATTCCATTTGTAGAATCATTCCATTAAATTACCTTTTAGGCTAGGTGAAACAGGATGTGAGGAATTTTTAAAGATTATTCATATTGGTTTTGCAGAATAGCTCAGGGAGGGGTTTTCATGCTGGGATCTTGAATAGCATTATTTCTGTCTACTGGGGCTTCCTTATCCATTTATTTACCACCTTTTAAAACTGTATCTTAATTTAAAAGCTGTCATTACAAACTGGAAAACAAGATGAATAAATCAACCCATCAACACATATTGCCAGACACAGCAGAACATGTGAAGACCTATGTAAAATAAATAGAAACAGAGAAGTCCACATGACACTAGAAAGAGTTCATTATTCTTTGGAGCTGTTGAAAAAAAATCAATATAAATCACTTGTTTTCATGGCAAGAACCACGTGTATTGTATTTAGTACTCACCAGAGTAATGCTCAACAGCCTTAACTGAATTGCTTTCACATTTGATTTTAGCACTAGCTTGCCAAAACACAAACCAAAAAAAGACACCCTTCCTCCCAAAATCAATCAATCAATCAATCTAGCTAGCTATCTAGCTATCTCTTCTGTCTTTTTATCTATATATTGGTAGCTTTTAGTTGCCTCTTAAGTGGTAGGTACCAAAATAATATAGATATGACTTATTGGTAAAAATAGAAAGTTGTCCCTTCAGATGTTATGACTTCTGGCTTCCAGACCTTTATGTTCACCTCAGTAGGCATAACCCTTCAATAAAATTCTCTGCTAAGGGAATCTCAATTCAAAACTGTCAAAGCTTTTAGATCATCTGCACACAAAGTCATAGTCTTTCACTGGTTTACATTAAATATTATCTGTGACTAAGTGAAGGAAATAATACATACAGTGCTCCGTTTCCAAGACAAAATGCCTTAAATTGGCTTAGGTCAGCAAACTAGTCAGAGAAAACAGGATGTACTAGGCCCTGCTTGGATAGCCAATGCCTGCTTGTCAGCCTTAGTTGCCCTCACCTGAACCAAAGAAGTTTAGTCTAAAATGAAAGTTTATCAGCCTGCAAAATAGCTCCCTTTGTCTGTTCTTATCAGCTTGCCCAGCTACTTAGGTCATAAGTCAAATACTTGAAGAGCCCCTGAGCTAACTAGGATTGTAATGCATTGTGGGCTGCAACAAAATGCAGCAAGACATTCCCCCAGAAAACCATCTGAAGCCCCTACCCAACCAACAATAGGCGATGTCCGGGAAAATTGTAACCCGATAGTAGTCAGCCTATAAGGAACTGGGGGAGGGACCTGAGCAGTAGGGGATAAACTGCTTGTTAAAACTGTGCTGGGTGTGCTACTAAACACCTACCCTTGCAAGACCATCATTAAAGTCTCACTTTCGCTGTTCTCTGGTCTGAGTCCATTTTTGGGTTTGGACGGGTGAGTTTGTTTTTCACAACCCGATGGCCCACACGGGGATCTCTGTGCCTGCGTGGAGTGAAGCTCCGACTGAGAGGGGAGATGCATCCCACTTGGTTTATGTGGCCTGCTCTCTCTGGAAGTCCCGGCTCCCCACAAAAGCCATAGACAAACCCGAAACTGTTATTCGGGAGACAACGGAAGTGACACAGGGAGAAAAGCAGGCACTGCAGTAACCAGGCAACCTCATGCACTAGCCAAGGTAGGAAAATTGGACTGTATGTACTGCCTTGGTGGTTGGACATTTTTGGAGGACTCAGAATGTGCAAGAAACCGCCAGTCAGGGAGGTTGAATACAAAGAGGTGTGCAAGAAATCTCCAGTAAGGGAGTTAAGTACAGAGGGTAAAGCTCAGATACAGAGACTAACTGAAAATGGGAACCAGAAATTCTAGGTCTAGGGAACAAAAGAAAGAGGGAACTAAAAAGACCCCTTGTGACATTCTCCCAGATAGTCCACTGGGGAGAAATGTTGCAGGTTTGAAGGGATAATCCTCAAACCAGGGACAAGGAAAAGCAAAAGATAATAAAGTATTGCGTTTTATCTGGCCCAAAGAGCCCATTTGTCAGCCTTCAGTCTTTCAGCCTAAGTTTGGCTCAGATGAGGTATGCCAAGCTTTAATTCTCTATGTGAATAATAAAACCCCATTCTCATAAGAGGAGGTGAGTTATGCTTTGTTGGATTGGTGGATTAACTCCCATGTTCCCCCTTAAAAAGGAAGAAAAGAGCATAGTAAAGCGCCTTCGCCCAGTGAAAAGCCCTGGAATCCCCTAACACGCTTGCCCCCATACATCTCAGAAAGTAGGGGCCAGGAAGATCAAGGGGCAACAAGAAGGCCAAAGGAAGAGAAATACGGGGCTTGTGAAGGAGCTAAACCCAATGCTTCCCTAAATCCTTATCCAAAATTTAGGAAATAATTAGAGCAATGTAAGAAGAACATTAAGAATTTCCCTATTGCTTCTAAACAGCAGATATCTAACAGGTACCCTCTTAGAGAAGTCCCCATGAGGGGTTGGATTTGTGAGTGCACCTCTAACAAGTACTGAGGTTAGGAATTTTAAAAAAGAAATGAGGCCACTCTTGAAATTCTCTCAGATTAGCAAAGCAGCTAGATCAATTTTTAGGACTCAGTTTTTATACTTCGGCTAAGATAATGTCAATCATGAATATTTTGTTTACTGGGAAAGAGAGGGGAATGATTAGAAGGGCAGCCATGAACAACTGGGAGAGATAGCATCCTCCCGGGCAAGGAATCTTGCCAGCTGAGCAGAAATTCCCAGTTTGCAATCCCTGAAGTAGAGAGAGATCTGCTGAGGAGAAGTCTGCCAAGATGCTTTGAGGTGAGATATATGGAAGCTCTGTATCCCAGAGCCAGGCTGGGCTGGGGGAGGATCCTTGCAGCTGAAGAGGAGGAAAAGCCACTTAGTCCCCTCCCAGAGCTGGACAAACCAGAGACCCTTTGCAGTTGCCGGGTCACCAGCAGGGGTGGCATGGAATAGAAACAGTGCAGCTCTTGGCCTTCCAGAGAGATGGATGGTGCCTTCGAAGCAAAGAAAGAGGAAGGGAGGGCAGAGCCAGGGATGCCTTTGCTGATAAGAGTGCCCATCAGGGAAGGTGCCACAGGCTGGCAGCTCTTCAAAACAGCAGTTCTTGGCCCAGAGTCAGACCCAGCAGAGCTGGGCTAAAGGCATCCTGGGAGGCCAGCTGGTCAGTCCCTTGCCTCCCCAAATTCCTCCTGGGGTCAGTGGGCCCGGGGAAGGTGCCTAACCTAAATCCAGCCAGTTTCTTATGGAAAGGAGAGAATAAAAAGGCACCAAACCATAACTTAAAATATCATAGAATATCAAACTAAAGTTAGATCAAACCTTAAAGAAACTCCACTACATAATGGGAATCGGGCAGTTTGTGGATGGGTCATCCCAAGTGATAGATGGTAAAAAAACACAATGATTATGCTGTTGTTAATAAAAACAAACAATCCTTATGTACAAAAGATAAATTACCCAATAACTGGTCAGCCCAAACCTGTAAATTATATGCTCTTAACCAGGCCCTAAAGCTCCTAGAAGGCCAAGAAGTCACTACATATACTAATTCCAAATATGCCTATGGAATAATACACACCTTTGGAAAAATCTGGACAAAGCAGGGCCTAATAAATAGCAGGTGGAAAGAATTGGTACATGGGAAACTGGTCAAACAAGTTTTTAAAAAGCCTCTTGCTTCCAGCAGTGATAGCCATAGTTCCATGTAAATGGCCATCAAAAAGGAAACACTATAGAAGCTGTAGGAAACAGGCTTGTGGATAAAGCTGCTAAGCAAGCCTCCCTGGAGGAAAAAGTTAAATTGTTTAACCTAATCCAAAACATCCCTAAGGTGGTATTAAAACCCCAATTTTCTAAAGAGGAGGAGGAAAAGCTGGGCAAGGTAGGGGCCACTCAAACTGAGGACAGGAGATGGGTGCTCCCTAATGGAAGAAAAATAATAAGCAAACCCATAATAAGAGAACTAATGTCCATACTGCATAAGGGAAGTCATTGGGGTCCCCAAGCCATGTGTGATGCAATAGTCAAGAACTATGAGTGTATAGAGATTTATACCCTTGCTAAACAAGTGTGCGGGGATTGACTAACCTGCCAGAGAATAAACAAAAAGGTAGTTAGAAAACAGACTACCTAAGGAAGACCTCCTGGCTTAAGGCCATTTCAAAGCATTCCCGTATTTAGGCAGGACTATTGACCTTCCTACTATGAAAACCAAAAAGCAATTTTGAAGAGATAATATACTGGCCATATCCTCCACCCTGTCATCCCTTAGGTTAAAAGAACTTCTAACTCAAACCCCGCCTCTTAAGTTCAAGTTTACCATTTCCAGCCTGGTGATAAGCTCCACCCAAGCTGGGAAGGTCCCCATCAAGTGCTCCGAATCACTGAAACGGCCGTCCGAACAGCTGAACCGGGGGTGGACACATGACACTCGGGTCAAGAGACTGGTAAAAGAACCCCCAGAAGGAAGGGAAAAGGGTAAATGGAGAGTGTATAAATTAGGTAAGGAACCCTTAATGCTAACTCTAAGGAAAACCTAAGAGGAAGCTATGAGCAGGCTCTGTCACTGGGGGTAAATATGCTTAGGATGAATCCTAACACAAGGTGTGAAAGGAGACCTAAGTACTGGATAGGGCCCAGTATTAGGGGTGAAAAGTAGGGAATATCGAATCAAACCAATAGTCAACACAGCTAAGACCTCCTTCTGCTCCAAACTATAAAATGTAATGCCTGCCAAGTCTTACCTTGTGGAAATTTAGAGAACTAAAGGCAGTTGTCACAAGCAAACAAATATCTACATCCTAAAACAGACCGTTATTTGACCCTCTCAGAAAAGCCCTGTGCTAGCTGGAATCAGGTCTGGTGGACCACACAATATCGAGGCTGGGTGAGTCATTCTTCCAAAAACAAACCCTTAAAGAATCAAATATGAGGGCCCCATGGCACTTAACTATAGAAATTTAGAATGCAATCCTATATTAATTACTGTAAACAACCCAGCTACTCTAGACCAGGAACCTTGGAGGTATGTATTAGGAATAGGTATCTCAGGAAGGAATTCCTCCAGTGGGACAGTTAGCTTTTAGACTGGTTACCAACTCCACCCCAAGCACACCAGGATTACTGTAACTCCCAGTCCCACTACTTCTTTAACCCACCATACAATGACCCGAAGAAAGTAAAAATAATTAAGGTAACTAACTTGAGGCAAACTTTAGAAATTAAGACTGGATATGGGGATATAAATGCCTGGGTTAAATGGGTCAAATTTTCTGTACTAGCTCTTGATAAGAGTGACTGTTATGCATGCTCTGCTGGGCAGACTCAGACACAGGTAGTTCTATTTCCCCTAGAATGTGATACCCATCCCAAAGGAATATGTTGCATGTTGGCTCTGTAACAGGACAGGGATGCATGGGGAAATAAAACCTGCAAAAGTCTATTATTGCTCTTTCCCACCTTGCGAAGGTCAGATCCTAAAGCAATCCCCTTGTTCTCCACAGAGAATATGAACCACTCCTCTTGCCTCTTTTGGCAGGGAGCAAAGTTCAATAGGCCCGTGGGAAAACTCTCAACTTGTATCCACATTTTAAACGTTGCTGGTGAGTCAAACAAAGGCAACTACTTGGTTCTTCATATACCCTGGGCTAATGTCTGGTGGTATTGTGGGAAGAGGAGCCTCTGTGACCTGTTACTGTCCAACTGGACAGGGACTTGTGCCTTAGTTCAATTGGCCATTCTATTCACCTTGGCATTCCATAAGATCCCCCCAAATCCACATGGCTACCAAAGCTGGAGAAATCTAACAAATTCTTTTAACCCCAACATTTATGTTAACTCAATAGATGTCCCTAAAGGAGTGCCTAATAAATGTAAGAACCAAAGGGCACAAAAATAAATGTGGAAATGGGACCAATAGGGGTCAAAAAAAAAAAAAAAAGACGAGGGAATTGAAGGAAATAATATATACAATGGTCCATTTCCAAGACAAAGTGCCTTCAGTCAGCTTAGGTCAGCAAACTACCAGAAAAAACAGAATATACTAGGCTCCTGCTTGGATAGCCAAAGCCTGCTTGTCAGCCTTAGTTGCCCTCACCCAAACCAAAAAAGTTTAGTTTAAAATGAAAGTTTACTAGTTTGCAAAATAGCTTGCTTTGTCTGATCTTATCAGCCTGCCCAGCTACTTAGGTCATAAGTCAAATACTTGAAGAGCCCCCTAGTTAACTAGGATTGCAATGTATTGTGGGCTGCAACAAAATACAGCAAAACAACCCTGAAAAAAACATCTAAAGACCCTACCCAACAATCAATAGGCGAAGTCCGGGAAAATTGTAACCTCATAGTACTCAGCCTATAAGGAACCTGGGGAGGGACCTGCACAGTAGGGGATAAATTGCTTGTTAAAACTGTGCTGTGTGTGCCTGCCTATCAAACATCCAATCGGCCTCAGCAGATTCTCCTGCCTCAGCCTCCCGAGTAGCTGGGATTGTGCCACCATGACAAATTTTTGTATTTTTAGTAGAGACAGGGTTTCACCATGTTGGCCAGACTGGTCTCAAACTCCTGATCTCAGGTGATCTGCCTGCCTTGGCCTCTCAAATTGCTGGAATTACAGGCACGAGCCACTGTGCCTGGCGTTAATTCCCTTTTAAAAATAACAATAATTTATTTTATGACCTATGACCATTTCAAATGGTCTGAAAAAGTGAGACAGATTGGTGCCCATTGATAGTTTGGCCATAATTCACCCACCCCACTTTTTTTCCCCAGGCCACAAATTGAACCTAAAACCCATTTCTTGTTGCTCTTCACTTTATTTAAATCAAAGACAGTTTCAGGAGCTTATGCCCCATTTAACTGTTACCCTTTACTTTTTAAGTAGCAATCTAGACACTTTAAAAAAATGCTCATATTAGTTTTTTTCCAAAATCATCTTTCTGCATTTCACAAAACAGACCAAGTTAAATGAAATCCTGTACCCCTAGTGATTCAGGTGTTAAAAAAGGAGGTAGCTAAAATTTTAATCCCTAGCTGCTAGTTTATAAATAAATAAACATGGATTTGCCCTACACAAAGGAAATGTGCTGGAGGATTATGATGGCAGACTTTCTTCCTTCCTTCCTTTCTCCCTTCCTCCCTTCCTCCCTTCCTGCCTTCCTTTCTCCCTCCCTCTCTCCCTCCCCCCCCCCCTTTCTTTCTTTCTTCTTTTTTGATGGAGTCTTGCTTTGTCACCAGGCTGGAGTGCAGTGGCGTGATCTTGGCTCACTGCAACCTCTACCTCCTGGGTTCGAGCGATTCTGCTGCCTCAGGCTTTCGAGTAGCTGGGATTACAGGCCCAACTAATTTTTATATTTTTAGTAGAGACGGGGTTTCACCATGTTGACCAGGATTGTCTTGATCTCTTGACCTTGTGATCTGCCCGCCTTGGCCTCCCAAAGTGGTGGGATTACAGGCGTGAGCCACCACGCCTCTCTTTTTCTTTTCCTTCTTTCTTTTTTCTTTCTTTCTTCTTTCTTTCTTTCTTTCCTTCTTTCTTTCTTCTTTCTTTCTTTCCTTCCTTTCTCTCTCTTTCTTTCTTTTTCTTTCTTTCTCTTTCTTTCCTTCTTCCTTTCTTTCTTTTCCTTTCTTTCTCTTTCTCTCTCTCCCTCCCTCCTTCCCTTCCTCTCTTCCTTCCCTCCCCTCCCCTCCCTTCCCTTCCCTTCTCTCCCCTTCCCCTTCCCCTTCCCCTTCCAATTCCTTCCTTCCTTCCTGTTTCTTTTTTCCTCTTTCCTTCTTTCTTTCTCTTTCTTCCTCCATCTCCTTCATCCATGTCTCCCTCTCTCACTCTCTCTCATTTCTCTCTCTTCCTTCCTGTTAACTTCTTTGCTGAATTAACTTAATTTACAGTGATAGGGATAGGAAGGAGTTACAGAGGAAGTAACTGTAGCTGGGCAGGTTAGAATACAGATATTTTCTATGAATATGCAAAACAGAAAAGGGGACCATAATTTCCCAACTGTTGTCAGGGCCAAGATGAGAGAAATAATAGCCAGGCTGGCCATATGTGTAGCATGAGCTAGGACCCAGACATCAGGTTATTTGTGTCGGCAGCTGTGCTTATTCTCTGTCCACTTTTTATTTTTGAAATTCAACTGCTCGTGTTGCTCCAGAGGTCAGAGGTATTTGATGCACCAGGTAGCCTGGACTGTGCCCTGTCTAGCACAGAAATAAAAGGGTTGTTCAAGTTTTTTTTTCTTTTTTTCTTTTTCTGAGAGTTTCGCTCTTGTCGCCCAGGCTGGAGTGCAGTGGCGTGATCCCGGCTCACCACAACCTCCGCCTCCTGGGTTCAAGTAATTCTCCTGCCTCAGCCTCCTGAGTAGCTGGGATTATAGGCATGCACCACCATGCCTGGCTAATTTTTGAATTTTTGGTAGAGACAGGGTTTCACCACGTTAGCCAGGTGGGTCTCAAACTCCTGACCTCAGGTGATCCACCTGCCTCGGCCTCCCAAAATGTAGGGATTACAGGCATAAGTCACTGCACCTGGTTGTTCTAGTTTTTTACATGCCCTCACCATGCCCAAGCCCACTGGCTACATTGGTTTTTTTGGTACCAACAACTGTTTATTGTTTAGCTCCTACATACTAGGTGGTCAATGTTAAATGGATGTTCCCTTAACTGCGTTTTGTTTTGTTTTGTTTTGTTTTTGCTGTTTTATAACTTTGACAATCAACAGTTAGTTTTCATTCACACTGATTGCGTATGGATTTTTTTAAGTGGTGACAAGCACATAGGTAACCAATATTTACCTATGTTTAGTGAATCTTCATCTTCTTATGTTTTCTGGACAACTTCACATGGATATGGTATGGGACATCCCTTATTTCTTTGGCTCAGAAAACTTTGTTGAGACTGGTATCAATGCACACACCTGGAGTCCCCATCTCTTTCATGGCAAATTTCCAGATTTCTTTGAGTGCCTGAAAGACAAGCTTCTTAAAGCCCACTCTAGAGATGTGCTTGTGAATGTTGATGGTATATTCCCAGGTCACCATCTCACTGATAGCAAAACGACCCTTCTTTTCACCACCTTTCTTTGTGGGAGCCATTCTGCCAAGCCGAAGTGGGAAAGAAAGATTGTGAGGAATGGTGGGAGGAGGCTCCTTTAACTATTTTGTGACCAGCTGGCTCCACCTACGCTTCTCACTGTTAGTGACAGAAGCTAGAAGGACTATTGTTTATTCCTTTGACTTTATTCATCAAAGGACTTTGGCTTGAATTTTTCCCTAGGACGTGCTGGAGGGAAGGCTTAGTCAACTCAATGTCCTTGGAGTCTTGGGAAGGAAAGTGGATATAGCACTTAGAAGAAGAAATCATGCTAATCGTCAAGCTGTATTTCCATAGAAATATGCATTCACATCTGTCACTGCCCTTCTGGTATAGGAGGACAAATGTGAGCCTGGAGCTGGACAGACTGGAGGATAAACCTAGGTGCTGCTACTTTCTAGCTGAGTGACCTTGGACAAGAGTCACATAAACTTTCTGAGCCTCAGTTTTCTTATCCCTGCATGAGGCTAGGACTATCTGTTTTGCAGGTGTTTGTGAGAATTAAATTCGATAATCTATGCTAGGTTCAATATCTGTTATGCTGTAAGAGCTAAAAAAATAATAGGAGCTATTATTTGTTTCATGCCAATATCCTTCTTAGACTTTGGTCCCTAAATGCAGGAACCACTTATGTGCCTTCTTTTTTACCCTCCACCATGAGTCTAGCAAGTCAGGAGCAGAATGGGTACCTAATAAATATTCATTGAATGAATGGAGTTAATCATCCTGAAGAGTGGTAGTCAAACCAACCTTCACTTAAAGGCACATAAGATGCCACACTTTTGAGGCTTATTCTATGGTAGCTTTTTGTTTTGCTTGTTTGTTTGGGATTTTTTCTTTTTTTTTTTTTTTTTTTGCAGAATGAGCAACTGATGCTTATAACATGTTTTTTTGAACTGTTTTTGCTCTCTTTTGGGTCACTGAAAAAGGCATATAAACTAGTTTTCACAGGTACTATAGATCTTAAAATGATGATACATTTTATGTCACAGAATGGGGCTTTAAATTTAGTCTTGTTTGGTTTCAAAATATAAATATTTATTTTAAAAAATGGGCTGCTGGAGACTTCATCTTCTAGGTTTTGGAAGTAGACATAATGGGAGGTAATTCCAGCTTTTTGTATAATCTTCTGGCAATCTCAGATGGGTGAGACTGGGCAGGGGGGATGCAGGAGTCTGCTCTAGTATCTCACTGGACACTGAGGCTGGATATATGTGGTTATATAGGAAAAGTGATACACATGTGCCATCTGTGTACACTCACAACATCAGTTCTTTCTCACTTTCTTGATTAAGGAATCTATTACCTTACAGTGGACAAAGGGCCTCAGGAGTAGTCAACATATTATTATTGTATCCAAAGTAAAGTCAAGCATAATTAGTTTTATTTTGTGGAATGGGAGCATTGGGTGTGTGAAAGCAAGAAAAGAAGAGTCATGTACTTCTATAATCAGGTCCTTAGTAACTGCTTAAGTCTGGGAAGCTAGTCAACAAGACAATGGAGAATTTAGGAATCACAGCAGGCATCTTTCTCCTGGGAAGGTAAAGTCACTGAACATGGGATTTTTTTCTGGAGTTCAGCTTTCATATGTCATGTGGCCAATTGGCATATTCCTATTTCATGGATGGATGGGTAAAACCAAGCCACACTTTCCTAGTGTAGATGCCTCTCTTGATGGAAGTAGGGCAGCATGCAGTGCTGGACTCCAACTGTAACTACAGAGCCCTGGGGAGACGTGCTTGTAGTGCTTGACTATAAGACTCAGCTCTGGGAAAGCCCCAGGCCTTGGCCGCGGCCAGAGTGTGAACCCAGCCAAAAACTTGACTATGCAGCTCCACTTCCTGGTGAAAAACCAGTAGAAGACTGCAATGCCATTGTACAGGCATTGCTGAGAACTCGCAAGCTGTATGGAGGATAGGCTGAGCAACCCTGGCTTGGGGCCTCTAGTAAATGGGGTTTGGAGGGATAACAGCGTAATCAGACAAACACGGAAGCTGCTTCCTTCATCAGCAGCAGCAGCACAGAACTCAACATATTTTCCTAAGAGGGCACTTAGTTATACTCAGGGAGGAAGCTCTGGTTTGAAGACAATGAAAGACACAAAGGTTTCTCATGGCTTTTAAGTGCCATGAAAAGCACTTAAGGTATACATGTACCTAGTACAGTGCCTGGCTAGGTATTTGTATACCTTAAAGCAGAAGGATCTTAATGGGCAAGGTTGGGAGGGAAAGCATACCCATCTCCATGGTTTCAGTTGCCTCCACAGATGTAGCTATGCACAATTTTCATATAAAGCATGAAATATTAGCTTGACGTGAGCAATGTTGTGATCTACACAGATTTATATTGTAAAATGCACCCATGTGTTGATTGTGAAAGATGATCTGCAGCTTAGATTTCACCATCAATTTTGGTTGAGGGATTTGCCTCTTGCTTAAGATTATTTAAATGTAGATTATCAGTGGCCCTCATAGAAAGTAAAGTGACTTGGAGTACCAGTAATTCAACAGAAATTTATAGATTGAGTTCTAACTGTGCTCTGTAATGTGCCTTCTGCTTTTGTCTGCAGCTCTGATGAAGCAGGTATATACAAATTCTGTGAGAGAGGCAG
The DNA here is from genome assembly GCF_029289425.2 of Pan paniscus. Classification (NCBI taxonomy): domain Eukaryota; kingdom Metazoa; phylum Chordata; class Mammalia; order Primates; family Hominidae; genus Pan; species Pan paniscus. Next base: position 79,996,975 of record NC_073263.2, on the reverse strand, counting down.
AGTCTGTAGGGTTTAAGAGGGCTCCATGGGTCAATTTTGTCATTTGTAAAACGAGAACATTGAAAATCTCGACCTCATAGTGCGATTAGTATCATTGAGGTAGTACGTGCAAGTGTTTAGCACAATGCTTGGGACATCTTAAGTGTTCAATAAATAGTAACCACTTAAAATTTTTAAAGGCAGAAATAAGTTTTGGAGACACCAAAACCTTGCCTCCAATCCTTGTTTAGCTGTTCACTGTGTGTAAGTTACTTCTGTAAGCATTGGTTTTTAAATTTATAACATGGGAATAATGTGAGTACATATCTCATAGAGGTATGACAAGGATTAAATAGAGATAAAAATCATCAATAAATGGGAATAACACTAACACATATTGTATAATGGGACTGTAAGGATTAAATAGGTATATAATGTGAGAGGGGCTGGTGTATAGTACTCAATTAAGGGTAACGAGTATTAACTATCATTGAACATTAGCTCCAGGAGCCACCTGCTTAACCCATGAGCTTTTTATAGCGATTTACATTCATCCATACGAACAGAAGTAACAGAGACTAGGTAGTTTGAAACGCTCCATTGATAGTTTGATCACAGCGATACACCTTCTGTGTGACCATAAGGGCATTGGTTGACCTCCCTGTGCCTTAAGGCATGTAGACATATGCCTTCTGCCTAGCTTTAAAAGCTCATCGCTTACATGGTCCTTTTGAAGTTGGGCGTATGTTCCACAGAGTGCATAGTGTGGCCAGAGGCAAATGTGGCTCTTTGTTTAAAAAGAGAAAAAAGGCCAAGCTAAGCATATTGGCTGCTGATCACATGAACTCAACAAAGCACTCATATGAGTCTGTGTTTATTAGTAAATAATGTGTGTATGCAGGTGTATACATGTGCATATAAATTATATACATATGTATATATAGCTGTACATATACATATGAACACATGTATAAATATATGCACACAAGCATATGTCCATGGCAAACGTACATTAGATGCAATTAACAAAGACTTTCTGACTCTTCAGTTGTCAAGAATAATATGTATAGCATTTAAAAATGCAAAATATGATAAAATAAAAAGTAAAATAATTTCCAGTAATATTTCTTTAAATAAAGTTGTATATATGAAAAAAAGATTATTGAAAAATATTTTAAGTCTTTGGAGCCAATACCTCATGACCTTGTATAGCACTAAGACTTTATTTTATGCACATCTATGCAAGTAAAATGCAGAACTGAGTTATTATCTATATTACAGGGACCCAAACCCATTTCCAGCTACCTGCCCTCACACAATGTAAAGTATTATTGCAAAAGTGAAATTTATGGCAATGTGTCCTAGATTATTATACTTTCTTTAGTTACAGTTACATAGTAAAATACACAATGGAAAAGAGAAAATGACACTTGTATATTTTGCTTTATGAATGTCAAATATTAGTATCATTTTGCAGATCAAATAAAGATTATCTAGTTGGATGCATGTTTTTTCCCATTTGGATATTTGGTGATTAACAGTTGTCCACATGTATAGAGATACATAGCCTAGGGAGTGTGACAAGAAATAGATTTATTTTCTTTATTTTTTTCCAAGCGATGACCATTTTGTACTATTAGAAAATGTTCTGAAATTTTCCTTTGTCTTCATACCTTTTAAAATAGATACAAGAAAGAATGAGAAAAAAGTTCTTTGTTCATGCAGAAACATACTAAGATTCTTTTTTTCCAGAACAGCACAGAGAAGCTTTCTTTGTCATTCTAGTTTCAGCTTGATTTCCCCCTTAAATTTAGAAAATATGTATACACTGCAAGCAGCTAGGTACACTCACATGGAAGATAATCTATGGCTAAAATACACCTTTTGGACCTACATTTTCCAGTTATTCATGTACAAGCCACTTTCAGTAACCATTTTAATTTCCAGTTTTGATGATTGAAAGCAAAACAGTGACTTCAGCCTGTGCATGATATTTATCTAATCCCTTACAGGAGAACCCACTGGCCAGGAGCGCTGCTTGCAGACCTTGCTACCCAAAGGGTTTAGCAGAGGAACGTTCCCTCGTAATGAGGTTATGAAAGACACACCGCCTCTGTAATTTACTGAAGTTCAGCTTTAGAACAAGTTGTTTCTTTTATGTACAAAGCTCGCAATTCACAAGTCCCAGCTGAAATGTATTTTTTGTTGTTGTTGTTGGAAGGTTTCAAAGATATGGCTTTTGGAAATTCCTTAATTAGATTTAAGATTTTAGTTTTACAGTGGGTTCTCTTTGTAACCAGAATGCATTTATTTGGCAGTTGCTTTATTTAGTGATGCTCATTTCACACTGTGAATAACCAACAAAAACTGTAACATGCTAGCACTCCAATAGCTTTTTTTTTTTCCTTTTGAAAACAGAAAGCAAAGAAACCAGAGGAGATTTATGGAGAATGGCCCAAATTGAAACCTATTTGGAAGCACCTTTCCTGTTTGCACAGCTAAACATCTTTGTGTTTTATTTTAAATGAAGGAGTACATAGACAGATAGCTCCAAGTTTGAAACACACATTAGGATATGTTTCTATAAAAACACATTACACTATCAGCATTCAAAGAGGGCTGCCAGCTCTGGAAGACTTGCATGCCCATGGGTCATCCCTGGGGGACAGGCTGTATATAAATGCCAACTGCCAGTTCACAGTTTGTGCAAATATAAAGTCTGTTAGGCCAAGATAACATGTATATAATGTGACATGGCTGTACCTAGCTATGTACCTGTGAACCGCAGCATATTTAGTCCTTGGAATTATTTCACCTCTCAGTAAAACAACATGCTATTTTCAGACAGATTGGTAAAAGGAAAGTAACTGTAAGATACATGGATTAAAAAGATTTGAAGAGCAACAGTAACGAATCTCCAAAAGGCTATGCAGGGAAAAATGTACTGTATGAAATCTGTATTGGACATCCTTTTCTTTCCTGAAGCATTAGTGAGAGAAAGAAGAGAGCTTAGGCCCCAGCATCTAGCAGTATTTGATTCATATTAGGTGCTAAATTAATATTTATTGAAAAAGTGACAAGTTCTATTGCTTCTGATTCCTCTGACTCAAATCTGTCCCCCTCCATTCCTTCATGGCCACTGCCAATAACCAACTCATACATCACCTCTTTTGTGGGTGATTAAAATAGCCTTCAGGTTGGTTTTCTTTAGCTAGTCCCTTTACTCAAATTCTACCCTCTATTATCTGTTCCCAAATTATCTTTCCAATTGGCTGCCTTCCTCTTCCACACTCCATAGGTTTGAGTGGACTTATTCCCTAAGCATTTTCCATTCTGTCCCACCTCCCACAGCTGTCCTCAGCCTTAGTCTTTCTGTCCCTGGAAGATTAGCCTCACCACACTTCCAACTCGTGGTCACCCTTGGAGGCACAGTGTAAAGACCAAAGCTTTTTATTTAGACATCTTTCTTCTCCATTCCAGATACTTAAAAAGCACTTTATGTGTATTTTTCTTAGAGGGACTTTTAGCATTTCATTTTCTGATATAATTGTTTGCATGAGAGTCTTACACTTTCCCCTTATCAGCTGTTTCTGTAAGGGAAAGTGTTCGTAACGTAATCATTTTTTGGCTCTTATAAAACGCTTTCATAAGCCTCCTTTGTCCCTGAAGACCAGCTGTTCCTCTATACTTTCATCTCACCCTGTAATTCTGATTTGTTCCTTTTATTACAATTAAAATTATATAAATGATTGAGTAATTTGTTTTTATGCTGTCTCCCCTGCAAGAACGTAAGTTCCACAAAGGCTTGTTAGCCAGATACCAACTCACCAGTAGAGCATCGTTCCCTTACCAGGCATTCAATATATAAGTGTAGAGATGGATTTGTTGAATGATTAATTGATCAATTGACTGATAGGTGTATCAGGGACACAAACACTCATTTATGTCCTCATCTGGTCACACTTCTCTGGTCTCCAAAAGACCATGACCCAGAAAACAAGGATGAATAATTGCTATATCATAAACTTAGGTAATTCTCATATCCAGTCCCTGTGAAATGGACACCTTTGTAATAGTGCCTTATTTTCATATGGTACAAACTGTCCCCTGACTATGCTATCTATTCCATCTGCACAGTTATGATTTCTGAATCTTTATCTCCAATCAGGACTTCTCTCGAATTCCAGAGGTTCACTTGCTTTCTGGATATCATCCCTTAAATGTCCTATGTCAGAAACTGAATTTTTTTTTACCAAATTATTATTTTTTTCTTCTTTTTCCTGGTTGTGTCTCCAGACCACATTTCTCAGCCTTCCTTGCAATTAGGTGTAGCCAGGTGGTGGTTTGGGTAACAAAGTGTTGATAAAAGTTATGTACATCATTTCTATGCCTGGCCCACAAAACTTACATTTACTTTACATTCTCTACTTCCATATTGTCTGCTGGATGTTAAGAATCCAACAGAAGTGTGTGGCTCTAAGATATGGCTGGACTGTAGGTGGAAGATGCCTGGATCTCTCAATCACTGTGGGGAGCCGAAACGTTCCATCCTTACTAATTGGGCTTAAACAAGTAAGACATTATCCTACTTTGTTAAGCCATTGAACTTTTCACATTGTGTGTTACAGCAGTTGGCCACACCTGTCTAATAACATATTTTCTCTTAAATCATATTTTCTTCTAGCATCTCTGATCTATGTTAGCACCATTTCACTATTGCTCAGTTAGAATGCTGTGAGTTCCCCTGAAGTATTTTCCCTTGTCTCTTACTCCTCACCAGTCAACATCCCTTGCTCTTTGTTACTACTCTTACTGCTTTAGTTTAGGTTATGATCCTTTCCTGATTGATCTACTAAAACCACACCCAGAATGGTCTTTCTGCTTTCTATCTTGCCTACCTCCAACCTATCCTCTATACTGCCCACCATGTTTCTTTTGAAAACACAGATCTGATCTAATAACTCTTTCATTTTAAAAACTTATGTTTTTTTCTTTCACTTCAAGATGAACTAAAATTTCTAGAATTATACCAAGATCCCACTCTTGATATATATTTGAAAGAATAGAAAACAGGATTTTAAACAGATGTCTGCAACCCCTTATTCACTGAAGTGTTACTCATAATAGCCAAGATATGAAAACAACCTAAAGTCCATTGATATATGAATGGATAAAGAAAATATAGCATGTGTGTGTGTGTGTATATATATGTATAATATACATATATAATATAGACATATACATATATATACAAACTCATATTCACACACACAATGGAATATTATTTAGCCTTAAAAGAAGGAAATCCTGCCATATGTGACAACATGAATAAACCTGGAGGACATTACACTAAGTGAAATTAGCCAGTCACAGAAGGACGAATAAGTACTGCATGGTTCCACCTATATGAGGTAGCTAAAATAGTCAAACTCATAGAAATAGTGAGTAGAATGGTGGTATCAGAGGCCGGGGAAAGTTGAAAATTTGGATTTGCCAATCAATGGGTGTAAATTTTTGGTTATATAGGATGAATAAGTTCTAGATATCTGCTGGACAACATTGTGCCTGTAGTTAACAATAGCACATTGTACACATAAAAATGTGTTAAGAAAGTATATCTCATGTTAAGTGTTCTTACCACAATTTCAAAAACACCAATTTTTTAAACGTACCATTCATTTGAACTGCCTCATAATCCATGCATTCCCTAACATCTGTCACATGTATTTTCAATGATATAACTCAGGCTCTCAAAACCAAAATGACAAAAACAAAAATCAGAGGTATACTTGTCCCCTAATAGAACACATTTTTTACACTTTAACTTCTCTGCATATGATATTTACCCAGCTTAAAATGCCCTTTCTTTTCTGACACAACTTTTACCAATTCTTACATAATATTTACCCAGCCTGAAAATGCCTCTCCATTTTGTGACACAATTTCATTCTTGTAATAAGGCTCAATTAAATAATCACATTTTCTCTTTCTTCAAACCTCCCAAACTGATTTAATTGCTCTCTCCTCTGCATTCTCCTACAATGTTTATTCTTTTGAATTTCAATTATATCTCTGTATGTGTCTCCCAATTGACTGGGAGATTCTGGAGGGCAAGAAACAGGTCTTATTTATCCTTGGATACTCTGTGCCTACTTTGGCAACAAAGAAGGCACTCAAAGAAGGTTTGTTGGATAAATTTTTAACTATCATGTAATTCACTATCAAAGCAAAATGTGGCCTTATTTTCCATTATGGGACTATCTTATCAGGAATGTGTAAATCCCACCTTGCAATAGCTATGATAATAAAGACTAACCTATTTTGATAATAATAATGATTACTAACATTTAATGAATGTTATGTGCCTGACACTCTGCTAAACTCTTTACGTGCTTCATTTTGTTTGATCCGTTGAATGACTCTATGAAGTCAATTCCATTATTATTAAATATTTCCATTTTAAATTAATGTATTAAGTTTGTATGCAGTTATAAACAAATAATAGCTAAGTGAAAGGTATCCTCTCCTACAGGAGCTACTGAGTAAGGTACAATTGATTTTGCCCCCAGTGGTTGACAAACCATTTGAAAATATTCTGAGGTCTTTCTTGACTACTAAAGCTTTTTAAATTTTATTTCATTTTAAGTTCTGGGATACATGTGCAGGACATGCAGGTCTGTGACAGAGGTAAATGTGTGCCATGGTGGATTGCTGCACCTATCAACTCATCATCTAGATATTAAGCCCCACAGACTACTAAAACTTTACTTCTTATAAATATACATAGCATAATAGGGAACTTGGAAATTTCTATTCAAAATTATTTTGAGAAAACTTTTCTTTCCCTAGGCATTTCTGAAGTTCTTCTGACATCTTTGGAAACAGGCAGGGAGTAAATCTTTGAGAAAATCATTATGCATTTTAAGAGTATTCAGAAAAGTAAAGTGTATTGCTGTGGCATGTTAGACAAACCAACCATGTGATCAGAGGGTTGAAACTTTCAGTCTCACCCTTCAACCTCCAGGGAGGCCAGAGTGGCTGAAGGTTGAGCTGATCACCAATGGCCAATGATATAATCAGTCATGCCCATCTAATGAAGCCTCCATAAAACCCAAAAAGGCGAGGTTTAGAGAGCTTCCAGATAGCTGAACTCATGAAGGTCCCTAGAGGGTAGCAACACCCAAGAGGGTATGGACATTCTACAACCCTTCCCCCTACCTCATACTATAGATCTCTTCCATCTGGCTGTTCATCTGTATCTTTTATAATATGCTTTACAATAACTTGTTGAACTTAAATGTTACCCTGAGTTCTGTGAACTGCTCTAGCAAACTAATTGAACACAACAAGGAGGTCATGGGAGCCCTGATTTATGTATCAAGTCGAAAGCTCAGGTCACTCACTACCCGTGCTTGCCACTGGCATCTGATGTGGGGGGATAGTCTTCTGGGACTGGATCTTCAACCTGTGGGCTCAACTATCTAGCCAGGTAGATAGTGTCAGAATTGAATTGATTAGAGTATCCCCAGCTGGTTCACCAGAGATTGTGCTGCTGGAGAATTGCTTGGTATTGGGGGGACAACCTCCACACATCTGGTGTCAGAAGTGTGGTGAGTATAACTATATAAGAGAGAGGGAAAACACTATTTACCTACATGTATATACCACCCAAATTCCATCACATCCTGGAAAATCTCCCCTCATCATATCTGTTTAAAATCCTCTCTCCTTCTTAGCCCTGTAGAACCTATTGCATGCTTAGTTGACACTTTTCACTATTGCCTCATGCATTTTTCATCTTTTTAAATTTTATTTTTCTATTGATACACAATAGATGTACATATTTTGGGATACACATGATAATTCAATACACCACATGTATTTTTCATATGGTCATATGTATTTTTCATCTCTAGAGGCATTATCTCATCTTTCTAATTAGATTGTAAGTTTGTGGACTTTAGGGCCGTCATCTGTGATATCCCATAATCTCCCATAGTAAAGGGAAAAGGAAACTAATATTTACTGAATTCTGGCTCTGTGCCAGGCACTATGCCATATTCTTTATTTTTTTTTCTTTCTTTCTTTCTTCTTTTTTATTTTTTTTGAGACAGAGTCTCACTCTGCCGCCTAGGCTGGAGTGCAGTGGCACGATCTCGGCTCACTGCAAGCTCCACCTCCTGGTTCTCACCATTCTCCTGCCTCAGCCTTCCAAGTAGCTGGGACTACAGGCATCTGCCACCACACCTGGCTAATTTTTTGTATTTTCAGTAGAGACGGGGTTTCACCGTGTTAGCCAGGATGGTCTCGATCTCCTGACCTTGTGGTCCACCTGCCTCGGCCTCCCAAAGTGCTGGGATTACAGACGTGAGCCACCGCACCCGGCCCTAAGCACAATATTTATAGTATTTCACATTGATATTGTTTCTTAACTGTTTAAAGTGCATGCTATTATTTATTCAAGTAGGCTGCCACCTTTGTGGGTAGTACAATGTCTCATGCTTTGTGTCTTCATGTGTATGCATTTCTCTGCAAGTAGAGAGGCTTTGCTATATATTTGCAGGGTGCTTGACCAATGAAAGTCTTTTTAAAAACATCAATTATAAGTAAAAAAATCAATTAAAACAAATTTTAAAATATTTACACATGAGTAAAAAGAATAAAACTGAATTTAACAAAGATTCTCTTTGGCCATCAAAACTCCTGATAGCCTCAATTATGTTCACCCAGGTGACTTAAATTTCACTATTCTCTATTTTTAAAAAAATCTCTAGAAAGTCATGTTACCTGACAATTGAAATAGCTCTAAATCTTCTGGCAAACTGAGATTCCAAGAAAATCTATCCCTTATGAAATAAAACTATAGTGAAGGGGAAAATGTATTAAATTGTTATTGTGTAGTCTTTTTAAAGTATTTTATGATGCTTATATATCAATGATAGCCTTCTGGCATTCATGTTAATGTATTCCAAATGTATTCATGAAATCAGCTCAAATTTTATTGTCTTTCCTCTCCTTTAGCCCTGTATGCAAATTTATGTACCACCTCAATTCCACTTGTTATTTTTGGCTCTGCTGGATTGATGTTGGGTATGGATGTTCTGAGACTAACAGTATTGAGGGCTGACTTTTGGGGTTTCTGAGCAGCTGAGGTGCCTGAGAGTGGTGGGTGTGGCAAAGTGGAAAGCAGCAGTGAGGGAGCTCACTGTATCAGGTCAGCAGCTTTTCTATATTAGTTACAGTAATGTTTTCCCACCACTGGAGTAGATAAGGGAGACTTGGTTGGAGCTGCTGCTATGCTCATGGCCAGAAGTTCAGGATTTGCAATTCTACAGTAATTGCAGTTTTTTCTAGGACCTCAAAGGCTGCACACATGCAGAGGAATTTATTGTTTTTTATCATCCGAATCTTAAGAACATCAATAAATTTTTAAGAACTTGCCTACTTCCAAGGCATGTAGAAAGAATGGTTCTATATTTATCTCAATATATAATTAACAATAATTTATAAGTAATGAGTTTCATGTTCTGTAGACAAATGACTGGACTTTCTTTCTTCTTCTTTTTTCTATAAATACTGGCTGGGAGTTGGGGTTCTGCACAGTGATTTTCGTGACACCCAATTTGGCATCTTAGACTGTCACAATGAGCTCATGATTTCAGGTGAGGAATAAGCAGGAGCACATGAACCCTCAAGCAAAAGAGATGAAATTTTCATCCAAATGTCCTAAAGAATAAAAATGATGGAGATAAAAACAGAAAATATATGACATGGACAAAGTTGTTTCTAACTAGAACATTTTTCAAAGTTTTCTAGGGGCATCAATTGCTCTCTGAGCAAATCCTTTAGTACAGAGCTCTAGTGAGAGCATTAGCAAATGATCCTCTTCTGCCTGCAATTAGATTAGTCATGCACTTGTAGGCCAGGATTTATGGTAATTTGTATTCTAGAAGAATCCTTGTGCTTTGCACTTCAGGAAAAAAATTAAGAAAACGACTAAAGCATGCACCAAAGATTGCAGATTTCTGTTTCTTAATTGCTCTCATTTCTCCTTCAGTTTAAAGAGGCTTATTTTGTAAAAACAAAGTAAGATATAATCACTGTATATAAATATTGTCAACCCCTGAACTGATTGTTTATTATTGTCATCGTAAATGCCATAATCATTCATCCCTCCCATCTATGTATATCTATGTATTAACTTTCTTGGTCATCTATTTTATAACATCTAGAGGGGAAAACATACATTTTATACCATTCTATCTTTCAGGTACAGAGCATGTCATTATTTATATTATCATCAGCATCAACATCATCATCATTTTTCTCATTTAGTAAGTTTTCTCTAAGTAATGGTCAGAATTAAAAAATAATAATTTAGGAACTTCAGCAGGAAATGTGCTGTGTGTGTTTGGAAAATGAAACTTGAGAAGGGTAACTAGTCATTCTAGTGAATTGTGTGTGATCTTGGCTTGTGTCTGCACAGGAAAGATCAGGATGGCTCTGAGATCTTTTTCAGTTGTCACATTGGACTAAACTGAGAAGCAAAGTCTGTGTGCAGACACTGTGATGGCCATGCTGTTATTTCTGGATTGTGCTGGATGGTGCTGCTACATATATACAATCATCACGCTGACTGATCTGCCTAAACACTATTGTATCCAGGATTCCTGAAGTCATTCGGCTTCACAATCCATGGACATAGAATTTTATCTTTTACACATCTTACATTTTCTAGATTGCATCCTTTTTTAAAAACATAAATCTAAGTGAGTGCCTTAGTGCTTTTAAACAAGTGATTAAACTCAGCTTGAGGTATGCAAATAAGGCCAGTCAAATTGTTCAGGTCTATGTGGGATGCCACCTAGCTACGGAAGTAAAAATCTCTTAGCAGTTAGGTGGCTTTTTCTATGTGCCAGCTACCTAAGGTGCTGAGAGTATAGTGGGAAAGTATATCAATGTAATATCATATAACAACTGCAACAGTGGGCATGTGTACCAAGTTCAGAAATAGCACAGAGAAAAGACAGTCTTAATGTTTGAAGTACATTTAAGTGTTGCATGATAATTGTTATAATGAGAAATGTTACATGAGACACTTTTGTTCTTAAATTGTTTAAAAACTTTGATGATGAACCAGAGCTTCAAATGAGTATTATGGCTATTAAAGAGCCAACCATTTGTTTAAATACAGATAATGTTAATTGCTATATGAAAAATAGCTACACCCTACATTAAAGACTGGCTTTCCTTTATCTTTGTCAGTTATTAAGAATTATGATTTGTTTATATTTAGGAAATATATTCAGGCACAATAAATCTGTAGGAATTCGAGGCAAAATCTGTTAAACAGTTCCTACACTTTTACATTTTTGGATTTTGCCTTATATCATTCAATGATTTGGAAATAATTGTACAAATAGGAACATATATTGAGCATGTTTTAGGTACCATACAAAGAATTGTTCGCATTCGGTAAGTTTTCTCTAAGTAACTATCAGAATAAAAAAATAATTTAGGACCTTCAGCAGGAAAGGTGCTGTGTATGTTTGGAAAGTGAAACTTGAGAATTACTTCTTAAATGTGATCCACAGATCAACTACATCATCATCACCTGGAAGCGTGTTAGAGCGGTAGGATCTCTGTCCCCATCCCAGACCTGCAGCATCAGAATCTGCATTGTGACAAGCTCTCTATGTTGTCTTGCACATTACAGATCTGCATTGCATATTACAGATCTGCTTTCACAGTTTCTTTCTTTCTAATTCCACACCACAGCCCTACAAGTTCAGAGAGGTTCAGTCGCTGCACAGGGTAACAAAGCCATTAAGGGATGGAGCAGTTCTCTGTTTTCGGATGATAGTCATGTTTCTACTATATAATTATATCCTTTCGCTTGTTGAAACTTTACCCTTTCTTAATTGTCCAGCTCAAATTCCACTACCTCAAGGAAGTCTCCATGCCTCCTGTTCAAGTAATCTTTTTTCCTATTTAAATATATGACAGTATTTTGATTCTTTCTGGCTTTGCCATAAAACACTGTTTTGTCTTAGATTATTATTGTTAGTGTCCGTGAGAATAGAAACCATCTTTTTGGCTTGCAGAATCTATTGTACCCTAGCATAGTAACCACCATATAATTTGTGCATAATAGGTACTTGAGTAAATTAATGATTGCCTTTGCCCTTTAAGTAAAACCATTCTATAGTTCATTAGGACAAGTAAATCCAGTTTAGTATATTAACAGCTGTTAATTGCTTCAAGGTTATTACTGCCTAGCTCACATTAATATTAATAATGATAATTCCTACCAAGTGTACAAGATTTTATAACTTACGAGGAACTTACAGTTAATCCTCATTACAGTTAATCCTCATTACAATCCAGTGGGATAAGGATTCTATTATCCCCATTTTACAGATATAGAAATTTATGCTTATAGAAATTAAGTGAACTGCAAAATATGGAACAGAAACCTAGGGCTTCTGACTACAGGTTTGTGCCCCTTCTGGTGTCTTTCTGAAGCAAAACATGTCTTGCATGAAATCAAGAGGTGTTTTCTCAAATGACATTTGTGGTAGAAACCGTCATATACAATATTCATTGACCTTAAGGCATTTTTCCTCAAATGAGAAAGTCAGAGATAGGAGAAAGAAAAAGTCTACAGGATTTGGGTAGTAAGGTGTTACAGAGAATGAGGGAGAGAGAATTAAAACAGAGCCACAAATTGGCACTTTGGTGCCTGGAGGTGTGTTGGGGGAATTGATAGGGTAGATGAAAACTTCGACACGCAGCAGGGCTGTGGTTCACCAGGCCCTCTTTTTCCTGCTTCTGTGGTTGTGGATACCTGCGTTGAGATGGAACTGAACCCTGAATGATTCCATTGTTCATAGGTCCTGTCACATGAGTGAGAATTAAATACAGTTGTTTTAAGCCACTGTGACTTTGGGGCTCTTAGTTTCTACAGTATAATCTCAATTCTAGGCCACCCTGACTCATAGATATCTGAGGAGAACTCTATAGGCAGTTGGTTGAGCTAGAAAGCAATTCAGGTTCTTGATTTTACCCTTTGATTAATTTCGTTCTCTCTCCTCCCCATTGTTGTGGGTGAGGGCCCTGTTCGATTTATAAAAACAGCAACCCGAAATCTTGCTGGCTTCTTTCTCATCCAAGCTTAGGAGCTGAAAAGACTTATTATCTAATTGTTAATGGCACAGAGTAGAAAGATCTGGGATCTGAAGTCAGAAGTCCTAGGTGACATCCTTGGGTCTGTCTTCCAAAGCTGTGTCCTAGGCAAATCTCAGCTTATTACTACTCTATCAACTGGGTAATACTGGGTAACTTATGTGGTTGCAAAGAGCCAACAAGCTACTATGAGTGAAAGTAGTTTGTAAATTTTAAGATGCTTTATAGATGCAATTATTAGTATAAGACCAGCGCAAAGGACAAAAGTAAGAGTAGCTGCATGTAAATATCTACTTAAAAGCAGTTATATATTTAAAAAATCAAGATGCGTTTTTTAAAAAAATATTAAAATCAGAAAAACACATTACTGAGCACACATCAGCTAGTGATAACCACTTTTGAAAATAATAGCTCTCGCTTGTTGAGCATCTGCTATGAGCCAGGCCTGTGCTACTTGCCTTGCATCCTTCAATTTCAGTATAATAATGATTGCTATTTACTCTCTGTCACTTACTTTTATATAAAAACAAAACACATCTTTAATTTAGGAATGTACAGAAGAGCTGATTCTGGTTGTGCATGTTTTGTGTTGTTTACTTTTCCCATAAATCTACATATCCATGGTTACTAAATCTTTAAAATGATACCAAAAAGGAACATGCCAGGACTCACTCCTGCTATACCCAATCCATCATATCTTAAGAGTAGCTCCAAGAGATAACTTATGGAAGAGAAAGGCTGTTAGCGAGGGTCAGGACTAGGGTAAAGCAATATTGATGCCCTGGGGTACAACGTTTTAGGGAGCACTCACTCTCAGTTGCATAGTCTGAGAGTGAGTGTCTTCTTAATATTGTGCCCTAGGCTCCAGCCTTGCCACTTCTTATTCCTGGCTATGTTCCCCCTATTGTAACCATGCCAGAAATTTAGCAGAAAAAAATAAATTCCCTAAAACATCCCATTATATATGTAACAATTTCTTTCTTGAAAACTGATTAAAGCCACTATATAATTTACACAATATTTAGTACAATTGTAAGAGGATTTGGAATTTAAGGAAAGTAAGAGTGAGTATGACAAATTTTATAATAGACCACTAAGGCAGAACCCACTTAAAAAAATGCTGCTGATGATGGAGATTAGCACAAAGCACACGTCTACAGTAACTTGGACCAAAGACCCAACACAAAGGAACTTTTTCTGAATGCATCCTAGATATAGGTCTCTACTGGACAGAGACTTCTTTTCAGTCTCATTCTGGGATTTCTATAGAGAAATAAACTCACTTGTTCCCCTCATTGTTAGACCACTCTATTATTTTGGAGGTTAAATGTAATTGTTTTCTTACACTTTTCTGTATTTTCCTCTTCCTTTTTCTTTAATGAGTGTGCATTACCTCACAATAAACACATTTGCAATCAAACAACAAATTGAACCTAATCTATTATTGGTGGCTTTTGGCCTTCAAATGACTATTTCACACAGGTCCCTATCCCCCAGCCCCCTGCCTGAATCCCCACATTCAAATTCTCCTTCAGTTTTCCAGGGCTTCAGCCTGGCTCCCACCAAAGGCCAAGTCTTCCCCGTGTGCTGTGGAGTCCATGTCCTTTTTACTTCTCTCCTGTGATTTAAGTTTTTCTCTTTCCTGGATTGTTGCTATCAACATGCACACAGCTCTCTTCCATATTTAAAAATCTCTTCATGGATCTCATATTCCTAGTAATTGTCGGTAAACACTTTCTTCACTTGCTCATCTCCCATTCTCGTCCCTCCCAGGCTTTCTTCTGGCCCCACACATCATTGAAATGGCTCTTGTCAAGGTCACGACTGACCTCCATGATGCTAAATCCAATGGACATTTGTCTCTTTTCATCTTATTCAACCTCTCATTAGCATTCAACGCAGCTGGCTGCTCCCTTTTTTCTCAAAACATTTTCTTTTGTTTCCAGTGTCGCCCTCCTTCATATTCATGTTTTGTTCCCCTTACCTCACTGGCCACTCAGCTTCTGTTTCCTTTGCTAGCTTCTCCCTCTCTGTGGCTCTGTGTAAGAATCCTGGAACTCTGTTTTTGCTCTAAGTACACTGCCTACCATGGGTAATCTGCCAGCTCATATCTGAATATCAACGGCTGCTTCCCTATTTTATATATTTAGCTCTGGAGTCTCCTTTAATGTCCAGACTCATATGTCCAACTTCCAACTTGACATTGCCATGTGAATGCCTAATAATTTACTCACAATTTCAATGTCCTGTATAACAAAACATCAAACTTATCTCTAAATCATATTTTGAACCCAGGGGCTTAGCCTGGGTGGTAGCTTCTAGAACACACAAGTAGACTTCTAAATAGTCTCATTGCTTTAATTCTTATAGTACTACGCCTTTCCACTTCTGTTTTCCAGGCAGGAGCCAAAGTGATCTTTTTGAAACTACAAATTAGGTCATCTGTTATTGAAAACTTTTCAGTATCATTTTGGTCTCATCTTCAATGTGACCTCCTTGCAAAGATGGTCATTCCCTAACACCCAGATTAAAGTAGCCTTTCAGTCACTCTGTCACATTACCCTACTTTATTATCATCATTGCATTTATCAATAACTGATGGTCTCCCATTTATTTGTAAGCTCCATGAATATAGGGACATTGTTTTGGTCATTGCCGTAGCCTCAATGCACAATGTATGTCACATAATATGTGTTCAAAGATAAAGAAACAAATGAATGAATGGATTTATTCCCCAACATCCATTGCAATACATCATGACTTTCTTTGGCTATGTCTATGTGACAATACTAGCTTAGGAGATTTTACAATTAATTTGGATAGATTAATCTTTCTGCAAGTACCTGGAATAATTTATTTGACTGCTCCATTCATGTCTCTGTGAAAGGCTGGGGGTTTTACCCAGCTGTAATTTACTTCATGCATGTTACATGAAGGCCAAAAGAAGGGCCATCTTTGCAACGCTCTTTATAATCATCATGCATAATTTGGCATTCTTAAAAGAAAACATGTAGCACTGTGGTGGTAAGAACTTTTATTTTGCACAAGGTTTTGATGTCTTTACTTTCCACTTGCTCACCTAAATATTGTGAAAATATGATGCTAGTCATTCCAATGTATGTACCAGATGTATGTTCTCAGATAAATTTTAGGCATGACATGTATGATATTCATCCTGGAAACAACTGTCTATTTGTAAATTCTCTTTTCCTCATTATATAACCAAAGAACATATAAAACCAGAAATTGGCTGGGCACAGTGGCTCATGCCTGTAATCCCAGCACTTTGGGAGGCCGAGGAGGGTGGATCACAGGGTCAGGAGTTTGAGACCAGCCTGACCAACATGGTGAAACCCTGTCTCTACTAAAAATACAAAAATTAGCTGAGGGTGGTGGCGCATGCCTGTAATCCCAGCTACTCAAGAGGCTAAGGCAGGAGAATTGCTTGAACCCGAGAGGCAGAGATTGCAGCGAGCCAAGATGGCGCCATTGCCCTCCAGCCTGGGTGACAGAGCAAAACTCTGTCAAAAAACAAAACAAAAACAAACAACAACAACAAAAAACAGACAGCACAATGACATCACATAGCCTCAGGTGAACTAGACCATAATAAGCACTGGAAGATGGTTTCTATGCAAGTATACCTCAACAACTCAGTTTCAAGCTGAGCCTCAAAGCACCTTGGTTTAGTGTTTACTGTAGACGTGAGGAGATAATGTGAATTTCCATACTCTAAATGTAAGTGCAATCTTATTGTGTTACTATTTGGCTATTTCCCCTTAGCCTCAGCTCTGATGTATAGGCGGCTTTAGTAAGAGTGTTTCCAAGGAGGTTTATGTCTCAGATTCATAGAAACTTCCTCTTCTGAAGCCCCAGCTTAAGATCCCTCCCCTGTATAGTTAAGAGTTTAAGCTAAGTGCCAGTGAATGCCACATTTTTATCACTGTTTTGAGTGACTGTTGTTTGGCAGAGGGCACAGGCACAATACATCTTTGTCTTCCCTTAGCTAATAACCCAGGGTGTAGTAGGCCAGCCATGCCTTTAACATTTACTGCTGCTACATTTGTCTGTGTTGTATAAAAACCATGCAACAGCCTGGCCCTGCTCATTGTTTTCAGAACCTTGACTCTCCTTACCATTCTCATCATCCAAATTTATTTAAGGATGAAACTATTAGAAACACAATTGGTGAATTAATGTCATAGGGACTGCTGCTGGCAGCTCATCAATTTTTGATATGCCACTCAGACAAATGAAACATAAGCCACCCAGAACAAGGGGACCTTTTGACACTTCAAAGGAAACCCCTATGGGTGGTTTCCTCTTGAAGCTACACTAAACTGGCTCGATCTCCTCAGCTGGAAGCTGCCAATGTCTCATTAACCCCTAAAAAGGCCCGGCATGAGCTTTTCTTTTCAGCTATAATTATGCCATGCACTCCTGTTATGCTGCACTGAATCGCAACACTGTCACCAGCACATTATAAACATCCACCCTAATTGAAAAGCAGATTAGACTCTTGTGTTAATTAGCCAAAAAGCCCGCCCACTTGCATGCATTATGATTGCCTCTTAAATACTGAGGATGTTGAAATCCCTCAGAAAGACAAGGCAGACTTAATTGCAATAACCTGCAAATTAAGTTTAATTTACTTTAAATTTACCGGTTTAGCAGGCTCATTTGATGGTGTTAATGTTCTAGCAAATTAATTATCTGAATTAGTCATGCCTGGTGGAGTTTTGCAGCAGAATACATTGTACAGTGGCCTGTTAATAACAGACAAACAGGACAAGATTAATGAGAAGATTATGCTCAAGTTCTTAAAAAAAAAAGATCTTGCATGAATTCAAATATAATCACCAAAGTGCAAATACAGACACAGAATATAAACAAACTGAGATTTATTACACTCTATGGCATGCCATCCAGGAGAAACAGTAAAACATGACTGGTGAAATATCAGACAGCAAGAGCCCTATTCCATACACTCCTGTGGATCTCTCCTAGCCACAAACTGTTTCCCGTTAGTGAGCATATGTGAACACCATGGTCAGCAACCGAATGCCTTACACAGGCAGTGGACTGCAGAAAAGGACTGGAATGTCACTTAGAAATAGCTTCCTGTGGCTAGTTCTATTGCCCTTTTAGTAATGTATAAAGCTTTCAGATGTTTTCTGGAACCCACTTTAGCTATCTCTTAGGCTAGATCTGAATACTATTAGCCCAAATAATCTGAAATAATGATTATCTTGCTTCCCCTCTTATCTTTATCCCAGTAAAATCTGTCCCGCTTGCATGTGGGAAATTTGGCCAGGGTGGAGAAGAGGGGGAAGAAGAAAAATAGGAATGCCGCATATTAGAGGAAATTTAGAGCATCAACATCTTTGTAGAAGCTTCTACATTTATTCCTCTCTGAGGATAACAAGTGTATCTTATTTGTGTTTGTATCCCCCAGGTTCTAGGACACAGCCTGGGAAATGATAGAGGCTTAAAAACATTCTAATTTTTTGAATGGATGAAACACAAAATTAGCTTAGTGACAATTTCAGAAGAATTACTCAGCCTGGAGGATATTGTAGGGGATTCCTCCTAACAAATATGAAGCCTCTCTGAAAATTCTGTTTCAGTGCTTCTATTGTTATAAATAGTTAGGCTTTCTCCATTTGGTTCTGAAGAGAGGCACACAAGCTCTCTTTCCGCCATCCACAGCAGAAAGAAATAGCCTCTGGGTGTCAAACTAATAATCTTTGGCTGGCTCGAACTGAATATGGTCATGCAGTGATTGACCTCAACATGCCAGATTATTGATTGGGCTGGAGATGCCTAAGCCATCATTTTCTTGGAGCAGTCACCGCTTTTGTCTTGATCCCGTCCACAGCTGTCACACTGTGGTGAGCCATTGAAAGAGCCCAGATTTGCATCCTTCATGCATTTATGCCTCTCTGCTTAAAATAAAAATGCCACCACTTGAAAGGCTGAAACATTGATTCTGTTTTTTAAAAAATTATCTCATTAAAAGCCAAGGATTTGGGTTTAGTTGGGAGTGGAGAGAGACACGCAGAATATGTTAACTTGCTTTATCGGGCATATTTAATTTTGGGGGAAAAATAATGAGAATAAAAATTGTTTCAATATGTTTTCTGTATTGTGTCAATATATCACACAGCTCCTTTCTGGAGTCACATTTGCTGTTAGGGTGGTTGGGTTTTTTTGTTGTTTTTGTTGTTGTTCTCTATTGAATTACAATTTGCAGCAGTAAATGAAACTGGCACAAAAGCAGGTGTTATTAAAACTGGGCAGAAAAAGGACAATAACAGCATAATTCCACTTTAAAGGCTGATATGTGTATGGTTGAAACGACTTTGGTTGGAACCCATAGGGAATAGAAAATACACCATAAAGAAAATGGATTTCAGTGACACATAAACAAAAGGCAAATGACTAATATATTTACATATAACATGTGGTGTATTCATTGCACACCATGGTGACAGAATTGTTTATTTCATTTATAATTTATACAGCAAAACCTTATTAAATGTGTAACTAGTTTGCCAGATGATAATATACGTAGGAGATTAGGCTTCTATTATTGAATATCATTAACAACAAAAGATTTTCATTTGTAAGTTAATTTTTTTCCCAGCCCTTTCTTTTCTGTACTGTATGCTTTGAATGGAATCCTGCCTCTCTTCAATCATTATGATGCTGTGGTAAGAAAAAGGTAGCAGTGAATTTCTGGAGAAGAATGCTCACTGGACAACATCACTCCACCTCTACTATGTTCCCTAGAATATCAGTCTTCAGAATATATAAGGCATAACTGATGGGTGTGTATAAATCCATGGTAATTTCAGAGATTCTAGAAAAAGTCTTCTCTGGCAAACAACATTCTGTCCAAGGCCAGAAAAAACAGAATCTGAAAACAGACAAAGATTGCTTTAAAGACTCAAGGGTCCCTTGAGAAAGTGTTGTCAAGAGAAAGATTCACTGTGTTGTCTCTCTTCGGATGGACCATCAGACTAGAGGTTTAAGAAACTTCCCGTCACCAAGGTGGTAATATATGTAGCGCAGAGTGCAAGCCGTTTGGCATTTAATCATCCTTCTCCGGATACTAACTGAACAGGATTTTGTTTCTTCCAACACGACAGTGTGTACAACTTCTTGTGTGCTATCTGTTCCTCTCACATACACAAAATACTCTGTATTAGTTCTCATGATTCATTTTCAGACTAAGAAAAGGAAACCCCACCTTTAAGATTTTCCTTCATGCAGTGTTATTTAATGAGGATTAAACAATTTTAAAATGATTGCAGTGAATCTCATTTCAGGCCAGGAGAGGGGTGCTTATAAGGGATGGTGGGATGGGCGGAGTTTGGGAGGGGGGATGAAAGTGAGGTGGCAGAGAAATGCTTTTAAACAATAAAATGTATTTTACTTTCAAGCCTGGAGCTGTCAGGCTTCATTTCAAATAATGTATCCTGACAGTTCATAGCTACTCTTAAAAACTGGGCGAAGCTTTTGCAGTTGCAAACTATTGTGATAAAACATGAAAATACTTTATTCAGGTAAAGTGGAAATAGCTGTTCAGTCTGGTTAAGTTACACAGAAACCTTTTTCTCTCTAAATTAATGCACTGTGCAAATATCTTGCCTGTGACACCATAGCTGTCCACTTAATAAAAACCCTTCCAGTGAGAACTGTGTCTTAGTGCATCAAAGCATTAGTGAGTGTTCTGAACCTAAAGCCCGATAAACTTGAACATTCAAAACAGGCCTATGAGGAAATGAATCTTAGTGTTGCCTATCATAAGTGAAAAATGAAAGAACATGTGTTTATTCAGTCTCTATTGTTGGCATGGGAGAAGGCAAATAACTGCTGGGTTTTGTTTTTGGTTTTTGAGAGACTGTTTTGCACATTTTCCCACTTATTAGTTCAATAATTGCTCAAGATGGGAAAAAGTAGCTCAAGGGGACCTTCCTTGGGTATGCAAGCACATCAAAGTAACCGAAAGAAAAATAAGGAAAAGAAAGAAGATAGAAAGAATGAGGCTATTTGATTAAGACTCAAAGTAGTGTGATGCAACTGCTGCTAAGAGCTAAAGAGTGTCTGGGTTCAATTAACAGATGTATGGAGTATAGAATCTAGGAGAAGATAATACTGCTCGGACCACATCTGGACTATTGTGCTCAATTCTCAGCCTGAGACTACTCGAAATTAACTACTATTTAGGCAAGAGCAACAGGGCTGGTAATAAAATATAAAATTATTTTACATGGGGAACAATTGAGAGAATGGAAAGTATTTCTCATTCAGAGAGATTAAATTCTAGCAGAAGATGGACAGTCACTTGGAGGGGAATCCGCAAAGGCTTTACAATAGTGTTTTTATTTTCTTCACTGAATAATAATATTGCTAATATCATTAGTAATAGTAATAATGATACCTGATACTTGTCTAGTGCCCCCAAGTTTACAACCCTCTTCTTATAAATATCATCTCATTTAATCTACCCAACAGCTTGAGAAGAAATTATTGTGTTCTGTGTTTCACATATGAACAAATGAATTCAAGGTGGCTCAGCTATGTGCTCAGGAAGTACAGATAATAAGGGAAAGTCTTGGGACTCCTGGTTTGTTGACCCCCAAATCACGATGGGTAGCTGGACCATATTATTAAAGTATTCTTTTCAATATTCAGTTTTTATGATTTTAATAAACACAGTACTTTGGGAAAATTCTCTTCTTATTCATCTATGTATTCAGGCAAATGGTTATTAATAAGTGTGATAACTGGGCTGTACTGAGGCTACCAATACAAAGAAGGTGTGGGCAGGTCCACTGAGGATCTTGTCCAGTGAAGGAGAACCAAGGAAATAGATAATTACAATGTCATGGGAGGCATGAAGAAGTGCTGCAGAGTCTTAAAGGGACAGTTAACCTTGTGATTGGTGGAGGGGAGGTAGGAAAAGCTTTACAGAGAAAACTACATTCATGTGTCAGGAAGGCTGGAAAGAAGAGAAGAAATCAGGGTGCTGGGGGCTGGGAGCCCAAATCCTCAGAATTTGCATTCTCTGTGTTTATTTGTGCCTTTGTAGGATGACCAACTCCTAGTCTTCCCAGGACTTTCTTGGTTTTAGCAAGTCCCACATCCCATGGAACTCCTCAGTCCCCTGCAAACCATGGTGGTTGGCCATCCTAACTTACCAGGTTAACAGTAGACACATGCAGCGGAGGTACAAAGTATATGAAGCGTTCCAAACAGAAGTGGGCTTTGAGAGTGTAAAGGATAAGACATGACCTAAGTATATTTGCTATTGCTAAAATAATCACTTTGGTTTCATTTTTTTGTTCTACTGCCAAGGTGAACTCTGAATGCTCAGTTGATTCCAACAAGAAAAAAAGAAAAACAAAAGTCTGATTGATTCTAGATTGGTTAGTTCAATAGCACTAACCAAATTTGGCCTTTATCACTTAGTTCCTTTTTTTTCTTTTTCTTTTTTGATTAAGATATTATTCATACAAAATAAAACATACTGATTTTAAATGTACAGTTTGATGAATTGTGGTAACTGCATAAGATGAGGTAATCATAATCAGGATATAACACAGTTCCATCAGCATAAAATGTTTTCTCTTTTAAAAAATTTCGACTTTTATTTTAGACTCAGGGGGACACAGGTGCAGATTTGTTACATTGGTATATTGCCTGATGCTGAGGTTTGGACTATGATTGATCCCGTCAGCCATTACTAGTACTCAATAGAGAATACTACTCAATAGGTAGTTTCTCAGTCCTTGTCTCCTTCCCTCCCTCCCAATTTTTGGGGTCCCCAGTGCCTATTGTTCCCGTATTTGTGTCCATGTTTAGCTCCCATTTATAAGTAAGAACATGCGGTATTTGGTTTTCTGTTTTTGTGTTAGCTCGCTTAGGATAATATCCTGCAGCTGCATCTATATTGTTGCAAAGAACATGATTTTATTCTTTTCTATGGCTGCACAGTATTCCATGGTGTATATGTACCACAATTTCTTTATCTAATATACCACAGATAAGCACCTAGGTTAATTCCATGTCTTCTCTATAGAATCACTTAGTTCTTAATACTGTAGGAAGGTCTATCTGTAGAGGTAATATTTGAAAAAGAACCAGCAGAGCAAAGAAACTGGGAAATAAATTTCCAGGCAAAAAGACATCCCCAGTTCCTAGAACAGTGTCTGGCATATAGTAAGTGCTGATTAAATAATTTTTGAAGGCATGAAAGAATGAAGAACTTTTCATGATTTGCAGTAGACTCTGGTCAGTGGAAAGAATGTAGTGGTAGGCATCTCTCCTAGGACAAAGGACAAAAGAATGCCTAAAGTCCATTTCCCAAATTTTTTCTAAAGTTAGGGCTCAAAGCTAAATTATCTTTTTGGCAAATAAATAAGATAGTACATAGGGGGCTACAATAAAACAGATTTATAATTTGGAAACAAATATATAAAATGGCCATTTTTAAAGATTTGAAGTAACAAAAAAAATTCACAAAAAAGTGTTGAATATGTATCTATAGAAGTTTTCTGCCCTAGAAGATGTATATTAACACGAGAGATTTGGGAAATACCCAAGCCCTGTCAAAGTGCCTTAGTTTCGGCTGCTGTAACAAAATACCATAAAATGGCTCTAAAAAACAGGCGGCTTATAAAGAACAAAAATTTATTTCTCACTGCTCTGAAGGCTGGAAGTCCAAGATCAGAGTCCCAGCATGGTTAGGCCATGACTAGGTAAGGGGCCTTTTCCATTCTGCCACCTTCTTATTGTATCCTTATATGGCAGAGGAAGAGAGAGAGCTTTGGTCTCCTCATCCCTTTAAAGGGCATTAATCCCATTCATAAGGGCTCCACCCTCATGACTTAACTATTCCCCAAAGGCCCCACCTCCAAATACCATTGCATTGGGGATTTAGGCTTCAACATATGAATTGTGAGGGCAAACAAACATTCAGTCTACAAAACAAGGTGATTAGAAAATACATTTAAGTTTGAAAGGTAGGCTTGCTAAAGAAATAGATTAACTCCTCTCTATCCTCAATAGAGAGGATCCTGGAGCCATGGTCCACCTAACTGGTGATTCTAGTGGAGATGATGTAACAGTCCTTCAGCATTTGCCAACTACCACCTTGGCTCTGATTTCACATCACTATTCAGTTTTTCCATGAACATTTTCCAGGGGTAATTGACTAGAATCACACTAGACTAACTTTGTGAGGTCAAGAACTGTATCTGTCCTACTTACCTATCTGTGCTTCTAGCGTAGAGTGTATACAAAATGGAGCTCAATATTGGTTTAATAAAATGGATATAGCTTTGTTTTTACTTTACAGCCCTTCTCTTACATGTTGGATTATCATTGATCAGCTTTGAGTAATTGGAGATCTTGACTTTGGAGTGTTCTGTCAACCTGAGAACCAGAGTATTATGGGCTGCATTGTGTTCACCCTCCCACCTCATCCATATATTGAAGTCCTAACCCCCAGTACCTCAGAATGTGACTGTATTTGGAGATAAGATTCTTATAGAGGTAATTGAATTAAAATGAAGTCATCGAGTAGTTCATATTTCAATATGACTGATGTCTTTATATGAAGAGGAGATTAGGACACAGCCATGTATAGAGGGGAGGCCATGTGAAGAGACAAGGAGAAGATAGCCATCTACAAGCTAAGGAGAGAATCCCCAGAAGAAACCAGTCCAGTTGACACCTTGATCTGGGATTTCCAACCTCTGGAATAAAAAAATAAATTCTGTTGTTTAAGCCACTCAGTTTGTGGTGCTTTGCTTTGGCAGTACTAGCAAACGAATACCCAGCTGCCCATCTAGGAGGAGGTGCCACCTTCCTGGCGTTTCTTTGACATTTCTGTTAATTCATGGAACAAATGATGGCTATGACAACTGTCTGAGAAAAGCCAAAAAAAGGTACTGCCAGATCTATTTTCCAGATAATCATATTGAGGCTCAAAGTGGTTCAAAGTAAAATTAAACATGCAGCTTGCTTGGCTGTATTGTCTTTTAAGTCTGTTCTTCAGAACATTATCCCTGGAAGATCAGTAGAAAAAAGAACTCTATGATCCAATATATTTGAAAACACTATATATTCTCTCTTCCCCTTAGTGATTCATGCAGTCTATTAGCATATTACGGACTCTGATACTGTATTTCAGAGGGCTATTTAATTTTATTAAGTCTAGTATTTACCAAGTGTTTTTGATCAGAGAATTTATTTCCTATAGTGTCTCCTAATATTTAATACAATGAATATTCTATTGAAAATATTTCAGTAAATGCTTAACTATTTGCATTGGTGTTCCAATCTGTATTGCCAAATGGACATCAAATTCTATTTTGGTAATAAAGTACTGACATTATTATTAGCCAATGAGAACATTGGCTTAAGTGGCTCTCAAATAAATTGATGACATATGTTGTCCCCCCTGGCCAAACTGCCCTGTCCATCCTTACCCCTTGGTTATATTTCAAAATCCTTCTCAAGTTTCACTTTCTTTGTATAACCGTTCTTTACCCTTTCTCCTCTTACCCCCTACCATAAGATATAGTCCATCACACTTTTTTCTGGATTGCATTCTGGTACATGTCATTTGTATAGATTTAATTATGTTTTGTATTGTATAGATTTAATTACATTTCTATTTTTCCTCTTAGATTGAGAAACTCTCGAGGGCAAGCTGTGTGTCACACTCATCTATCGCTGGCACAGAGCAGAGTGTCTGACACATGGTGAGTGCTCAGTGAAGGGTAACACAGTGAATTATTTCCTGGTCTGTAACCAGTCCTCTAGTGCTGTATCAGCTGGACACACTATCTTGTCTACCTTTTTAATCATATTAAAGGCATAGAATAAAAAAATTTTTCAACAGAATGTTCTGGAAAAAAGTACCAATACCTTTAAAATATTAAACTCAGCAAGCTGTATTGAGCATGCACTGAAGCTAGTGATGATCAGTTTTTGAATAATAATAGCTCTCATTGGTTATACACTTACTATGAGCCAGGCCTGTGCTAAATGCACTATTTTAGCATAACAATGACTACTATTGGCTCTGTGTTGCCATCATTTCCAAACAAAAGCACCAACACTATTGAAAACACAAAATGAGCCATGAGTTCTTATCTGGAGAGTTGTGAGGAAGTAGTAGTGAGAAAGAACACAATTTCCTGTGGTCCAGCCCCTTCTCTTTATGCAGGAACTCCCTGCCCCCCAAATATATCCCAACTTAGCCTGTTACATTTCACCACTACTGTCACCACTGAAGGCCAAGCTGCCACCACATCTTGCCTGAACCACCACTAACTTTCCTATTTGCACCCACTCTTGTCTCCCAGCAGATTATTTTCCACTAGCAGCCACAGCAACTTTTTTAACTGTAAATTATATTACTAGATGTATTTGTTTAAAAACTCTAGTTGTTCACTATCACATTTGGAATAAAATTCACACACCTTATCAAGGTCTACAAAGCCTTTTTGATCTGTTTTCTACCTACCTCTCAGATACAATTTCTATGTTATTCATTTTTTTTATTTGTGCCTTGAGCAAGCTTATTCTTGTCTCAAGGCCTTGGCATTTGTATGTAGTTCTTTTTGCCTGGAAATTTCTTTCCCAGGTTCTTTGCTCTGTTGGTTCTTTTTCAAATATTACCTCTACAGATAGACCTTACTAATATTAGTCCTCTTTAGTTACGTTCTATTGCTTCTCCTGCGTGTGTGTGTGTGTATTCACTCACATAAGTATGTAAAATCATCTTTCTTATTTGTTTCTTATTTCTTTTATGTCTTCCTAAACTAGAAGGCATGTTCCATGAAAGCAGGGACATTACTAATTTATTTATGACATGCCCAGTTCCTAGAACAGTGTCTTGCATATAGTAAGTGCTGATTAAATAATTTTTGAAGGCATGAAAGAATGAAGAACTTTTCATGATTTGAAGTAGACTGTGGTCAGTGGAAAGAATGTAGTGGCAGTCATCACTCCTAGGACAAAGGACGAAAGAATGCCTGAAGTCCATTTCCCAGATTTTTTCTAAAGTTAGGGGTCACTGGGTCACTGAATATCAAAACAATGATCTACACACTGTTTTATAAGTGAAAATTAATTTTTTAAGGGACTTCCCATAGTGACACCACTAGATCCCATCCCTACCACTAGAGATGAAATAGCCTCTAATTTAGTCCTTTGGGTACTTCAGAAGGGAAATCCTCTTGGGTATGGTTTATGATAGTCAAAATTTGGAATCAATTCTATTCTAGAATTAACAACAACAGAATGAAGCTCTGGTAGAATGAAGTGGAATCCCTGCTGAACCCAGAAGCGAAAGAAGTTAGAGGGAACAGGACTGGAGCCTATGAAAACATCTCAGCAGTGAAAGAGGTAAAATGTCAGTTCTTGTGCTTTATTTGTGACCTGGCCTCTCTGGGAAACTACAGCCCTCAAGCCCACTGGGGAATGCATATCTGCTATCAGCCTTACATGACAAAATCCTTTCTCCTCTGGATTCAATGGGAAAATCATGTCAAGGTGTTTTTTTTTTTTTTTTTAAGTTACTGTACAAGAAAGAACCACACTGTCATTGATCAGCTATAAACCTTCATGGCAGAGAAAATCATTGTGGGATCCAGCACGTTGCAAGAGAAGATGTGAGGGGCCTATGTAAGGTTCTGGGTATAAAAGCACATGAAACAATTTTGGCACTCCATAAATATTCACTTTCTCTTCTCTCCTTCCTTCCTTCATCATTTTCCTTTCAACCCAGGTATAGTGCATGGAGAAAAGCAAGTTGAACACTCTACAAGTGCTATGTATTATCATTTAAAGATAAATTAAAAACAATTCCTCCTAAAATTGGTATGAGCAAAATGGAGATTTGCTTTGCAATAGTTTTCAAATAAAAAGAATACATTTGATCAAGCTCAAAGTTAATGTCTTTTTACTTTTAAACATATAAAAATAACTCAATTTGTAATAACAATCATGATTACAATTCATAACCTAACATGATCTAACCTCTTCCAAATAACTTTAAGAGCTGTAGTATCTCCAGCATCTAGAACAATAGTTGGCACATAGTAGGTTATAATCAAATGTTTTTGAAGGTATAAAAGCATGAAGAGCTTCTTTATTATCCTTGGCAGAATCCAGCTGGGGGACAGAAACTTGGGGTGGTCACTCCTGGAAGGAAGTCCCTGAAATTTATTTCCTGCACCATTAATGGATCAGTGCTTTATTATTATCTCATGAAGTGCACTGAATTTGCTAAGCATATTCTACTTTTGGAAATACTTTAAAATATGTTATACATAATCTTCACAGCCCCCTTGTGAGGCAGGAGGAGTTTTGCTCTTCCTTACTAATTGCTAGAGAAACTACAACACAATGTGTTTACATAACTTGCCTTCTCCCTCCACCGATTTGTGGCCCCTCCAAGATTAAAGCTGTGATTTTCTGGCTGTAATCAAGTAGGCTACCTGAGTGTAACATATATGTTTCAAAGAGAGGATAAATAGGCTGCAAAAGTGAGGATTTTTGAAGAAAAATGAAAAAAGCTGGTGCTAAGATGTTTAAATAGTGCAGATGAAGAACAACAATAAATTCTGGAATCATTGTCTCAGGAGAAGTGAAGACAGGCGAATACTGAGTGATGATGTTACAGGAGAGTATATGATTATTATAAATTTATGATACTTTTTCATTTTATCTTACATTACAGTTTCCAGTGTGCCCATTTATTTGTACGCTATAGAAAAAGAATCCTGGGAGATAGAACCAGTATTTTATACAATTTTTCATCATCCATAATACTTCAAGCATTTAAGAATCTAAGTAAATTTTAATTAGTTAGATGCCTCCATTTCTGCATTTGCCCTCTGTATCATAAAGAAAAATGAAGATGTTTTCATCTTTCCTAGGCACAGAATTAAAATGGAACAGCTAGAATCTAAGTCTACAAATATTTATACTTTAACTCTTTCAAACCACTTTATTGAGGTGTGACTGACATACAAAAAGCTGTACTATTTAATTTATGCAACTTGAGTTTGGAGATAAGTATACATTGGTGAAACCGTCACCACTATCTATGCCATAAACCTCTTCATCCCCTCCAAAGATTTCCTCCCACTCTGTTTATTATCATTTTTTTTTCTGATAAGAGCACTTTAGATAAGAGCTACCATCTTATGGTGGTTGCCAGGGTCCAGGGGCAGGTATTAGTCAAAGGGTACAAAGTTTCAGTTATACAAGATAAATAGATCCTAGAGATCTACTGTATAGTCTAGTGTCTACAGTTAACAATACCGTATTGTATACTTCAAAATTTGCTCAGAGGGTAGACCTTATTTTAAGGCTACAACTCTTTAAATCAGCAATTCTGGCCAGAGCTATAGAGTAGAAGACAATGTATACCAGGAGTGCTTGGAAGGCCAATTTGGAGCCCAATATGGAGTTGAAGAATTCATCACCCTGAGGTCCACTGAAACCCCCTTACTCTCTCCTTCTCATGGCCCAGACCTGGCAGACTCACTGGTAGTTATAGTCCTTGCTCAGTTTCTCTAGCTCACTGGCCATGCCTTAGACATCTTGAAGTCTAGTCTTACCATGAACTTGATGGTATTCTAACCCAGAAATTGCTTCTTGTCTCCACAGGTGCTTACCAATGGGCATAAGGGTCACATAGTATGATGATGTGATGTGGGAAAGGACACTCCATCTGCCTGTGTGCCTGAGAAGATGGAGACCTAGGCTGAAATATTCTGGCATTCAATAAGGATTAATTTGTCTATATTAGCTACTGGGTATTTGAATTTTATAAAATTATATTTTATAGTTGTATAATGTTATAGTTTTATAATTTTATCACCAGTTTTTCAAGATCTCTTTCACTTTGTATTTTTGCTGGTTTCTTTCTCAAAACACATGTCTAGTAATGCCATTCTCCACTTCAAAGAATGGGACACAATTACACAAAGCATAGAACAAAGCCTAGGTTTCTTTCATGGCATTTATCGTTCTTTGGAATCTATTATATCTCTTACTCCCTCCACAAACTCTGATTTTAGCAATGCTGAAAACACTCGGTGCAGAGACCAAGGTGGATTCACTTTATTTCTGCTGTGCTCAGTACAAGCTGTGGCACAGAGTAGGTGGCCAGCGCATGCTTACTGAACGAATGGATGGATGCAACTATGGGGCAGTCTCTCAAGCGTGCCTTTCCCCGGCTCTCCTTTACGTTGGCTCGTGCTGCGCTCTCCACCTGGAAAGCCTTTTCCTGCCACTTTCTATTTTATTTGTATCTATTATTGCCCTATGTGTTCATGTCCAGAGCAAATGACAGCTCCTAGGGCAACTTTCCTAGATGTTGGACTTCATCCCTCTGTGTTCTGAATCGCCTTATGAATATGGCCTTCATGGTACTTTTTATTCTACCCTAGATGACAGTGTCTGTGGGCAATTTATTTCTACCCTGAACAAGAATAGAACAAGAATCCTGGGTGATAGAAGCAGTATTTTACAGAACTTTTCATCCTCTGTAATACTTTGAGGATTCAAGGGTCTAAGTAAATCTTAATTAGCTAGAATCCTCCCTTTCTGCATTCCCTCCTCTGTATCCCCTAAACTTCTCCCTTCAGTTCATCATTTTCCTCAGTTCATGCCTTCCTACCCTGTTTTAAATGGTATCCTCTTAAGTCCCACTTTTCTCTCCTGACTCCTCATCATATCTTTCACCCCACTCATGGAAGCCTGGGCTCACGTCCTCCTTTTTCTTATAGGGCCAGCTCCTGCCCCTGCACTTTTTTCTTCTTATGAGTACTATAAAGGCAGTAACAGTGACTGTTTTGAAGACACAAAGAGGAGTGTGAGATAGTTACAAAGATGGTGGCCCCTTGGCCTGGGGAATTAGAATAAATGACAAATAAAAATATGGAGGTAGAGTATATCTCTCTAAGGAAGACTGCTCTCTATTTGGCTTTAGCCCACATTGTTGAGGGGGACATTTTCTTTGAGGAGGTCCTCACTTGCCTTCTCTCTTGTCAGCTCTGCCCCAGAACTCTCCAAGCAACTCCAGGTCACAAAATATGAAACAGTAGTAGATGAGTCAGTCCATGCCCAAGAAGAGGCTCTAGTGGGGATTGATATGAGGAAAGGTTATGGAGGCTGGATCGGGGCCAAGGCATAGTCCAGGTAGCAAGGGGATGGTGAGTTAGGCAGGACACCAGGGAAAGGGTGGGAGGTCTAAGATGCTTTCTTCTCATCTATGGTGAGGGCTGGGGAGAAGAAATGTTAAAGATGGTCCAAGTTCATTTATATTCACATCTTCCCATTTGTCCAGTTCAATTTCCCTTTATCCACATCATACCAATACTTCCATTTTTTTCTTAAATTCTTTTATGTATGCTCTTATTCTTTTCTATCCATAATAGTACAGTTCTCTTTGTCATCATTGTTTGGTCATCCTGTATGTTTTTTTAATAACCTGCATTTCTCAATTTGTTTGCTTTTTTGTCCAAGTCCATTTTTTAATAACCTGGATTTCTCAATTTGTTTGCTTTTTTGTCCAAGTCCATCTGAGTCATGTCTTCATCTGAGGTGGATTTATATCCTCATCCTCCACTGATTCTGTTATCATTTTGAGGTGGGGGAGGCCTGTGGCTGGAGGGGAACCTGGGGACGTATTCTACTTTCTAGCACTATCTTAAGGAAGACTGCCACCAGGAGTGGGACTTCTCAGTGTTTGGTTCCCACACCTGGACAAAGCAGGTCACAAAGCAGGTCGGGGATCTGAAGCTCTTTGTCAGAAACTAGCTACAGGTGTGAGGAGGCAGCCATGGAGATAGGAAAAGAGAAATAAGCCTCAGAGAAGTTTTGAGAGAAATGACACGCCTATGGCCTTAAAGCTGAGCCACAAGGTGGAGAGAAAGCCTTCTTATGAGCTTAAAACATAACCAGGAGCCAAAAAGGTTTAATCCTTTTTGATGCCACGTGGAAGGACCATGATATTGGGGTCTTACACCTTCCTTTCAATAACCTCCCACAAGCTGAGCTAACAAAAGAATGTTTCTTCAGCAGGCAGGTATATGGTAAGTCCAGCTAACTACTTAAAAAATCTAAATATCTAAGACAATCCCTTAACTTTTCATTCTTTTCACTCATTAATAAGCTGTTTGGTTCCTTTTTCTTTTTAATTTGTGCAAATGTACATAGCACATGAGAAATTTTGTTATGTATATATAATATATATTGATCAAGTTAGGGTAATCAGGGTGTCCGTCACGTAAGTACAATACATTTTGTTAAGTATAGTCATCCTACTTTGCTATCAAACACTGAATTTATGCATTCTATCTTACTGTATGTCTGCATCTTTTAACACACTTCTCTCATCTTTCCCAGTCTTTGTTATCTATTTTTCTACTCTCTGTCTCCATGTGTGCAAATTTTTTATCAGCTAGTCAATTTCTGTGTCTTCATGTAACTAGTGTGTGCATGGCAAACCACACTGTACTAAGGACTGAAATGGGGCTGTATGGAATGAGTCAATTTATACAAATATGTTTGCAGATATCAAAAGTGTATGACAGCCTCAACCCTAAATTATTCTGTACCTCCAAATAAAAGTTTCTTTTGCAAGAATGGGAGAACTGTATTATTCTATCACTTCTTAAAATATTCATAAAGCAAGGGCCATCTTGAGAGGGGAAAAGCATTTTCCCCACATTCTATGCTGTCATAAAGGCTTCATGGTCAAGCTGAGCTTTCAAGAGGAGGCCTTTCTCTGGTCTATGGCCAGAGGCTTGAGCAACCAAATTTTATTATCTAGATCACAAGATATATAAATCCTGCCTTCAGTAGATCCTCTATTACTTCCTCCCACTTCTCCAGGCAAATCTACCTTGAATTTGTACAAGGAGAATTGGCAAGAATTAATAGGCAAGGATGGACAGCTACATGTGCCCTGGCACTCTCTGCTTTGAATAAGCCAACTACACTGACTAGAGAGCTGCAGGAGTCAAAAGTTGTTGTTCTCTTGGTTCAGAATGATTTCCCACTACTCAGCTTTTTATCTACGTTTTGCCCATTCCTCAAAGGTCAACTCCCTCTCTCTTGCTACTAGGGGCCTTCCCTGCTGATGATTCTTATGGCAGCCCCTTCCTTTTCTGAGCCTATACTACCTGCACTGTTCTCATTAATAATCCTTAGTACTCTGTCTATACCTGATTACTTGGACACGTTGTGCTGCTGTCTAGATTTTTTTTTTTTTTTCTGAGACAGAGTCTTGCTCTGTCACCCAGGCTAGAGTGCAGTGGTGTGATCACAGCTCACTGCAGCCTCCACCTTGTGGCCTCAACAGTCCTCCCACTTCAGTCTCCCTAGTAGCTAGGACAACAGGCGCATGACACCAGGCCCAGCTAATTTCTGCAGTTTTTGTAGAGGTGGGGCTTCACCATGTTGCCCAGACTTGTCTCAAACTCTTGGGTTCAAGTGATCCTCCTGCCTCGGCCTCCCAAAGTGCTGGGATGACCTAGTGTTTCATAAAGGGAAATTTTTTGTACTGACAGTTCCTTCAAAGAAACATTTATAACTCATTATTTTATATTTTTTACTTTCAGGAACTTATTGTTGGAAATTAGTTAACACGTGACCAGTTGAATTAAATTCTATAACGTTTTTTAAAATAGAGACTTTTGATTAAAGATATCTTAAAGATCCCAGTAAAATGTTCAAATCATTTCAAAATTTATTTTTAGTTTTAAATATAAAGAAATGGAATAAATTATAGTCTTAACTTTGAATTCTTTGACTCTTTTTCTCCTTTTCTCCTTGACATGGGGATGAATAATGTAATAGTATGGTTTGTACCTGCAGTGACAATAACAATACTAAATAATGTTCATCTAACACAGGTACTAGTATTCTGAACCCTTTAAATGTATTTTCTTTCCATTAGCCCTTCAGGACTGTACTGTTAACATGCCCATTAATAGATGAAGAACTGGTATTTAGGGAGGTGACTTCCAAAAGTCACTCACTCACTCACTTATTAAGAGGAAGAAGAGAGTTTTGAGCCCTGGTTTATCTGAGGCCAGATCCCAAATCCTAATCATTGATCTTTACAGTATCTCTCTGTCCCTAGATTAATTATTGCAAATGTCCCTCTTGCAAAAACAAGTTGAGCTCCTTCATTTATTACCAATGAACACAAAGTCCAGAACAGTGGCATTCACCATGGATCTGTACCCTTCCAGTACACCATGATGGCAAGCTTTCATTCAGCTCTGCTGCCATGCCCAAACCTTGTCCTTCCAGGTTTTACAAGTTCTGGAAAAGACTAATTTATAGTTCACAGAGCTATGTACTTCACTGGGATATACTGAAATGGAGACCTGGCCTGTTAAGTACATGATATTTTATTTTGATACATGTAGCTATAAGCTATATACTATTTGAACAAACAGTAGAAAGAGCCAAACAGCTGATTTCCCTTTAGCCTTGACTCTTGAGTACTCAGGGAATTGTTATCTGAGGGGATCTGTAATACGACAAAGTTTTTCATCTGTAGGTCATTAGCACTAAGTACAATCCAGGATAATAAGGGCCATAAGGTGTTTTTTGGTAGCTATTTGACACTTTACAAGAAATAAATTTATGTTCTGATGGACATCAGGAATATAGCCATAGAACCTTCTAACATCTATGGCTTCCTGAAGGATTCTTTAAAGAAGTATGTTAATAAGAGTTGATAATTATATCAGAAATGATTTCCTGAAATCTGCACTGGAAATGTAAAAGAAAGCTTGAATTCCCTCCACAGATATGGGAAATGGCCCCTCCTATTGTAATATCAAAAGGCTGTGCTGAAATTATTTGCATAATACTGTGTGAATGACATGGGTCACATATACATCCTATAAACCCTCATGGACAGCGTGGGACACCCACATGGACAGCAGTCTTTCCCTATAGACCTTCAAGAATGGGTCAAGAAAGACTAACTGATCAGATGATGTGAGGGCCATCTGCAGTTAACAGGAGCATAATTTAGCTACTGAAGAGACCATATAGGGTAAGAATTAAGAGCAGGGACTCATGCCAGGTTGCTGAGCTCCACCACCTACCAGCTATGTAACCTTGAGGAAGGCAGGCACTCAGTCTCCCTGCCACTCAACTCCTTAGCTCTAAAATGTGGACCATAATAGAATCATCCTTGCAGGGTTGTTGTGAGCATTAAATGAGCTGATATATATGAAGTACTTAGAATAGTGCCTGGTACATTTAAGGAATGACTATTATTATTATTAGAGCAGAATATAGGGAATTATATTGACGTTCATAATAAATGTAAAGGAGCTCTTGAAATTGCGGTTTTTCAATCCTGTTAAGTGAACTAGAAAATATCTATATCTATTTGACATTGTCTGGGTGCCAGGCACCCAGCAGGTTGCCAAGGATACAAACATGAAAAAGTCATAGTCCTTATCCTTGAGGGATTTATCATTGTGAGTAAGGCAGATATGTATAACAATGATCCTCAATTATTATGTTAAGTGCATGAATAGAGATGTCAAGTTGTTATGAGCTGATAAAGAAAGGATTGAATAATTCTCCCTGGGAGGGCTGCTCCAAGAAGATATTGTTCAACTGCATCTTAAAGAATGAGTAGAAGTAAGTTTACCAACATTCAGGACCTGGTGATGGATCTCTTTTTTGGAAGATGCTGTATTTATCTGTATTGTACCTAGAATATTGTGTCGACTTTATCACTGAATAATAGCAGTATTTGCTAATCAACTATGACATGATGGTCTCTTTATTAGCTTTTCTACAAAAGGGTAGAGAGAAAAGAGAATGGGGAGGAAGAGAAAGGGTGAGGAGAGAAAATCAGAAAGAGGAGAAAGAGGAAAGAGCATAATTTTCCCAAAGGTAAAGTTAAAGATAGGAAGGTAAAAAGCTTTCCTGTGTAATATCCTATTCAAAGGCAATAATGTCCCAGTGGCTTATTTTAGTAAATTAATCAGACACATCGAAGCCAAGGAAGGGGCCCTCTCTTTCACCGTTATGAATGAAAGAACTTTATTTAGAGACAATTCCTCCAAGGAAACAATGCTGTTTTAACTGATTTTCATGTGACATCCGGATTTGTCCCTCAATAAGTAACATACAGACATTTCAACTGCAGTTTGCCCAGTTCTGCTTCACTGGTCATTGGGGAAATTCATCTAAAGCTGCAAAAAAGACTAGGAATGTTTGCATCATATTAATAAACAGGAAACCGAGGAAACTGCCAACTGGCAGCAGAGTGTGTTTTGGTGGTTTGATAAGGCTACTAAAGAGTTTATGATGTGACAGATGTTTCACTACACTATTGTGAAATGAATAGATTATGAGAAGTAATTAGATGTACATTGGAATCAATGCTGTTATCATCGAGGCCTTCGGGCGATGCAGTAGATGAGAGTCTTGGCAGCAGGTGGTCCAATGGCTCCGAGACAGGAAGACACACCGCGGGAGACTGAGTGACAGGTTTCACAGATCCAGGGGGTGAGAGATCTGAGCTGGGGCTTGCATTTGTAATCTTTACTCATGTATAAATAATAACAACTCCACCATTGACTTCATATGCTATGTCATAGCCTCTGTTACCCTCACACACGTAGAATAGTGCTGGTTTCAGACACGCAAAGTTATTCTTGGTCTCCGTGTTTTCAAATATGCATATGTATGTTCAACTGTAACTGACAGCTCTATCATTTTTTGAGGGAAGATTTTTAGAGCTAATCATCTGATGATTACATTTATTTTTAATGCTTGGCATTGAGCCGCCATTGTACAAAACTTCCTATAGGTTGCAGATCAGAAGCTGCAAAGTACTTTAACTGCCTTTCATCAGGAAAATGATTTCTTCTCTCTGGCTCAATGACTAACGTTTAAAGACACACGTTTGCCTCTCTGCTCTGTGAAATCCCTTTGCAGGAGATTTGGCAGGGTCACCCTCCATCCTTGAAGCAACCATATGGAGCCTGCTGCTTTCAAGAGAAGGTTTTGGTTTCTGCCAGTTTCCCGGGTCAGCTATTAGCACACTGGGGAATGTTGAAGTTTCCAAGCACAGAATGAAGAGGGAGGAAAGAAATGGGTGATTAGGGGAATTAAGTAACTGATTCCCTGTGTACATCTGCCACCCCTGCAGGAAGAAATATCTGGTAAAACCATTTATTAGCCCCTATCTGCTTAAAACAGCAATGGTATTTATGTAAAAGAAGGCGGGGAGCTTTATTGAACAATCTCAAAATAATATGTAGCTCTCATAATTAAAAAGATCTTAGTAGAAAATATGTAGCATATGCTGTATACTCATTCACATGTATACAAGTTTATAATACTCTTATGTTTCTACCTCATTAATTCTATTAGTTCTTCTATTAGAAGAAGTTCTTCTATTAGTTCTTCTATTAATTCTTTTAATAAGCATTCATTGAACCTTTGCTATAACCCTATTACTTGCTGTTACGGATATGAACTTAAGTGATTATGTCATGAACGCAATTGTGTGTGTGTGTGTGTGTGTGTGTGTGCGCGCGCGTGCACGCGCATGCGTGCATGTGCGTGCATACATGCTTTCATGTTACTCCCTGTGTGCTTTCCACACAAGAAACTAGATATTTTGTTGGGGTGGTCTTTTTGGGTGCTTTCTTTGAGGCTAGTATGCATTATGTATCAGACTTCACAGAACAGAGAATAAAAATCGATGTCATCTAAAGAAATAATATAGTACTATGATAGAAAAACCCTTTAAAACCTAAGCACAGCTAGTTGGCATTCTTAACTAATCCATGGATGTTTTGGCATAAGCAGTGGCTGCAAAACATGTTCTAAGATGATAAGATTTTGTTTCTTATTAGTAATCTGCTTAATGAAAGCCTAGAAAAAATAATGTACTCCACATGCCACAGATTAAAATAAGAGTGATAAAGATCTAAATGTATGAAACACAAAGCTTTTGCTTTTCAAAGTTCTGCTGTATTGCCTGTGTCTGGGGATCTCTAGTGTAAATCATAAGCTCATATGTTTCTAATAGAGCTATGGTTGATCAATCAAGACTTCCTACCAAGGCAATGATGCTTAATCCTTCATATATAACAGGACCTCATCAAATGGGCACAAGAAACAATCTGAAGAGGAAGGATCTGTGCAATGGGTCTATCCCCAAATGAGCAAGAAGTTACAGTAATAAAAGCAGCCACTTATGGAATACTCTGCTAAGTGCTTTCCAGATATTATCTCATTTAATCTTACCAATAGCCTTAGACAGTACATTCTATGATTATCTTTATTTTATAGATGAAAACATTAGAGTTTGGGTTAAGAAAATCACCCAGAGTTGTTCAAAGAATGTCAAAACCTGGATTTAAAACCAGTCCTCTGATTTCAAAGCTCATTTGCTTTGTCACCATATTTCAGGTCATATATTTTTATTTGAGTTCTTCGCTTTTTCTGTGGGACTTAAGGTCTGACAGGTTTCAAATAAACAGGACAGTTATTCACTCTTGGTAGGAGTGTAAATTAGTTCCACCATTGTGGAAGACAGTGTGGTGATTCCTCAAGGATCTAGAAACAGAAATACCATTTGACCCAGCAATTCCATTACTGGGTATATACCCAAAGGATTATAAATCATTCTACTATAAAGGCACATGCACACGTATGTTTACTGTAACACTATTCACAATAACGAAGACTTGGAACCAACCCAAATGCCCATCAATGATAGACTGGATAAAGAAAATGTTGCACATACACACCATGGAATACTATGTAGCCATAAAAAAGGATGAGTTCCTGTCCTTTGCAGGGACATGGATGAAGCTGGAAACCATCATTCTCAGCAAGCAGAAAACCGAACACCACATCTTCTCACTCATAAGTGGGAGTTAAACAATGAGAACACCTGGACACAGGGAGGGGAACATCACACATGGGGGCATGTCAGGGGTTGGGGGGCTTGGGGAAGTATAGCATTAGGAGAAATACCTAATGTAGATGGTGGATTGATGGGTGCAGCAAACCACCATGGCACGTGTATACCTATGTAACAAACCTGCATGTTCTGCACATGAATCCCAGAACTTAAAGTATCATTAAAAAAGAAAGAAAACATTCATGGTAATTGTATTCTAGCATCTTCCCAAGAATTATTGTGATACATGAATTAGGGCTAAATTTGTTTTAAAATTATTTGATATTTCATATTAAGTATATTGCCTCAAAACAGAATATTTTAGGATTATTAGGCTTGCTCAGTATGACTCAATGCTTTTCTTCATACAAGGAGAATCAGTGACTGCTTGCCAAAACGTAGTAGACTCTAGCCTATTTATTATTATTAGTAGTAGTAGTAGTTTGTTACTTTATTGTATTTTAGATTCAGGAGGTATGTGTGCTGGTTTGTTACATAGATATATTGTATAATGGTAATGGTTCTAGTAAAATCATCACCCAAATAGGGTATAAAAACACAAGTTATCTATTGAGTACAATATTGGTTACAAACACAAAACTTAGAACACAATTCAAAATATCATCATTAAAAAAAGAAAATTCATGCAACTCTATTTTCTGGTTGAATAAAGAAAATAGTGGCACAAAACAAAGCTTAACAGTATGTACATTTATATTCATTGGGATTCTTGCTATATTGACTTTGCTCCCAATATTAACTATGGGGCTTTGAATGAATGTGCCCATGGGTTCCAGTGATTGGTGTGTTATTCCATCTGTACCATAGCAATTAATTACACAATACCCTCAGGTGGTTAAATTAAATAGTATCTTTGGGTGATTGAATTAAACAAGATCCTCAGGTGGTTCATGTGTACGTTAAAGTCAGAAAAGCACTAGTCCAACCTAGCAATGCTTAAACATCTCCACCCATGTGAACGCCATTCTGTCTTTAGACAGATCTGGCTGTTAAAAAGTTTGAAGTAAACTTTGTCTCCAAATAGCTATCAAACTTAGATTAAAACTCTATGTTGAAGCTTTTATTAGGCAAATTGATACCAAAGTTTATATGGAATAACAAACATGGAAGAATGCTCAGAAAAACACACAAAGAAAAACAGCCAGACATTAAAACATACTATAAGTCTCTGTAATTAAAACATTATTATATCGGCACATAAGAAGACAAACACATGAGTGGAACAGAAAATAACCGAGAAATAAAGCCAAGTATATACATAAATTAGTATATATTAAAGATAGTAGCTGAAATCATTTGAGCAAAGGTAAATTTTGCAAATAATGGTGCTTAGTAGCCATTTAGAAATAAAATTAGATCTATTCCTCATATTATAAGAATAATCTCCATATCTATAAAAATTTGAAATATGAAGCCATATCAATACCAGACCAATTCATGGTTGAATTTCTCCTCAACCTAGGGATAGGAAAATATTTTTGAACTATGACTCAACATCTGGCAGTAAAAAAGATAGTTGATAAGTAAGTTTGACTCCATAGATTTCTTTTTCTCATGACAAAAACACCAGAAACAAAGTCAGAAGACCATTAAGACATTAGAAGAAAATATTTGTAACATACATCACAAAGGTCTGCTATCCCTAATATATTAAGAACTCTTAAAGATTGAGATACTGAGGACCCAAAACCCAATAGAAGAATGGAATGAATCCATAAATGGACAATTCACAAAAAAAGTTATCAAACGGCTTTTAAACTATTGAAAGATGTTCAAATGTACACATAATTACATAAGTGCAAATTAAAACAACACTGAGGGCCGGGCGCGGTGGCTCACGCTTGTAATCCCAGCACTTTGGGAGGCCAAGGCGGGTGGATCATCTGAGGTCAGGAGCTCGAGATCAGCCTGACAAACACGGAGAAACCCCGTCTCTACTAAAAATACAAAATTAGCCGGGCATGGTGGCGCATGCCTGTAATCCCAGCTATTCGGGAGGCTGAGACAGGAGAATCGCTTGGACCCGGGAGGCGGAGGTTGTGGTGAGTCAAGATCATGCCACTGCACTCCAGCCTGAGCAACAGGAGTGAAACTCGGTAAAAAAAAAAAAAAAAAATCCCACCACTGAGATGTTATTTCCCACCTAACAGATTGGCAAAAGTTAAAAAGCATTATAATATATTCTGTTGGTAAGTTTGTGGGAAAATAGGTACTTTCTCATGTATTTCTAGAGGGAAGGCAAAGTGATACCTACAGCCTGTATGCAAGAAAATTTGGCCATATTTAAAAAATCTACATATGCACTTACTTTTAGACCCAGCAATAGCACTTACAGGAATTTACACTGTAATTACACCTCCAATAAAACACAGATTCTAAATAAACAAATAAAACATAGTACACAGTTTTTAATTGCATCAACAATAAAAGTGTAAGAATATTAATCATATCATTGTTTGTAATTATAAAATGTGTGAAACAACCTAAATGCCCATACATAGAAGAGTGGTGGGATAAACTGTGATACGTTTGTACAAGGGAATACGAGGCATCTGTAAAAAAGAATGAAGAAGAGCTCTATGACTGATGTGGAATGCTTTCCAGGATGTATTGATAAGTAAAAAATGAGAAGTGCAAAGAGCATCTGTAGTAGGCTAATTTTTTATGTAAGCATGAAAGGAAAATAAGAAAATAAACGTGTATCAGCTTATATGTGGAAAACAACACAGTAAAGATAAATGAGAAGTAATGAGACTGGTTACTTACAGGAGGTATGGAGGAAAGAATGGAGGAATGAGAATAGAATAGAAAGGATAAGAGGAGAATGACACTCTTCTGAGTACATGCGGTTTTGGTATAATTCTGAGTTTTAGAAGCTTGTTAATGTTTCACGTGCATAAAAATAAATAATTAAAATTAACTAGAAGAGGGAGGAACCAAAAGTGTAATGTAAACAGTAACAAATTAATCTAACGGCATTACAAATGTATAGCAAAGCCACATTGAAGTGGGTAGGGAATAAAAAAATAGATCCAAGTCAATTTGGAAAACAATCTTTTGACAATATACATAACGGTAAAAGACAAAAAGAACTGTACTCAAATATTGGACAATAGTTTTTAAATTTGTTTTTCACAGAAGTATGAGTTAGTGACTCTGAGACTACTTTATATGTAATCTGGAATTAAATAAATGTGTAAATATATTGTGGCTAATGAGGTCTGGGTTTTTCGTTGTCAGATAAAGAGTTACAAATAAGGGAAGAGACAAGGTTGGAATCAGCCCTCTGGTGTTGGACTGGAATGAGACGTATCGATATGAACTCATGGTTTCTAAAATATGTACAGGTAGACAGATATAGAAATTGATGTGTGTGCATGTGTGTGTGTGTGCATGTGTGTGGATACATACTTATATTTCCCCGTTCTTTATGCTAAGGGGGCCTAGAAGAAATGACACCTCAGAAGGAACAAACACATCTAACGCCCAGATCTTCGTTTTTAAATGCCATTTTCCAATAAGGGAAACAAGGATTTCTTGGAGAAATTGCTGATATCATAAAATGCGTCATGACTTTCCAGGACTAGGACAAGGAAAAGAAAAACAAAACAAGATAAGCCAGGAGCATCGTGTAGTGCCAGAAATTAAGCAAGTGCTTAAAAAATGATAAACATATGTCAAAAGGACTTTGAAGGGACACAGGAGCCAATCTGAAGTAATTTTCATGGCCAAATCTAGAGAAAAGTGAATTATAACTCAAAGAATAAAGCAAATATTACTATACTTATTTATACCTATACTGATATAGATACAAAAATCAATTGAAAAAATTGTCGAACCAACAATTCAGTAGAGAAGGGGCAGCCCTTCCCTATGGTAGGATTTTAATTAATAAGTGTGAAAGAAATAATGCAAATGGGAAATCACCATTTGACTTGACAGATACATCACAGTAATTGTTGCAAACAGAAAGCACCAATAGATGCTAAAATTAGTGTGTGAAATTATGATCAGAAACGATATATTTACATAACTCAAAGTATCACCACACAAGATATCTATTAATTGCAAAGGGAAAAGTAGTAACTTTGCAGTGAAAAAGCCTGGAAGACATTACCTTTAACAAATGATTGGAGTTAACCTCATCAGTAAGGAAGCATATTGATATCATGTGCCTTCTGATATGATGCACCTAGGAGGGTACTATGCTATGGCTGTATAATACTTGCTAAAAATACACAAGCCTGTATTTAATCATGAGAAAACTTCAGACAAGGCCCAATTGAGGGCCATTCTACAAAAATATCTGGCCAATATTCTTCGAAGGTTTCAAGGCCTTGAAAAACAAAAACAATTGAGGAACTTCCCCAGTTGGTGAAGGCAAAGTATGAAATCCTCAGCTGTTTCTCCATGGTTGACTTTAAGCCCACTCATTTCCTGTTTACTCTCTAACAAGTTCCAGTTTGTGTAACTTCTCTTAAAGGAGTCTTTTGGGATGGGAAGCCTTAGTCAAAGTCTTAAAAGTCAAATATCTTAAAAGGCTAAAGTGAAATTATCATCTCGTTTGTTTCTGATATTTGACTCCTATTAAAAGGGACTGAATTTCATAAAATTCCAAAGGAGTCATGCAATGTTGTTATCTCAAATTGAGGTGGGACACTTAAATAGGACAGAGGGGGTGACTGCCAAGCCACTGTTGCCATCTGCAGCTGCCACACTGTTTCCTAAATCCTGCATCTATAGTTGATGTGTTATGGAGTCTCCATATAGAATCTTGTATTCATTCCCATTATATTTTATCTTGCTAGATTTTACATCATTGCTGTAGCTTGTTGATATCTTTTTCTATTTGAA
Organism: Pan paniscus; assembly: GCF_029289425.2. NCBI lineage: Eukaryota > Metazoa > Chordata > Mammalia > Primates > Hominidae > Pan > Pan paniscus. Next base: position 79,952,934 of record NC_073263.2, on the reverse strand, counting down.
GCTGTAATCAAATACAAAAGCCATTGTGCCATCTAAAAATTTGTTGAGTAAGCCTTCTATACTTTCATCAGAGTCATGGATAAAAATGTTGAACAAAATCAATCTCCTTCTAGATTGATATCAATTATTACATAGAATACATTTTCATCATACAAATTATTACTAACCCAACTCACCCAAAGTACCCATGTATTCAGTCAAGCATGCTCCATTTTGTTCACCAGGATATAAAAGGGAAATTGTCAAATGAATTTGGAGTTCAGAGTCTTTTTACCACTGTTCATGAATTAATGTCCTACATTTGTTGTTTGGCTGAGAAAAGGGTCTCTCACAGCATCTAGTATCACAAACGTCAATTGAAGTCTGTGTCAATCTGGCTTCATTTCTGCTCTGGCCGCCTTAGAATTATCACTGAACAACTGCCAACGTGTCACTCCAAATAGCATCTGGAGAAAGTAGAGACACTGACAAGCCAACAAGGTATTTTTTGTCCTAACTTCTGTTCCAACAAAAATGATGAGATTAAGTGAATGGGTACTTCATAATACAGGCAACTCGAGTTGCTCCTAGCCAGGAAACATAAGCTTTTATTAGCCCATTTATGCCTAGTGTTCTATTATTGGAACACATGTGGGTCTTTTAACACAATTTAAATAATTATATTCCATAAAATTTGTCCAAAGAAAGAAAGAAAGAGACAGTCGAGTCCACTGTTGTATATGCTGTTCAATGATTTTTAACTCATATGTCACTCTAGCCAATCTAAAAGTAGAAACTATTACAGGCAGTTTATGAAGACTCTTATCTTATTTTGGGTATATTTTTAAAAATCTAGATTGTTTATTGTATTATACAAAAAAATGAGGAAAGTCAAGTATGTTAATTTCTTCAAAATCACTTAAAATGTTTGTCCTTCCAGAAGACTTATGTGCTAAAACTCACAGCATGTAATTTCAGCTGCTGATCAGTGTATTCTGACTTATAGAAGCAAGATATTGCTGTAGCAGTCCCTACTATAGCCCATATTATTGACACTGGAGACATTTGGAGCTCTTAAGTCTGTTTGAAAATCCTTCATAGTTGCCTGCACTTGGGGCCCCCTCCAGACCTCGACCTATGTATTTCTTCATCTGTGTTTAGTTGAATTGTTTAAAGTATCCTTTGTAATAAACGATTAAATTTTCAAGGCTGAGAAATTCAAGATCAAGGTGCTGCCAAATTTAGTTTCCGATGAAGACTTCCTTCCTAGCTTATAGAAGGCTGCCTTCTCTCTGCGTGCTCGCAAGATCTCTTCTTTGTGTGCTTAGTTTGTTTACTGTTCCTATAACTGAATACCTGAGACAGGGTAATTTATAAAGAAGGTAAATTTGGCCAGGCGCGGTGGCTCACGCCTGTAATCCCAGCACTTTGGGAGGTGGAGGCGGGCGGATCACGAGGTCAGATCAAGACCAACTTGGCTAAAACGGTGAAACCCCGTCTCTACTAAAAATACAAAAAAATTAGCTGGTCGTGGTGACAGGCGCCTGCAGTCCCAGCTACTCGGGAGGCTGAGGCAGGAAAATGGTGTGAACCCAGGAGGCGGAGCTTGCCGTGAGCTGAGATGGCGCCACTGCACTCCAGCCTGGGCGACAGAGGAAGACTGTCAAAAAAAAAAAAAAAAAGGTAAATTTATTTTTTTATAGTTCTGGACACTGAAAAGTCCAAGGTTTAGGGGCTGCATCTGGGAACTTTGCTCTTTGCTCTTAAGGCCTTGAACTGACTGGATGAGGCTCACCATATTATGTAGAGGAATATGTGCTTTATGGAAAGTAAAAATTAACAAAATTTATAAGAAATTAACTACATATGAATCATAGACCTAAATGTGAAATGCAATATTATAAAACTACTGAAAGATAACATAGGAAGGAACTTATATGACCTGGGATATGGCAATTAATTTTTAGATGCAGCATTAAAGACATGATCCAAGAAAGACTTCAGTAAAATTAAAATCTTCTGCTCTGCAAAAGTCACTAACATGAAGACGAGAAGACAAACCCTAGAGTGGGAGAAAATATTTGCAAAACTATCAGATAAAGGACCATTATCCAAAATACGCAAAGAACTTTTAAAACTCAGCAATAACAAAACACACAACCCAATTAAAAACTGGACCGAAGGCCTTAAGAGACACCTCACCAAAGAAGATATACAGACTGCAGATAAGTCTGTGAATGTGAAAAGGTGTTCAACATGTCATCAGAAAATGCAACTAAAAACAATAATGATGTAATCCCAGCACTTTGGGAGGCCAAGGCAGGTGGATCACGAGGTCAGGAGATTGAGACCATCCTGGCTAACACGGTGAAACGCTGTCTCTACTAAAAATACAAAAAATTAGCCAGGCGTGGTGGCGGGTGCCTGTAGTCCCAGCTACTCGGGAGGCTGAGGCAGAAGAATGGCGTGAACCTGGGAGGCGGAGCTGGCAGTGAGCCCAGATCGTGCCACTGCACCCTAGCATGGGTGACAGAGTGAGACTCCGTCTCAAAAAATAATAATAATAATAATAAAGAGATATCATTACACAATGATCAGAATAGCCAAAATCCAGAGTACTAACACCACCAAATGCTGGCAAGGAATTGGAGTAACAAGAATGCTGCTGGGAATGCAAATTTGTACCACCACATTGGAAGACAGTTTGGCAGTTTTTTATGAAACTGAACATACTCTTACCATATAATCCAGCAATTGTGAAACCAATCCTATAAACTTTATAAAATTAATCAGGATAAGTGAAAATAAAGCAAGCTTGCAGCACACTCAGTGTTAATGATTAGGTCAGCTTACTCCCTGACCTGTTTCCTTACAGTTGTCTATTGCCCCAGAATCACATAAACCCTGTTACAAGATTATAGCTCTTCTCTTAACTGCTTTATAGATAAACATTGTGAAACATTGAGTTTTTCATCTGAGGTATTCTTTTGGGTCCTGCATCGTGGTGAAACTAACTGACACCAGCTGGTCTGAAGGATCCCATGAGAAGCTAACTCAACAAAGAATGCAGTTTCCACATCCTGATGATTTCATCTCCCTTACCCTGACCAATCAATTACCCCAATTTTCCAGCCCCTGGCTCTCCGTAATCCCCTTAAAAACCCCAGCCCAAAAACTCCTCAGAGAGACAGATTTGGGGGTTCCTCCCGTCTCCTTGCTCAGCTGCACTGTGATCATTAAACCCTTTCTCTGGAAAAAAAAATATTATAAGCTTTTTAAAAAACAATAGTGGAAAAATAAAACCACAATAAAAATGGTGTATAGGTCTCATAAAAATTCTAGAAGAAAACCTAGGAGAAACTCTCCTGGACATTGTCCTAGGCAAATAATTTGTGACTAAGACCCCAAAAGCCAAGTGCAACAAAAACAAAAATAAATAAATGGGACCTAATTAAACTAAAAAGCTTCTATACAGCAAAAGAAATAATCTTTAGAGTAAACAGACAAACCACAGAACAGGAGAAAATATTTGCAAACTACACATTTGACAAAGGACTAATATCTAGAATCTGCAAGGAACTCAAACAAATCAGCAAGAAAAAAACAAATAATTTCATTAAAAATTATTGAAAGTGGGCAAGTGACATGAACAGACAGTTCTCAAAAAAAGATATACAAATGACCAAGAAGCATATGGAAAAATGCTCTACATCACTAGTCATCAGCAAAATGCAAATTAAAACCACAATGAGATACTACCTTACTCCAGCCAGAATGACCATTATTAAAAAGGTAAAAAAATAGACATTGCATGGATATGATGAAAGGGAATTCTTATATGCTTGTGGTGGAAATGTAAATTAGCACAACCTCTATGGAAAACAGCACAGAGATTTCTCAAAGAACTAAAAATAGATATACCATTCAATCCAGCAATTCCACTACTGGATATCTACCCAAAGGAAAAGAAGTCATTATATCAAAAAATCACCTGCATGCATACGCTTATTGCAGCACAATTCACAACTGCAAAAATATGGAACCAACATAAGTGCCCATCAAACAATGAGTGGATAAAGAAAATGTAGTACATATACACCCTGGAATACTACTCAGCTGTAAAGAAGAATGAAATAATGGCTTGTGCAGCAACTTGGATGGAGCTGGAGGGCATTTATTCTAAGCGAAGTAACTGAGGAATGGAGAACCAAATACCATATGTTCTCATTTATAAGTGGGAGCTAAACTATGGGTATGCAAAGGCATACAGAGTGGTATAATGGACTCTGGCTATTCAGAATTGAGGAGGTTGAGAAGGGTGTGAGGGATAAAAAGCTAAATATTGAGTACAATGTACATGATTTGGGTGATGGGTACACTAAAATCTAAGCCTTCACCACTATATAATTCATCCATGTAACTAAAAACCACTTGTACCCTCAAAGTATTGAAATTTAAAATATATTTATATACATATAAAGAAAAAGATGTATAGGCTTGACCCTTTTAAAATCTCTGCTTTAGAAACATTATATACTGTAATAAAAGAAAATAAACTGAGAAAAATATCTAGAGTAAATACTGTAGAGGGTTACTCTTCCTAATATGTAATGATACACAAGTTGATTAAAAAATACTGAAGCTCAAACAAGTCAATATTGGTGGGAATATAACTGGCACAAGCTTTCTGAAGGACAAATTTGATAATGTATATCAAATGTTTAAAAAATGGTACACCTTTGACCCAGTAATTCTGTTTCTGGTAATCTATTTTAGGAAAACAATATTCTAGGTAAATAAAATGAAATAACAGGAGAAAGCAATACAAAAAAGATCTTAGAAACAGCATCATTTATAAACAGGAAAATCTATATAGACAAGAGAAATGTTCAATAACATGGCAATAGTTAAATTATGTCAAATTAGATAAAATTTGAAAATCTCTAATTTACAATGTCAATATAAAAAAGAGCAAATACATTATTACTTATGAAATAATACACATAAGAAGAAAAAAATGCCTATATACCTATGGCAAGATTGTGTGCTTTTTAATTTCCTTTAAAACTTTGTATCTCTACATTTGAAACTTTGTCCCATGGATGTTAACTGTCATGTGCTCAGTAAAAATGTCTAATTAAAATATACATTTAAAATTAAAAAAAAAATTTAAATGTGTTCATCCCACCCAGTGTGAGAATATATTTTAGGTTCAGTGTTTAGGTAATGACTTTTTCTCAGAGTGATAGTATCCCTTTTCATATATTTCAAGATGGTGACAGGGAATATGGAATGTTACCAATTAGTTTTAGCTAGCTTCCTCAGAACAGCTGCAGGCTTTCTTCCTGGGCTCTTTCTGAGATATCCTGTGGTCTCTTTGTGGGACACCAGGAACACTCTGAGCACTGTAATCCTGCTCGACATTTCTCATCATCTCCATACCATCCCAGAAAAGTAATCATTCCTTCCTCTGAGCTATACAGCATTTCATCTTTCTGTTACCACGCAAGACAATGCATTTTAGTTATATGATTTCATGCAAAATGCCTCTGCTAAACTACGTCCTTAAAGAAAACAGGCCATATATATTTTAAATATTGTCTTCACCATTTATCAGGATGATTGATGCATCCCAGGGCCTCAAAAGAGTCCTGAATGAATAAATGAATAAATGAATCAAGAACATCAACTCTATCACTTACTGTACCAATTGCAAGTCTGTGTATGGCAAGTAACCTCTCTAAGTCACCATGTACTTCTCCCTAAAAATTCAGGTTACAGAGACTTCCAGAAAGGCCTCAGAAGAGGGAAGCAAAATCACAGAGGTGAAGGCTTTTGGTAAACTAAATTACTTAAAAATATGCCAACGTATTGACTGATTATGTTCTTCTCCTAAGTGCCTTTACATACTGCTAAAAGAGACTTAAGAGCTAAAGCCATGACCATTTACTAATGGGAAAATACATGTGAAAACACTTGAAGCACAACAATAATCTACTACTTATATTTCTAATAGTAATAGCAACAGCAATAATAATACTTAAAATTAGCAGTAATATGTCCCACCTTATAAAATACTGCCCCATTTCAGAAGGAGTATGAAGAATAGTTGAGTCCCTGTAGAGTAATATATTTATGTAAGAGAGGAAAAAAAACCTCTCAAAAAATGCTGAAAGACTTCATTTATTATTCTTTGTTTCTCTAGCATTAATGGTGACCCAGGGTCTTTAAAGATTTTTGTGCGTCCCCAAGTACCCAGCCCACTACTAGCAGGCTTGTTGTCTCTCTCTCTCTCTCTCTCTCTCTCTCTCTCATTTATAAAGACTAGCCAATTGCCATGGATATCTATTATACAGAAAATTAAATTAAATGTATGTATGTGTTTGGCACACATGGCAAGTGTACCTGGCATTCAATAAGTTTCTCTCAGTGAACCTGACAGTAATGCATTTGACTAAGATGAGCTTGCTTTTTAATTGGGAATAAAGAACAATTGGTGCTTAGTTCTTAAGTATAAGGTGTGGATACATGCAAACTCATTTTATTTTAAAAAGTGTGTAACAGTTGTATAACTTTTTCTCTTTGCCACTTTATTGTTAAATGCCATTATTTAGAAAGCTGCTTTGACCAAACCGGAACTGAATTTTATTTGGCAATACCTTAGAATAAGAAGAAAAGTTTTGCCAAGAAAATGAATCATTTAAACAAAACAACTAAGCAGTTTTAGCTACTTCCAAAGCAGCCAATATATACAAATATGTATGTGAATCTTTTATTCTTCAGTATAGTTTTGGCAAGAGTCCTACTTGCACACCTCTGTAGCATTTAGGAACAATAGGACTACACTTGTTTTAAAATATTTTATAAGTCAAGTTTATTCACTAACCTACTCAAGTCATCCAAATTAAAGTACAAATCAATATTTAAAAGCTATGTACTCTAATAAAAAATGGGTGACACACATAGAATAGACAATTCTTAAAAGAAGAAATATAAAGACCCATTAAACATGATTAGATATTCAGCCTCATTACAATCAAGAAAATGAAAGTAAAGATGAGACATATTTTTGCCTTTACATTTGCAAAGATATGATAGGAATAATAACTTCAGCAAGTTGAAAAAGTTGTAGATACAGGATTATTTATATTATCAAAAGCAAAAATAATACAGAAAATTCATGACCATCAATAATGGATTGGTAAAATAAATTATGGCATATACATACCACAGGATACTTTGTGGCCATTAAAAATAGTGAGGCTAATTACTATTTTGTTGTGTGGGGTCTCCAAGACTGCCCTAAAGTTTGACCACTCAGTAAAAGGATTCAGAGAACTCAGAAAAGCTCTTCCACTCATAGTTATACTTGATTGCAGCAAAAGGAGAATACAGATTAAAATCTACAAAGGAAAAAGGTGCATAGGGCCAAACCCAGGAGAAATGAGGTCCAGGTTTCCAGTTGTTCCCTCCCAATGGACTCTCATGGGCAGCACTGACTTTTCCTAGCAGTGATATGTGACAACACATGTGAGTGTGGCCGACCAGGGAAGCTCAGCTGAGCCTTTCTGTCTAGGGTTTTTGTTGGTGGTTAATTGGTGAAGCACCCACAGGACTAGCCCTAGCTTCTCAGTATCCAGCCCCCCACAGGTCAAACTGATACATGGTCCAAAGCCTCAGGCATACAAAAATGGGTATGCACCATAAATCACATTGCTAGCATAAATTGTCTGGCATGGCCCAAGGTCTCAGATATACAAAGACACTCATTGGCGAGGACATTTTAAGGGCTCACAGGTTCTATATCAGGTGCCTATCAAGGGCCAGTAAAGAAAACCTTTAAAATAAGCAACCTCTAAGCCTATTGAATTAGCCATTTATTGCATAGTCTTCATTTCTTGTTTGTTTTGCCAAAATACACTGCCAACAATACAAGCCATCAATAAAAATGATTGACTACACCAGCGTATGGGGTGGGGAGAGAAGGAAGATGAAGTGAAGACGGGTCCACGCTCCTGTGGAAATAATGCCAACATTGGCGATGAGTAGGTATTTGGTTTGTAAAAGTTCCCTGGTCTACCCTCTATCAGCTGTGCCCTCAGACTTAATTTTTACTGCAATCCACAGTATGAAATACATTTTACATAGTGACATAGCATATGCTTGTATAGGCATAGCCACACTATTGAGACAAATTTCATGAAAAAACTCTTACCTTTACTACATACAGTGCACTCTGATATTTCCCATCCCATTGCATTCTTGTCTATTCTATATCCTTTATAAAATGTTACATGAGTTTACCAAACTAATTTCACAATTTACTAATAGGTCACAACCTTCAGTCTAGTTTGATAAATATTATCTGTCATACTTCTAAGTTGCAGATATTCATTTTTGACACGGAAAGATTTTATCCTATATGGATAAAAATCAAGTTAGAGATTAATATATGTACACCCTATTTTGATTCATTTTATGTAAAATATTATAAATATACTCATATGTGTGTGTATCTATAGAGAGAGGTGATGAAAGTTGTTCATTGAAATGTTAAAGATGTTAAAGTAACCTTTAGTTACTTTGTAAGTAAGTTTTTTAAAGTGGGGCTTTGAATATTATGGTCTTTATTGAACTTTTGTTTGTTGAATTTACTGTTTGGCATGAGCATTTTTTTTTCTTTACAAAAACAAGAAAACAATTTCTAAAATAAAAACAATATCTCAAAATAGCAAAGATAAAAAGAGTAATAATACTCATGCATGCCAAAACTACATTTACTGAATTCATCAGGCAGAGTTACCAAGATTTAAAATCAGTTTCAATTTCCAAATATCTCACATTCTTACTTCAGCAAATTTATTGAGGATAAGTGAGAAGCAAATTGTCCCTTTTTGTGACCATCAAACCATTTTAAACCATTACTCTTTTAGATACTAGTAAGTTATTATCCTTACCGGTGTTAGCTATAATCAAAGCCTAAATAAAATAATTTCGAATGTAATTAAATATATAAAACTAGCAAACTTAAATGTATAACCCAGACATCCTTTTGTCTTGTCTTTGTTATCTGATAAAGGAAAAATATTATTAGTCAGTAATGTTAAACTTTGACAGTGATAATTTATTATCATTTGATAACTCCAAAACACTCGAGATTCTTAACTCATTCATGTGTTGGGCATTGGTGTTAGAGAATGCAGTTCACTTCTATGGAACTTAAGGAATAAAACTTCAAATTAATAATATTATAGCACTTTGGCAAATTCAATGTTAATTATATTACATTCTGCCCTTGTAAAAAAAAACTCTGAAACTCATATATGGTTTAAATAGCAATTATCTATTAGTTTAACTGAAACAAGTCATTTTTTTTTCCATCAGAAAGAAAAGAACTTACACATAGCCATAGGAACTCATCTATTTTCAAGGCAAACCTGTGTCTCTGAAGCTGCCATTACCTTTCCCATCTCATCAAATCAGGCACTGGGCTAGGTGATACATATGAAATTGAGCGATTACAGAATTAACAAGCTTCCCTGAAGAAACAATTCCTGATCCTCCTATAATAGATTTCACATTCCTAGAAAACTTTACCACTTTCTCTTGTTTCCATTGTAAGAGATTTCTAGGTGGGTAAGGTCATGGTACCTTAACCTTTATTTGCATAGCTACTTTCCACCAAGATTACTTTCCTCTGTAAACACAGTACAATGGAATAAAAACCACATCCCCATGTAAAAGTCTCCCTTCCTTCGTTTCTCCACACGTTAACCTTTTATGGCTGAAAAAGTGTACCTGATTATTAATATCCAGGTCTAACCTCATTTGTGTGTCTTCAAAGACCAACATGCACTCAGAAAGTATTTGAATTTCTCTTCATCTTGTGAAGATCTTCTTTTGTTGTGTAATTAAGGTGGCCTATAGCCAAACAAACATCTAACTGAATCTCATGGGAATTAATAAGCATGATTTTCCACTGTCTTGGGATTAGTGATAGTTTTTGAAGAATTGGTCTTCAGCTTAATAATGAAAATGTTGGAGTGTAACTGGATTACAATATTAAATGACCCGAGAGAATAAAGAAAGACCACATAACCCTAAGCTATATGTCACTTAAGGGTTATGATATCTACAGTCTGAAATGTAAAAATTGCATTGTAATTGTCACGATAAAATGATAAAAAGGGTTTTTGTGAACTGATAACATTACCATAAAATGTATTTCACCTTTGCATTTAAGATGATAAGCTAACATCTGGTAGAGCAAATGTCACAGATTTGCTAGATTATAAAACAATGAGTTCAAATAATATTGCTGTGAAGATGAGTTGTACACTTTTACCTAAAGCTCATTTTAAAGGGTTACTCCCTCATTGCTTTTTTATATATAGTATGCTGCATAAAAATATAACAAATCTACCTGTATACATGTGTGTATTCTATAATTAGTTCCAAGTATTTAATGATCTGCTCTTAAATCTCCTCAGTTTATGGAAGGAAATTTAATAAGCAAGTTTTTAAAGCTATAAATGAACGCTGCCAAAGAAGGCTATCTTTTAAAGTATAATCAACGCTCTAAAAATGATAATAAAGTTAGGAGCCATATGCCTGGAACCAATGGATTTCTTTTCACCTTTGACTCAAGATAAAAAAACAAAAAGGGAGAGAGGAGGTTTCAGTCACACCGTATTTAATCCAATTTGCTTTGGGTTTAATCTCCAAAACAAGGCTGGTCTGCTAATTCCCAATTATAATGGCACATGTAATCAGAGTCCTCATTAACAAAGACTGACTATATTGTCTATTAGGAACGAAAATTTGAAATGCAAATTCAGCAAATCAAAACGTTAAATGAGCTTCTACCCAAGATGCTTAGAGCTCCCGCCAGGGCAGCCCATGCTGGCCGACACCTGCCCTGGATTTTCCCTCTAGCTGAATGTTTCCTTCGGTTCCAGTCTTTGCCTCCTAATTGACCTGCTTATGATCTCTGCAACAATTAACATATGCTTATTAGTAATGGCTGGTTAAAGATTTCAACTGCTGCAGTTTACGAAGTCTAATAGAGATGGCATGCCACAGGAAAGATGAAGCCACTATTTCCCTCATCAGCAAAGTCACAATGGTTAGATGCGTGTGGTAGAAATTACATGATTTTTCACACTGTCTGATGTATGGAAATTGGTACTAACTGATACTGGAAATCACCGCATACATGACTCCAGGCCTCATATACACCGAGAAAAATACAAATATTGGTGAGTCCTTTTTCCCTTTGAGCAAGTAATTTCTTATTTGGGTTTAGAAAGAAGAGAGAGTGAAAGAACTTCTCTAACTGGATGAATAACTAAGGACATTTGGTTTATTCTGAATTCAGAAATCATAACTCTTTTCTTCAGAGTAATTTCACCAATGGGATGGAAAATTTTGAACATCACAAAAATCTTACCTGAGTCTTAATAGGGTAAGGATGCTTTTACAAGATTATGTTCGGAGCTCATATTCTGTTCAACAAATACTCCCTTTTAAAAATTTATTTTTAATTTTTGTGAGAACATAGTAGATGTATGTATTTATGGCGTACATGAGACCAAATATCCCCTCTTAGTTTCTAGCTGGTACCACCAGATTTGAAAGGCTAAAATGTTGGAGGAGTAGCTTCCTTTTTTTTTTTTAAACTCCTAGCCATGCAATTTAGTGGGAGATACATTCCACTTTCTCTGAAATAGTTTTCTTTTATTCAGAATTAATGTTTGACCAATTATAAATCTCAGTTTTTACATTCTCTTATTGATTAAAGAATAGTAGTTTGGCTGTTCCTCACCCAATGGGCATCTATACCTTGATTATATACCTTGGTGCTTGATCAAATGCATTCTTAAATCACTGTTTGTTATCTCTGTCTCTAGCAGGAGATAAAAGACTTGTTTTAAGTCTTAGGAGATCTTGGACTCTCATTTATCAACAATAGGATTTTAGATAAATGTATTACTTTTCTATTGCTGGGGAACAATATTTTACAAACAGAAGCTTGAAACACCATCCATGTATTAGCTCACAGTTTTGCAGGTCAGAAGTCTGGGTGGGGTGTAACTGAAGTCTCTGCTCAAGGTCTCAGTGGGTGGAAATCAAGGTGTTAGCCAATGTGACAGGCCTCTTCTGGGGTTTGGAGTTCTCTTCCAAGCTCATTAGTTGTTGGAAGAATGCATTTTCTTTTAGCTGTAAGAGTAAAGTTTATGTTTCCTTACTGGCTGTCAGGTAGGGGCTGCTCTCAGGTACTTGAGGCCTCTCACATCCCTTGCCACATGGCTCCCTCCCTCTCCAAGCTGGCATTAATTCACTGAAACCATATAGTCCTTCAAATCTCTGACTTTCTTTTCTGCAACGAGCTGAGGAAACTCTGCTTTTAGAGAGCTTATGAGATTAGGTCATGCCCACCCAAATAATCTCTCTATTGTAAGATCCATGGATAACCTTATCATAAGAGTAAAATCCATCATATTCACAGTCTTGGGGATTATGCAGGATGTGTACAACAGGGAGGTAAAAAAAATCTTGAAATTCTGCCTACCACAGCAAGTCACTTAGCTTCTTTTGGCCTTACTTTGCTAATTTACTCAATGAGAAGATTGGACTAGATAATCTCTAGCTTCTTTTTCACATATCTTCAAATGTCCAGGACCAAATCATTACAAACACAAGATTTACAGACACAGACCAACAGTTAATTGTTGTACACTCAACTGACCTGTTTCCTTTGGTTGGTCAGTTGGTGTTTGTGTAAATTAAATGGTGATAGAACAAATCCTGTTACTAGGTTTTATGGTCTGAATGTTCATGGTCACACAATATTCATATATTGAAATTCTCACCCCCAAAATGACAGTATTAGGAAGTGGGGCCTTTGGAAGTGATTAGATTAAGGAGGTAGAGCCTCCATGAATGGATCAGTGCCCATATAAAAGAGGCCTAAGAAAGGCCCCTCATTTCTTCTATCGTGTGAGGACATGAGGAGAAGGCACCATCTATGAACCAGACACAGAATCTACAGGCACTTTGATCTTGAACTTCTCAGCTTACAAAACTGTGAGAAATAAAGTTCTGTTGCTTGTGAGCCACCCAGTTTGTGGTGTTTCTTCATAGCAGCCCAAGCAGCCTGGACAAAGATACCAGGCTTTCTAGGTAAAATGAAAAGGAATTAATTTAAAAAATGAGAATGAGGCCAGGCACGGTGGCTCACCCAGCACTTTGGGAGGCGGAGGCAGGTGGATCACCCAAGGTCAGGGGTTTGAGACCAGGCTGGCCAACATGACGAAACTCCGTCTCTACTAAAAATAAAAAAAATAAAAAAAAATAAAAATAGGCAAGAATGGTGGTGCACGCCTGAAAATCCCAGCTACTTGAGAGGCTGAGGCAGTAGAATTGCTTGAACCCAGGAGGTGGATGTTGCAGTGAGCCTAGATCATGCCATTGCATTCCAGCCTGGGCAATGGAACGAGACTCTGTCTCAAAAAAAAAAATAAATAAAAAATAAAGAGAGAATGATACATGGTCTCTCATTTTAATAAACAACAAAATAGCCCTAGAGACAAAATAAAAACCTATATACAAAGAACAGTTATGAAATGAACTATATGCTTGTCCAGAGATGAAAGCTCAACATTGGTAAAGAAAATGTTGCTTGGACATTTTACTCTTTACCTTGTTCTGTCAGTAGTGTAAAGTTCTAACAAGGCAATGTCCATGGATTTTTGATGAAGTTCTTTTTCCAGAGTTACATGTTACAATATGTTTCAAAATTTATTAGATTTCCAAACAAAAATCCATCTGTTCAAAAATTCTGTTAAGAGCAATTCTTCTGTACACTTGCTTAACTCTAAAGTAGTCACATCTTAATGTATCTAATTTTCTAAGGAACAAGTCTGACTTCCAACCGCCACATAATCCAACTTCCAATCTTGACAATCATTTATGAAATCATTTGCTTTTTTAAATGAAATTTTATATAGGCATATTATTTCTGTCTTAGAGCAGTATTTATTGCTTCAGCACTGCTCAACACAATTTTCCCATGTTGGGAAAGAGGTATATGAACTTCATAGCTTATTCAGGTGTTTGCATGTGTCTAATTTCAAAAAGTAAAGACAACAAAAATACATAATTCCTTTCCTTCTTTCTAGGCTCTAGAATTAAGTCAAGAAAATAATGAAAGTACTTAAAAGTTTCAAAAATGCTTCTTTGCTTGGTGTTGAGTTAGTTAAAATAACTGTGTTAATTTAAAAATTGGCCATTGCAACTTTATTCTCATCTTGGTTTCAAAACAAAAAAAAAAAACGCAAAATTACATTTTAGGTATACGAGAGCAAGAGATAAGAGTATATATTTTTCCTTTGTTATGGGAATATAAATTTTGTTTTTCCTAACTGAAACAATGAACAAATCACTTTGGTGAGGAGGATTTTGGAATAAACTGCATTGAAAATATTTTTAGGAGGGCTTATTTACATGATACAACTATTAGGACCTGATCATTTATCACTGATTACATACATTGGGCTCTAAAAATATCAAAAGCCCAGGTGAGTATTTGAGCGCCTTAACTTTAATGTCTGAATGGTTAAGGTTAGTTATATTTATATGAACATTTCTTTGATAAGCAGCCTGAAAGTCCTCCCTTTCAACATGTGGTCCTTGCTCCATTTGATATTCAGACTTAGTTCCTCCTTGAATTCAATTACTATAAATGAAAGCCTGTGGTAGAACTGAGGGGTGGATAATAAAAACTATCAACTTAAAATGGCTATATTTTGCTTTCAGTGAAAATTTTCCAGGCATTTCCACAATCAAATACACTTATTGTTTTTTCTTTCTTTGATTGCAGTTGGTAAAATGTTTGGAAATTGTTATTTAGACCTAAGCATATAACTTGAATAACACAGGATTGCAACCTCCTTTGTAAAAATGAGATGTTAACTATTTGAAATATTGTAATGCTATGTGTCCGTCTGTTTGAAAAAGGCAGCCTTCTTGGAAATCTCCATGATGGAGAGTAAGGCTCTAGCTCTTAAAACACTGAATTCTGCATTTCTCTCCTGAATTTCAGAGTCTTTAGAGTCACACAAATATATGACTATGTAAGACATGCTTAATCTGTCTAAGATATACTTCCCCACCACCACCACTGGGAGAGTAGGGATGATTATAGTACTCACCACAATGAATTATGAGAATTTAATGAGTTAATACTTGTAAAACTCCTAGTACAGTTCTTGGTACACAATAAATGTTTAGTAACTATTATAGTCATTATCGCACATAGTTAATCTGTCTAAGATATACTTCCCCACCACCACCATGGGAAATTAGAGATGACTATAGTATTCACCTCAATGAATTGTGAGAATTTAATTAAATGAGTTGATATTTGTAAAACACCTAGTACAGTTCTTGGTACATAATAAATGTTTAGCAACGATTATAGTCATTTTTGCAATGGTTTATTCTGTAATAAACTGTGTTGTGATTTTAGTTCACCTCAATATTATGTTAATTTTAATAATATATTTAAAAATATTTTAAATACTCAATATTCTTTTTTATGTACCAGTTCCAAGAAATATTTCCATACCCTGGAAAATGAGGATTAAATGGATAATGTGAGCGAAAAAGTACAAGGATTTTCCTGGCACACATATGCTCAACATGCATTCACTGTTTTTATTCTTAGAATCTCCCCAGTGATATCATCCACCTAGAGTTAATCACTCTCAACATTTGGGAGTATTTTTTCCAGATTATTTTCTATACTTAATAAGATATTTATTACATATTTATTTGATTATTCCATTATTAGTCACTCACTTTAAAACATAAAAAGGTAATAAATTATAAAAATGTAATTTGGAGGCAAAGTAGAAACAATAGTGGTAGCTGGCAAGATTTTTTTTTGATATCTCTATGTTTATCTCTCTTACCACTTATCTGTCATAATCCCTTTTGCTTTAGCTATCATTGTTGCTTATGGCCAAATCTCACTCTCTTTCCATTTTTTCCTTCTGTACTGCCATTAGGCTCTACTCCGAGCTACGGTCCTATCTCACCTGGTCTGCAGAAATAGCCTTCATACTGATAGTTTGATATCTATTTATGCATTTCTTTAATTCCTTCTTCAAAATCCCTGTAAAACATATTTAATCCCACCTTTACCTTAAGGCCCTTTATTCCACTACTGAATTATCAAGTGGCATTGAAAAAGAGAAAGGACGAGGAAGAGGAGAGAAAGAGAGTTCAGCTTAATAAATATTCAGATTCTTGTAGTCAGATACCTTCAGCATATGCTTAAATTTTGTGTAATGTTGAAAAAATAAACATTTTATTTATTTTGGAAAGAGGCATCACAATCTTTTTTTTTTTTTTTTTTTGTAGACAGAGTCTCATTTCGTCACCAAGGTTGGCATGCAGTGGCACAATTATGACTCACTACGGCCTTGGTCTTCCAGGCTGAAGTGATCCTCCCACCTCAACCTTCCAAAGTGCTGGGATTACAGGCATGAGCCACTGCACCTGGCCCATAATCTTCGTTCTTTCAGTTGCTGAATGTCTTAATTTGTTTCCCGAAGATTCCTGACTGATTCAGCCACCGGGATTAAACTCTCCCTCAAGGCAGGTCGTTGACAGGTCACCATCTCTCCTAGTTCTTTTCTTTTCAGTGATGCCCATGGAACATAAACTTTCAGGTTAAACTCGAGAGCTTGCTTTTTTTCCATCCTCACCCACTTACCTCTACTCCTTAGCCCAGAGGGTGGATGGAGCACTGTGGGGAAGGGAGGTCCCTATCTTAAAGGCATGCTTCATCCTAAGACTTTGGCTTGTCTTCTCTCGCCCAGGGAGTTAGAACATTTCAGGTCAGCACAACCAGAGAATGTGTACTCTCCACTCAGTTGTCCCACACTTAAGCTGGAAACTTTTCCTTTTGTTTGAGGATTCATGCAACTGATATTTGCCTGAGTCAGATACTCCTCCACTTTACTTCACCAAATAACACGTACTCGAAATTTAAAACCACATTTGATCATCATAATAATATTGTTCACATGTTTGGCTCTAGAGATTTCTGCTAATTTAGGCAATAGTCTGAGGATCATCTGCCACATTGGTTCTCAACCTTGGCTGCACATTGGAAATACGTGGGGGTCTTTAGAACCTACTGATGCCTGGGTCCCTCCTCCAGAGATTTTGATATAATTGGCCTGGGTTGAGGTATTGTAAAAGCTCCCCAGGTGATTCTAATTGCAGCCAAGTTTGAAATTCATTGATGTAAAGAGAGTCTCAATATATGGAGAATGAAATCAGAGGTAGCCAAACCCAGCAGGCCTTTCCTAGGGTTTTTTCCAGCTCTACCGACCCATGCTCCTGATTGCCTGCACTTCAGCCACTCTGGATATCTCTTGGTTGCTCTAATTCCCCTCACTCTTCTCACTTAGCCTCTTTGCACATTTGGGTCCTTCTACCTATGTCAGCATCTGCTACCTGTCTACATCAATCTCTAGTTAATTCCTATTTAGCTTTACATATATCATTCCAATTGTAATTTTCTAGAGAAAATCTTACTTGATCTCCCTGGCACTACTGTTACAGGACAGAGAAATGTGTTACAGGAAAGGGGTTTCCATCCAGATCCCAAAAGAGCATTCATGGATCTCGCACAACAAAGAGTTCAGGGCGAGTCCACAGTGCAAAGTGAAAGCAAGTCTACTAAGAGAGTAAAGGAATAAAAGAATGGCTATGCCATAGACAGAGCAGCCTGGAGGGCTACTGGTTGCCCATTTTTATGGTTATGTTTTGATGACATGCAAAGCAACGGGTGGATTATTCATGCCTCCCCTTTTTAGACCATATAGGTAACTTCCTGATGCTGCCATGGCATTTGTAAACTGTCATGGCACTGATGGGAGCGTAGTAGTGAGGATGACCAGAGGTCACTCTTGTGGCCATCTTGGTTTTGGTGGGTTTTGGTGGGTTTTTGCCAGCTCCTTTACTGCAGCCTGTTTTATCAGCAAGGTCTTTAAGACCTGTATTTTTTGTTGATCCCCTATCTCATCCGGCGACTTAGAATGTCTTTACCATCTGGGAATGCAGCCCAGTAGGTTTCAGCCTTGTTTTACCCAGCTCCTATTTAAGATGGAGTTGCTTTGGTTCACACAGCTCTGACACTACCTGTGCCCTGGCAAGTTCATCCCCTTCATAATAATTCACCGCATTGGAAAGGCAGAATAACCAAATGATATAGCGTCTACCCCTCGATGCCAGACTGCTAGGTCCAAGCCCCAGTATCATCACATCCCAGCTGTTAGATGTGGACAAGTTATTTAACACCCTTGAGCCTCAATTTCCACTTCTATAAAATGCAGATAATTACTGTATGATTCTTATAAGGTTGCTGGGAAGATGACATGAACTAATACACAGAGAACATTTAGAATGGTAGCTACTGTACAATAAGCACTAGAAAGTATTCCTGTTTAGTTTTAGTGAACTAATTCATTGTTTATGCCTACTTTTCTCTCTTTAGAATGCAGGTGTCATGAAGGCATGCCCATAACTGTTGTTTTTCTTTTCTCTGTTTTATTCCTAATGCAATGGATGTATTATAAATACAATAAATTTGTATTGAATAAATTAGTAGATATATAATGCAAGTAAATAATTATGGACATGTTTCACATCATCTTTCTCACAGTATTGTCTTATAAACATTCTCTTACCATGCAATGTTCTCCAAATGTAGGACTTTTAAAGTCTGAATAATTGAAAATGAATAATTTCCCAATGAGGAGGCTGTTTCTAAGTTTTAATAGAGCTTCTAAAATACAACAATGTAATTTTTCTTCTCCTAACATTTTTTATCTTGAAGAGCCAACAATTAGAATGAAATAAATGGCCAAATGTTTAATTGCAGAACTGGGCAGGCTACATAATTCAAAAATTAGGTAATTGGGTTTTGAGTAAATATAAATTGATGGCATGTTGTTAGTGTGTAAGAAATATTAAATAATAATAACACCTGTATAAAGCTTAGTATTTTTTATATTTCATAAAACTAACCATTAAGCATCCACCTGAGGGTCTACGGCCCCTTAACTTTTAATTGATATTGATTTTATGTTTAATTTATGATTGCTCAAAAATAATATAAAATGTAAGGGAGAAATGCAACCTCATAAATCAATGTGTTCTGGATTGCCAGTTTAATTTCCATACTGATGTGGTGCCCAGGCTGGTAGTATCTACAAAATGGCAAAAAAACATAAAGTCATCACTGGATAAAGGGTTGGATAGATTAGACAAGAGTCAAAACTAAAGGGCTTCCTCTCATTAGCCTCCATGGTAGGAAGAATAAACATAATGATGAACTAGGTTTTTGATTTTGGTTTATACTCCATTCTTAATGGCTACGTGTATTTGTGACAACTTTTGCCTTTATTACAGTTGATGGCATATGAGACTGAGTAGTGAATTTGGCCTCCTGATAAGAAATGTAACAACTATGGATTTCAGACATTTTTATGTAATGGAAAACACTATGCCTTCTAATTATAAAATAGAAATTTACTTTAGTGGTGACTAGATTTGGGAATTGTCATTAAGCAGAAAACTTCATATACATATATGTATGAAGGTATTAAAAGGAGCTAAGTTTTTATTGGTAGTGGTTGTTTTTAATTTATGGTATGTTACTATGTTCAATATATTCTTGTGAGTCAAATTTGAAATTCTTTTTGGAAAAGGAATAGCATAAACAGACAAAAAGCAGAAATTCTGGAATCAAAATTGTTGGCTTTCTCTTTTGGCTCTGCCACTTAATAGCTGTGTGACCTTGGGCAAGTCGCAAAATGAAATGCAGTTGACCTTCAATAACAGGGAATTTGAACTTCTCTGGTCCATTTACATGTGGGCATTTTTCAGTAAATACAATCGGCCTGCCATCTCCAGAGATTCTGCATCTGCACTAAATGCAGATCAAAATTACAGTATTTGCCAGATGCAGAAATACAGGAAGACAGAGAACCAACTTTCCACATACTCAGATTCTGCTGGGCTGACTGTGGGACTTGAATATTCAAGGATTTTGGTATGGGGTGGGGTGTGTCCAATCCCCTGGTGATACTGAGGGATGACTGTTAATGCACACAAAGTGTTTCTCATCATGCCTGGCATATAGTAAGCAGTCAATATGCTAGTTATTCTCACATAATTATGACAACAGTGGTGACAATAATATTGGTACTACCTTGTAACAGAAAATAATTTCAAGTGTTTATAAATAATAGCATTTATCTTAAATTTTATTTTACTTTTATTTCCTTTAATTTTTGAATGCTTATTATATGCCATACATGTTTTTAAACATTTCTCATGTACTGCTTGTTTAACAATCACAAACACCCATTAAAGTGGGAGCTGGCGGGTCATAGTGCAGTGGTTTTTACAACTGATCACAAACAGTTACAAATTTCTTTTTTCTTTTTCCAATACCACTGTTCCACTTGACTAGCCAATAAACAAACATATGTGCTAATATACTTTTTATTTTACAAATGAGGAAACTGAGGCATGAGATTAAGTGACCTAACCAAAATTGCAGAGGTTGTAATATAAAATACCTTTACTGGTCTTCACTTAGCCATCTTAGTGGATTAATCCACACTCCCCTCCATCTGAAAAATGCCGGGGCAGATAGCCACAGCATTCTGAATGCTCAATCTGGCAAATGAGCTCCTCTTTGCTTGTGCCTTGCTGCACCCACCAGTTATGGGACAAGCTTTCCAAGAATCAGGTGGTTTATTCCCAAATCTGTTAATGTGATTGTCCTTGTTAATGATAGCATATAAATGAACTGTTGCTTAAATACTACACAAATCAATACAAAGGAATTGAGAAAAGATAGAAAATTGTTTCCATGAAAAGTAAATAGCATCTTTTGTTAACAACTATTCAAATTAGGGGTAGGTGAGACAAATGTACAGATGGGAGAAACCATCATAAAACTCTAGCAGGAGTCTATATTCAGATTGTCTTTGAATTCTACAGCTACTTTAAAGAACCATAACAAGGAACCGTACATGTGCCTTATTGGGGTGGTTGGGGCAAGACTGGAGACACACTCAGTGAACCTACTCTCAAGGATAGGAATTGGCCCTATGCCCAAGAGGGATAAATTGAAGATCTGTAGTACTTCATGCATCATTTTTATGATTTCCTTCTTTAATCAACTTTTCTAATTCATAAACCAACCACTAGTCATAATTGTGTCAGAGAGACAGGAATATACACAAGACTATAAAAAGCTAGAGGTAATTATTGAATCTATTGCTTTGTAGTGAGAAAGGAAATGTTAAATTATAAAAGTAAACAAGAGGGTCTCATATATAATAATTTTTAAAACCTACTAAGTTAACAATAATAAAAACAATAAGAAGTAAAGCATACTGGGGTAGATATTGAAAGTAAATGTTAAAAGAATTACGATAGAGAATTTTTGCACTCATAAATAAAGGACTAATACTCCTTAAGATCAGGTAGGAGAGCTTTTGTGTTCAGCCTCTGCCTATTTTTCGATCTCCTATCACTCTCCGTTTCTTTCCACCCCACATCCCCACTTGGTTTACGGAATGAATTATTTGTTAGCACTCAAAGCACAGAGTATCATACTCTTCTCTATTTCTATCATATGTTTAAATCAAACGATCTTTGTCAAGGGCCAAATGTATGCCCTACACTAGATTAGGCTCTCAGAACATGGCATTGAGCCTGATAAAACATTCATTCTGTCATTCATCCACATATCAATCTCTATCCACCCCCCCATCCATCCCTCCATTCTTTCAATACTCAATAATTGATTGACATAAACTAGTGTCAACTATGAGTTGATATATTAGTTTTCTATTGCTACATAACAAATTACCAGAAACTTATGAGCTTGAAAGCATCTGTTCTTCAGCTTATATTTTTGTAGCTCAGAAGTCTAGAATGGCCTTCGTAGGTTCTTTGCTTAGTCTCACAAGGCCAAAATCAAGGTGTTGATGGGACTACATCACCTTCATAGAGCTCTGTGGGAAAATCCTCTTCCAAGCTCATTCTTTTTGGGTAGAATTCAGTTTCTTGCAATTGCAGGACTGAGGTCCTAGCATCTTTCCTGGCTTTCAGTTTGCAGCCACCTTTAGGTTCTAGAGGCTGCACCTATTCCTTCATGAGTTCCTCTTATCTTCAAGAAAGTAGACACACAAAATCCTTCTTAAACTGAAAATTTCTGACTTCCTCTTCTACAACTGGCCAGAATAAAATTGTCTGCTTTCTTAAGGACTCCTCTGATTAGGTCAGATCCACCTGGATAATCTCTCTTTCTTAAAGTTAACCATGCCATACAACAACCTAATCATAGGAGCAAAATCCACCAAATTCACAGTCCCAGGGATTATGAAGGACATCAACACAGCACAATGGGGTGGGAGGCAGGAAATCATGAATCTTGGGGATCTACCACAGTTAAGCATTACGTTGGCTAATTCCATTTGAACTTATGTGGCTTATTTTTATGTCCCCATTTTGCCTATATGTGTTCCTCACTTTGTTGTAGTATCATACATATATATGACATATGAGGTTGTTACATGTATGATATATAAGGTTATTTTATGTGTATATGATATTACAACAAAGTGAGGAACACATATATATGAGATACTACAACATATCATATATATGATACTGGTATCATATATATAAAATAACCTTTCCAAAATGTCAATGATAAACTTTTATTTGTAAAAAACTTGTGTATGTATATATATATTTATATAATGTATATAAAAATACATTTTACATTGTGTGTATATATAAGAAGTATATATGCAACATACAAATATATATAAAATATACTGTAGGTATGTAATTATTGTGTGTATATATATATATATTTGTATACACACACACACATACACAAAAGTTTACCACACACATTTTGGAAAGGCTATTCTGGCATGAATGAGTAGGGTGAATTGTGGGAGAAACTGTTTCCCTGAAGGCAGGAAAACCAGTTGAGAGGTTAGGGGATGGGAATGATGAGGTGAGTCTAAGACAGGGCAGCTCCAATATGCACAGAAGACAAGAGATGTTGAGGAGATATAATCAATAGTGCTTGATTTTTAATTGGATTGGGGGCTGGCAAGAAGGGTAATCTAGGATGATACCCAGATTGCTGTTCTCAGTAACTGGATAGGGTGATGGAATCTTTTCCTGATGATAAGGAATACAGGAAAGAAAGTTTTATTTATTATCAGTAAAAGGAGGAAGGGGAGGAGTTATTCCTAATCCAACATTGGGCCAGCTGAGTTCGAGTTGCTTAAGCGACTTGGAGATCCCTAGTAGATGTTTGGGGACATAGGTCTTAGGCTCAGAAGAAAGCACTAGGATTCACATATAACTTTAGGAAATATATTAGAGGCAGTGGAAATCACAAGAAGGGTGGACATGTCCTACGATAAATAGTTAGAATAAGAAAAGAGCTGGGCCAAGAACAGGACACTGGGGGATGCTGGAATTTAAAGTATGAGCAGCAGAAGAAAATGAACAAAAAAGGGGAAAATATGTGCAGGAAAAACTCGCCTGGATAAACTGTAGGGAGAAAGGAATTGAAAGAAGAAGGAGGGGGCCAGGCACAGTGGCTCACACCTGTAATCCCAGCACTTTGGGAGGCCAAGGCGGGCAGATCACAAGGTCAGGAGATCGAGGCCATCCTGGCTAACACGGTGAAACCCCGTCTCTACTAAAAATACAAAAAAAATTAACCAGGCGTGGTGGCCGGCCCCTGTAGTCCCAGCTACTCGGGAGGCTGAGGCAGGAGAATGGCATGAACCCAGGAGGCGGAGCTTGCAGTGAGCTGTGATCGCGCCACTGCACTCCAGCCTGGTCGACAGAGTGAGGCTCCTTCTCAAAGAAAAAGAAAAGAAAAAAAAAGAGAAGGAGGTTATCAACTTTATCACAGGCAGTAGAGGTTTTCATGATGATGATAAATAATAACAGTTATATTTATTGAGTGCTCGAAAAGTATATTTTGCTGTCATGTTAAGAACAAATTATTAATTCTTACAACACATCCAGAGGTATTATGATAGGTATCATCATTCCTGCTTTATATATGAAGAAACCAAGGCCCAGGGAACCTAAGTAACTGGCAGAGGTCACAGAGCCAGGTACGAACCATGTTGCGCCGGGATTTAACTCAGAGAAGTCCAATACCGAAACACATAATCTTTTTAGCACGCTGTACTACTTCCTTACTGCTAAGTCAAATAAGAATTTAAAAGAGTATATTTCACTGGCAACTATGAGATCCCTTTTTAAGTAAGAAAGTTATTTTTTTTTTATTGGCCCCGGGGGCCAGCATGTTTATAGGTAGCTGTATGTTGGGGGTTTCAAAGATCTGGACACTAGCGTGGTTGAAATACAAAAGTGAGGTAAATTTGACAATGCAAGCTATATTTTCAAGGAGTTCAGCTACAAAGTGTGTGTGAGAGATAGTAAAGAAAGGATGGGCAACGTTAAGAGAAAATCTTTTTGTTTTGAATATTATTGTTGGTGGTATTTTTAATTATAACTTAGCACATTATGCTAAGTTCTCCTGTTTTGAGGAGAGATCATAGAGTTAGGACTCACACATAATTAATGCTAACTGAATCCTAGTTCCCTGTGTGACTTGATGCAAGTTGCTTAAGCTTCTTGAGTGGCTTGATAATAAGGGTAATAACATCTACACTGTATAACTTATAAGATACTTAATAAGTTAAAGTGCCAAATATTATATGATGTTCATAATCACTTAGATACCCACCCAACTTTAAACATTTTGAAAGCAGCATTATTTTTCTATTCCTATAGCCAAATACAGAACAGGTACTTAATGAATGAATGAATAATATGCGTCAGGTATTTGGTATCTGCATCTCTTCTTTTGATGGTGAGGGATGATTTTGCATCCTTCTCAAAGCTGCTTCCCCTAAGTCTTATACTGCTGAGCACAGAATGTGAACTCAATAAAGGTTTCCTGATTGACCTAATGAAAAGCTAGAAGCAAGATTAATGTCAAACATTGAGTATTAGTCACATGTAATGGGTTTATCATTGTGCCAGTAAGTTGGTATTTATGCCACAAATAGGTGAAATAGATACCCAGAATATAATAATGAATCCTAGTCACAGTGTAATAGTGTTAGCTAAAGATGAACATGTAAACAGAGAGGAAGAGAGTTACTATTATTGATTGTTTTCCTCTAGTTGGCTTTATATAGAAAAATTTAACAGAAAATATATTTTTATGGTCATGATCAAATCAGGAGCAGGCGATATACTTGGAAGTTCTAATTTAATCCACCCACATAAGCAGCAGCTGTGGGATACCCAGTGCAACTTCCCCATACCACACATGGGACCCAATTGTTGAGCCACAGGGAATTGAAATAATCAAATCTTAGGGTCAAGTTCAATTAAACCACACATAGGAAGATATGGCAGACTTTGTCAAGGACAGACAAGATGAAAAGGAGTAGAATAATTCCATCAGACCTCATGACACCTAGGCACACACCCCCCACACTCTTGTTCATAGTGTCATCTTTGAAAATTGAAGACAATACATAAATACAACTAAAATTGATACCTCTAAAATCCTTCTTTGGATACTCATGTTTTCACTTTTATTTTTTGCTTACTTGTAAAAGAATGTACTTTCTTGATCTACTATTACCTACTGTTTAAATCGTATAATAGTTTTTTGTTAAGATACCACCATTCCCTCATCTTGGGATTTCTGGGGTCTTCCCCCTTTTTTTTTCCTTCCTACATTCAGTTAGGAAGCAGGTTCTTTTACTTGAACCTTTTGAAAAATTTTTACATCTGCCTCTGAGTGCTCTCTTTGCACAGTTACAGGTTCAGTTCTATGCCACAATACTCCCAGCACTTGACATATCACCTAGCATTCAGTACCTGGAAGACACAATACATGTCTATTGAAGGTATGAATCACCTCTTACTCTCTATCCATTCTGCCGCTACCCAAGTTCTTATCATAGCTCATTTAGATTAGTGCAACAAACTGTCTACTTTCTCTATCTCTAGTACTGCCATAGCCAACTTATCTTACATATAGAAGTCAGAGTGATCTTCCTAAAATGCTTTGATTATGTCATCCTCTGATTAAAATTCTTCAACAAATTCCCATTATATATGGATGCAAATCCAAACTTCATAGGAAGATATTTTAGGTTCTCCATGATTAAGTCACTGGCCACGTCTGTTTATTGCTTATTACTTCTTTTTGTTTCTTTCTTCCTTGCTCCCCTTCTTCATCTCACCCTGAATCCTGGGTTTCAGTCACACAACAGATTGCAAGCTCCTGGTGTTTCCCATGGTTTCTGTGTTCCATATCCCTGTATTCATGCTGCTTCATCTTCCTGAACCTCACAGACATTACCGGTCAGCAGGAAGATCATTTGCCCACTTTTCAAGACTCAACTCTCAACTCAAGCCTCACCTCTTCTTTGTAGCAGATTCTATTCCTCAATACATATCTCCTGTATATCTTGTCTAATCTTCTGTCAGAGCATTTGTAATACTAATTTGTCCTTGTTTTTATTACTTTTTTACTTGCTTAAGTTACTTTTGTTACTTGTTCATATTCTGCTTCCCTAACTACACTCTAAATCATGACACCAGAGACCCAGATGGGTTCATTTTTACATTCACAATGCCTAATATAAAGCCTACGTATATAGGAGACATCCCATAAATGTGTGCTAAATAATTCAAA
Organism: Pan paniscus; assembly: GCF_029289425.2. Lineage (NCBI taxonomy): Eukaryota > Metazoa > Chordata > Mammalia > Primates > Hominidae > Pan > Pan paniscus. The sequence goes on along the minus strand of NC_073263.2, from coordinate 79,926,089 downwards.
AGTTAATTGTTTATTACTAAGTTATGACTGTTTGTTGAGCTAAAATTTAAGCTTGTAACTAGAGATCATACCTTATACCATTTGAAAATCCCCAAACAGCATTTTTTTTGTACACAGTAGGAGCTTAATATTGTTTATAACCAGGATGTTGACCCTGATTTTGTTTTTCTATAAACCTCTGAAAATGTGACATGCTCATTTTCCCTCAAAGGACAGCTAAATTTAGTATAAGGATCAACACTCGTGTAGTTTCGGGTAAAACACAAAGAGCTCAATACTTGTATGTAGAGGAATGGTTGCCTAATTAATCTACATTGAGTAATTAAACAACATGGGACTATCCTAAGTAAATGTGAATGGGGTACTGTCTCTGACAGAGAAACCTTTTGGCTTTCTCCAGTGCCACTGACAAAAATTCACAGTTTCTGTCAACATTCTAACAAAGAAACCCTTGGCTAAAAAATCAACAACCAGACATTTTGATAGATTAAATATATCCACAAATCCCTTGCAGTTTCTCCCATAAAGATGTAGAATCTATTCTCCCAAACCTTACACCTGGACTGTCCTTATTTGTGATATGCTTTGACCAATAGAATAAGATAGAAATGGCATTGTGTGAGTTCAGGAGTCAAAACCCCTACTGCTCCTGAACTCACACAATGCCATTTTTTTTTTTCCTTTTGGAATGTTACCCAGGGACCACCATGTATAGAATCCCAGGATGAAAGGCCACATGGAGAGACAGCCACCCAACAATCCCAGCTAAGCTCAGGCCCCAGCCAAACCATCGGCTGATGGCAAACACATGAATAGGCCCAGGCAATACCAGCAATCACCCGGCAACCCATAGAATAGTGAGAAATAATAAAGCATAGTTGCTTTAAGCCAGTAAGTGTTAAGGTGGTTTGCTATGCAACGACAGACAACTGATAGAGGCATGGATACAAATGACAGCTTCTGGATTCCTTTTCCTTAAAAAGTTGAGGTGTAAACAATCAGGTCTTTTTAGTGACTCCAGAAATCCTGGGTAGAAGGTTATTCAGGGAGATTAGGAAAGCATTTCCAGCTCATTATGACAAACGACAGAAATAGAAAAGGCTTTGAGCAAGCACATGTTGATACACATTGATTTTATAAATCTTCAAGTCCTGGCAAACACAGATAAAATATAATACTAATCAAACCAACGTGAGAATCATCTAAATACTATGCTTCCAAAATTAAAACAGTGAAAATTCAGTCAAAAGTATTTAAAAACTAGTTTAAAAAAAAAACCCTGGAATTTTGAAGAAGAAATGCTGTGAAACTAAAATTCATTAATATTCAATAACCTCCACTCAGCTTCTCCAAATGTGAAGGAGTCAGCAATGGGGTCAGCTGTTTCCTTGAACCAGAATTCTGGTTCATTCACAAATGCACCCCCTTCGCCATCAAAAAACTAAGAAAACGTGAAGCTGACCAGAGCCTTAACTAAGATTAACTAGAAAATTTCTTAGAAAAATCTGTGCGCCACAGTTTCTCCTTATGCCATATAAAACATGCACAAATAAGGCATAAAAAATCCTCTAGGCTCTGTAATTAGCATTTTGCTTCTGTAGATATTTAGAATTAATTATAAAATGTTTTCAAAAAACACAATGCATGATAAATTTTGTAGATATATTTGAATCTTAATATGTTTAAAAATGGCGGCCGGGTGCGGTGGCTCACGCCTGTAATCCCAGCACTTTGGGAGGCCGAGGTGGGTGGATCACCTGAGGTCAGGAGTTTGAGACCAGCCTGACCAACATGGTGAAACCCTGTCTCTACTAAAAAGACAAAATTAGTCAGGTGTGGTGGCGCATGCCTCTAATCCCAGCTAATCAGGAGGCTGAGACAGGAGAATCGCTTGAACTTGGGAGGCGGAGGTTGTGGGGAGCCGAGATCCCGGCATTGCACTCCAGCGTGGGCAACAAGAGTGAAACTCCTTCTCAAAAAAAAAAAAAAAAAAAGTCATATGCCCAGGGCTCAACAATTTACAAAGCACTGGTACATTCTTGATTTCACACACCATCATGGGTGTGGGGATTAGTTTCTCATCAAAGTAAGAAAAATGGCACTCAAAGAGTTAGCAATTTGTCTAAATGTAAAATAAAGGTCATTCAGCAAGGAAAATAGAATTAGCACCCAAATATTTTCTTCTTAATCCCCAAGAAGTGGATTACATAATGATCCATTAATAGCTAATATTTATAGCTCATATATGCCAAGTACTGTTGCAGTGATTTATATATATGTTAATACACTTAGTCTTCATACGACAGTCCTAGGAGGTAAATATTATATGTACCCCCATTTTACAGAGAAAAAAGTTGATATAGAGGTAGGTGTATTAATTTGCCAATGGTTGCACAGCTGGTAATGACACAGCTGGGATATCAGCCCTTATGGCCCATCTTTAGAGTGTGTGCTCTTAAACCATTGTTTAAGCCATGAAAATGAGTAATATTTATTTCTATTTTTTAATTTTTAAAAATTTGTATATATTCATGGGGTACAGGGGCAGTTTTGCTACATTGACATATTGCATTGTCCTGAAGTTAGGGCCTTCAGTGCATCTATCACTGGAGCACCTACGTTGCACCCTGGGGCCCACAAATCCACTTCTGATGTTTCAGTAGCTCTAACAGTCCCACATTAGTTGCACAGAGACTGACACTGCATAGATGATAGTTATATCTCAAGGAGTGAAAGAGGTTGCTGTAGATCCTTCTCCAAGTGCCATATGAAAAAAGGTAATGTCAATATCATGATACCATTATGTTCATGGGAATCTCAACTCAAATTCCAGGGGTCTCCAAAGGCCAAATGAAGCCACTAAAGATGTATCAATTGATTGCTCAGGAATGATTACCAAGACACTAAATCCATAGCTTCTCACCTTCATAACTGACTTGGTTTTGTTTCTTCCAAATGTGTCTTGAAAAGAGATTTATCTTAAGGAGATATGAAAAATGGATAATTGTATTGTGACGTGTATGCACCCATTTTGGCACTCAGCAGACAGAATATGACAGAATAGACAGAATATGTATCTGTCATTGCTTTTTATACTTGATTTTTCCTAATCTTAAAAAGGCAGTTTAAAGGAGAAAAAAATGATTTTATTTTAAAATGTTTGCTCAATAACCACCCTGCATTACTTGATAGATAAAGTAATACATGAAATTTAGTTTATCAGGGGTTCTTAGCATTTTGAGGGCCAAGAGCTCTTTTGAGACTTTGGTGAAAACCATGGAGTGTTTCACCCACCCAAATGCACAACAAAATAAAATATTTTATGGTTTCTTTCAAAGAGCCAATGACTCTTTTAAAGTCTATTAAAATCTATTAACAAACCTCCAGATTAAATATTTCCACTTCATCCCCTTCATTTCTTAATTCATAACATGGGGCTAATCGGAGATCTAAACAATATATCTGCTATCTATAAATGTCAACAATGGCTCTATTACAACAGCAATAATAATAACTAGCATCTTTATTGTGGGCTCAATATATGACATACTTGGTGATCATATGATACATATACTGATATTATCATTGTTTTCCATATAATAAAACTGAGGCGTGGAGAGGTTGACTTCCTTCAAGCGCTGAAGCCAAAATTTCAAAGTGGGGAGTCTGATTCCTAAGATCATGTTCTTTGTGAAGGCAATTAGCATATTGTAAATGCTCAATAAACACTAGCTGCTGTAATTATTACTTATTACTTAAAGACAAGGGTAGTCCTTGTATAAAAATGCACAGCACGTAAGCAAAATTCTTTTTCTTGAATAAGTGGAAATGGATTTCTTTTCTTTGATTTAATAATTGTCTCCTTTTACTCTAGGTTCTGATAGTTAGATAATGGATCTTGTAAACCATTATATGTCTTCACCTCCAGCTAGGGACACATAACTTTTATTGTGGTCCATTATCTGGCCATTAGAGGCCACAAGTGTGTCCCCTGACCCTCTACCTCACATTATGCTGAAGAAAAAGAGTAGAAAATGTGGAGGCAGCAGCTTTCCTGACATCAAAAGTAAAAGGAGCTCCAAAGCCTCCTATATTGAGACCATTCATTTTCCTCTGGCTATAAAGTCCATCATGCAAGTCCTGTGGATAGAATTTAGTCCTGATGGCACTTCCCAGCCTTTCCTTCTTGCTTTGTCACTCCAAATGTCAAATCTAGCAATAGGCACCTCTACTGTAAATATTCAAATATTCTTTTCAATTGAACAAGGGGATTGAACTGCTCATAAGTTTCGATAAATGTGTCAAACTTATGAAGATTTTATATTCTTATCACACACATCACTGATCCCCAGATTTCAAGCATTCATATCATTTAGTGATTGTCTCTTAATGGATTTGTATGACATATTTTTGTTTCCAAAATTAGACTGAGCTATAGTTAATTCCAACTTAGAAATTTAGTTTTCAGAACTTCATATTGCTTGAAATAATTGAAAGCACTATGGGATGTTAGATGGGAAAAACCCACAGGTATTTGCTGACAGGATCTGTGTAAATCTGTTAGGATTATCCATATTCTCACTCAGAGAGGCAGAAAACTTAGAGGGTCCACATAACTCAAAATGTATGTTGCATGCATGTCTATAATCTCAGCGACTTGGGATGCTGAGGCAGGAGGATTGCTTGAGCCTAACCTGAGCAACATAGTGAGACCCTGTCTCCAAAAAACAAACAAAAAAGACACACCCACATATGCTTCAGAATACTGGGCATCATTGCAAGAGAGTTGTTGGCTTTGTCAATTGCCTCCATGTCCACCTTTTTATTTTGGTTTTAAAAGTAAATGAAATCTAAAAATTCTACTCTTGTGGTCTTAATGTTTTCTGTTCTGCTCACCTCTGTTTTCTTTAAAAGCCTTTTTCTACCCCTTTGCCAATGTCAGCGCATGCTAATTCCATTGCTTGCCTCTCAGTTTGTTCTACTCATGGCAAATTTATAAAGGCATGTAAGTCTCTATTTGTATATTATATTTGCCATTTTAAGTAGAATAGATGTTTATGGGAGGCTGATCCCTAGTGTTCTAATATGTCATATAAAAAGTTTCCCCTATATTTAACAAATTCTAAAATAATGAACATTGTCCTCTCTTTTCCTGCTTTTCTATTCACATACTCTCTCCTCCAATCTCCCCCTTCCATTCTTTCTGAAAATCACACCCAAATATAGAAACTTACATATACATATATAATATATATGTCATATATATTATATATATGACATATATATTTTATATATATAAATGTAAAACGTACATACTTTAATAGCAGAAACATCACTGGAAAGTTCTGTAAAGGTTACACAGCTTAAAGAAACGGCAGTGAAATGGTCCAGCTGCTTACCTGCTGCTTGTAAATTCCATAGTTATAGATATTAGACATTAAAGTTCATCACAGGCCCTATCCAATAAATTGTTATGTGGTGTGATTGAGAAAGAAATCACTGCCTATGTCTGATTTCCCCATGAGAACTGATCTTTTATCCCAAGTTTACAAGATGATGGCTTAAAGTACATATAAAAATGTAATTACATTCTTTGCTCCTTATCCAGGTAAAAGCAAACAAAGGGCAAACTTCTAATGAAAAGAGAATTGAGGATTTTTTAATTAGTCCCAGGTCCCATGAGAGCACTAACTCTGCCTCATGAAACCCCAAAAGAGACCAGAGAACTAGAACCTGGTATCTGACTGAAGCTGGAAGTTCTTAAGAGGATAAAGATAATGTCCTAAATGACCTAAAACAAATGAGGGTCCTATATCAACCAGAGAATTATAAAGTGGGAACAAGCCCAATGTGTAGGCTGCTCTTTTGAGAATACAGGTCTTTGATCTGCTCTCAAACACCAAGAAAGCAACTTCTTTCCCAATAATTATACAAGCTCTAAATTATGAAGATCTTGAATGCCAGAATGTCAGCAGTGCATTGTCAATAACAGGTTTTAAGCCAGGCATTGTAATGACCAGAGCTTTGTTTCAGGAATATTCATCTGATAACAGTGTGTAAAATGAGTTGGGAGGAGGAGTGACTTGAGATGAGATGGCTGATCAGAGCGACTTTACAGTCTTGCTAGAGAGACATACTAGAGATCAGAACCAAAGCAGTGTCAGAATGGATGGAGAAGGGTTAGTCGTCGTGAGCAATATGATTCAGGTAGAATAGACAAGGTTGGTCCCAGATGTACTAGCAGGAAAGCATCAACACCAACACTAAGATTTCTAGTTTAGTTAACTGGAAGAAGGGTAAGTAGTATTAATCATGAATAGTAAACATAAGAAGAACAAGTCTGATGGAAAATTAATGAAATCAATTTTGGAAATATTTATGTTTGAGGTGCCAGCAGAATGCACAGAAGGAAATACAGAGGCAGTTAAAAATGTATGCTAGAGCTTTGGGGAAAGGTCAGATCTGAGAGTAAAGTCATTGAGTGTATGATTATCAAAGAAGAACATACAAAGAAATGACAAAGGCCAAGAACAGCTGTTGGGCTACATCTGCATTTAGGAGAAATAAAACAAAAGGACCCTGAAGATATAAAGAGAAAGTCATGTCATAGAGCTAGAAGGAGAAAAATCCTTCATAGAAGCCAAGGAAGAATGGCCTCTTAAAGGATTTCTGCGGCATACTTTTGTTTACAAAATGAAAGTAAACAATAATTATTTTTTGAAATTTATTAGATGTTCAGAACACTCAAGATCATTGAAAGTAATGTTCAGTTGCGCAGACAGAAATAGTGAGAACTATGAAAAGGCCATTGGATTTGGCATGTCATGGTGACCCTTAGAGAGTAATTTTAGTAGCATGCTGATGACAGGAGCCAGACTACAAGAGAATAGTAATTGAGGAAGAAGCAGGAGCATGGAATATAGATTTCTTTCTTCCTTAAAAAGTATCTATTGGTGGTTTGGCAGTGGCTTAAAGAAGAGGAAACAAAATGACTGCTCAAAAGTGTAACCGAAAAAAGGAGATTTTTATTTACTTGCTTGCTTACATTAGGATGAGGAAAACTTGAGCAGAGTTGGGGGGTCACAGTATTACTGGACAAGAGGTAAAGTAGATAAAAGAGAGCTTTCTGGGAGAGCAAGGTGTTGAGCAACACTGGGAGGGAGTGTTTTAGGCCACAGAGGACCAGCCTTGGAGAGAAGGGTATTGTCTGGGGCAAGAGTAGGAAAGAAGAGAAAGTCACTCATATTCAAGTGATATGGTTTGGCTCTGTGTTCCCACCCAAATCTCATCTTGAATTGTACTCTCACAATTCCCACATGTTGGGAAGAACCCGGTGGGAGATAAGTGAATCATGGGGGCAGTTTCCCCCATACTGTTCTTGTGGTAGTGAGTAAGTCTTACGAGATCTGATGGTTTTATCAGGGGTTTCTGTTTTTGCATCCTTCTCATTTTCTCTTGCTGCCACCATGTTAAGAAGTGCCTTTTGCCTCCCACCACGATTCTGAGGCCTCCCCAGTCAAGTGGAAATGTAAGTCCAATTAAATCTCTTTTTCTTCCCAGTCTCAGATGTGTCTTTATCAGCAGCATGAAAACAGACTAATACACCAAGGAAATGACTTTTGAGACAGACTTGAAGGATGTGAGAGAACGAGTCAAGTCAGTATCTGAAGGAGGAGGATTCAAGGTTTCAGAAGAAAAAAATGAAAAGTTTCTAAGACAAGAAAGGGCCTGACGTTTTCATAGTGGCCAGGGTGTCTGCAGGAGAGAATGTCACAGTGGTAATGGAGTAAAGAGGATATGAGATCACGCAGGAATTTGTAGATAATGTTAAGGACTTTACCAGTACTGAATTCTGAGACATACATTTTACTTTTGACCTCTTACTGTGGGCAGCAAAGTTGAAGATTAGAGCCAAATTTGCATCCCAACTCTAGCTTTTGTGAAGTACCCTGTGCTATGTCTTTCTGTGTACTAACTTTATCTTTGATTAACTGTACTATTCCACTTTCAACCTGATTCCATTTTAAACACCCCTTTGAGTTTTATGCAATCATATTCCAATTCTTTTGCAACAACAAAAGTTATAAATAATCAAATGAAAACAACTTGAAGGAAAATATAGAAAAGATGTTTATAAAAATTTCAGATGACACAAACAAAGATCTAAAGTAATTTGCTACTAGCATATAAGATCTCAGAAGGCTGAACTCTGGCCCTAAACCAATAGAACATAGCAAGAATAAACTTCCTTATTTATGTCTCAAAAAGAAATTATACATGAAGAGGTTCGGGGAGGTGACATAAAATGCTTATGTGAAACAGGGAAGAAATTTTGATACAAGCTAACAATGTGATACAGCCGCTAAAAAGTGAATATTACCATGGGCTCTACTGATATGAATAGAAGTACCAGATTCAGACCTAAAGAGGAAAAAGTTGTTCTCCCGCACCTGTCCCAGACAACTTTGCTATCTTTTACATATGTCTGTGCTTCACCTTCAAAGAAATGTAGAACAATTGTAATGCATGTTGAGAAAAAGTGGCCAAGCTATGTTAAGAAGAATTAATATTTAATCTGAAGTAGGAATATAATAAGTGCATAATAATTGTTTCAAACACTCAAACTAGAAAGTTTATATGAAAAAGGATCAAATTAATTTTTGTTGCTTCAAAGATTACAAGTATAACCCGTAGACTGTGGTCCAAGGAAGGCATATTTTACTGTAACATATGAAAATGTTTTCTAATAATGAAAGCTCTCCAATGAGTTCCTTATCTCTGGTAGTGCTGTTGCAAAAGCTGGATGACCTTTGCCAGGGATGCTGAGTGTGGGGCCAGATGAACAGAGCACTAAGTCCCTTCAGTCTCTAAAACTTTATGCTAAGTAAGTTTGTAGTGGTGCTCAGCCCTGACATGATAAAGTTCCTTGCAAACTTGAAGATAGGTTTATCTACCTGAAATGACGTGAGCTAACATCTCACCATGATAAATATCCCCAAATGAATGCACATACAGAGTCAGTCCTTTTGAACTTTAACTTAAAATACACAATTGTAGAAATATCAATCTTGTAACATTAAACAACTGGACTGTTCTGGCAATTATATGTTATTATTAGTTTTAAAAGCATTGTCTCCTTTCTTGAAACTGAAATCTTTCTATGTTCTTTCCATTGTAAAATATGAAAAATTCAGTTTATTGCTGTTTTGCATGCAAAACAAGTGAAGTAAGAACAAGTGTAGCAATGGCACTTATTATGGAACAAACCATTTACCTTATTCGTGAAATGTTTTAGGTTTCAAATCGAGAGAAAGCTCTTTCCTCTACCCTCCTTTCTCCAAGCAAAAGAACTCTTGATGGACCTGGCATACTTTCTGTATATGACCTTTCACAACAAAAATGGGTTGTCAACCGGGTGCAGTGGCTCACGCCTATAATCCCAGCACTTTGAGAGACTGAAGCAGGCGAATCACCTAAGGTGAGGAGTTTGAGACCAGCCTGGCTAACATGGTGAAGCCCCATCTCTACTAAAAATACAAAAATTAGCCAGGCATGGTGGCATGTACCTGTAATCCCAGCTACTAGGGAGGTTGAGGCAGGAGAACCACTGGAACGCAGAAGGTGGAGGTTGCTGTGAGCCAAGATCGTGCCACTGCACTCCAGCCTGGGAGACAGAGCAAGACTCTGTCTCAAAGAAGGAAAATAATAATAATAATAATAATAAAAAGTTCTCTAATGGCAATCAGTACTTACAGTAATACAGTATAAACAAATCTGTATATCTTCTATCTATCCATCCATCTATCCATTCATTCATCCATTCTTTCTTCTTTTTTTTTTTTTGAGACGGAGTCTCGCTCTGTCGCCCAGGCTGGAGTGCAGTGGCGCGATCTCGGCTCACTGCAAGCTCCGCCTCCCGGGTTCACGCCATTCTCCTGCCTCAGCCTCCCGAGTAGCTGGGACTACAGGCGCCCGCTACCACGCCCGGCTAATTTTTTGTATTTTTAGTAGAGACGGGGTTTCACCGTGTTAGCCAGGATGGTCTCGATCTCCTGACCTCGTGATCCGCCCGCCTCGGCCTCCCAAAGTGCTGGGATTACAGGCGTGAGCCACCGCGCCCGGCCCCATTCTTTCTTCTATCTATCCATCAATTGATAGCTTTGCAAGCAATGTAATATGCAAAAACCAAAATTTTTATATTCATAATTTTATTTTCTTTAAATTGAAACTATCAACCATAAGCAAGTTGTTTTCAACATGGTTAGGGTGGTATCCTTTAGCATTTGATTCATAAAAATTGAAGCAATGTGTTGTGTCTTTGGTTGTCATTGAATAAGTGGTATCTACGTGAAATCAACAACGGCAGGAAGACTCAAGTAAGTCAACACGAGACGTTCTAGAATATCTTCAATTTTTATAAAGTGCATATTTTCTCTGTTCTGTTTTGGAAATCCCTGGATGGCTCTATTCAGCCCTATGGATGGATTAGAAACAGAAAGGACATAATTGACTCATAGTGAGAATACTGGACTATTCAGTATATTGCTGTTGGCCCTCTACCTGAAAGAGCACAGAGATCCACAGAACATCCTATAATGTGATTAGCCAAAGTAAAGTTTTCTGGTGGGAACTAATGGTGTTGAGATATGGTAAGCTTATTTACAACTCTGTTTCTGATTTAGAAAAAAATTCCAAGAAGCTGATGCTACAACCAACTTTCATGGTTCAGATTACAGGATTTATCCTGGGATCATTTTCAGAGAATGTATAATTCTCCTACCTCTTTAGTTCTATAGTCAATCTAATCACCTCTCCTCTTGTTTGTTTTCGTACTGTTTCTAGGATTATCTTCCTAGTGAAATTTATCTGCTACAGCCCACGACATTATTGTCTTTTTTTGCTAGCTTGACATACTTGTTCTTGGGATTCTGTACGCATGGTTATAACATAGTACTCCAAGTACTCTTTTCTTTCGCTACTTTTAGTTTAGGAAAAACAGATATATTAATTCAATCAACAGCTATTTATTGTAATTCAGATATTGTCACATACAATTCCTCCACCACTGTAGGAAACTATTTACGAGTCTACCAAATATTATAATTTTACTTCCTCATTGTCATTCTGATCATGTGTGATATCTAGGCTAGCAGGGTCTTGGTTGTCTGAGGATGTAGAGTATTCCTACTGGACATATTTTTTATAAGCTGGTGCATAAGGAGAGTTAGGATATACCACGCTGGTAAGAGAGGATCAGTGGTGAGTTTGCATTCTCTACTTGGGTGAATGCAAGGAGGGATTTCCATGTAGGACTTTGCCTTTTATCTGTTTATACTCAGGACCTGAGTCCCAGCCAGAGCACCTCAGCCAACAAACAACACAAAAGATAAAAAATAAAAGCATAAATTCTCTATGCCCTGCTGTCAGAGTTTAGAAGCTTGCTCAATGGAGTTATCATTGCTAACCAACTTATTCTCCTTGTATTTTCTTTTTCCCTTCCCCTTCCCTTCCCCCTCCCCCTCCCCCATCCTTCCTTCCTTCCTTCCTTTCCCTCTTTCTTTCTTTCTTTCCTTCCTTCCTTCTTTCTCTTTCTTTCTTTCTTTCTTTCTTTCTTTCTTTCCTTTCTTCCTTCCTTTCTTCCTTTCTTCTTTCTTTTTTCAGACAGGGTCTTCCTCTGTTGCCCAGGCTGCCCCAGGGGTGTGATCACAGCTCACTGTAGCCTCCACCTCCTGGGATCAAGTGATCTTCCCACCTCAGCCTCCCAAGGAGCCAAGACTATAGGCTTGCACCACCACACCCAGCTAATTTTTGTATTTTTTGTAGAGACAGGTTTTCACCATGTTGCCCAGGCCAGTCTCAAACTCCTGGCCTTAAGTGATCCACCTGCCTCAGCCTCCCAAAGTGCTAGGATTACAGATGTGACCCGTTGCACCTGGTCTCCTTGTATTTTCATTTGTTCTCAGGCTCTGGACAATTTTTAAGTCTTCTGGAGAAATAAGGCTCTCTATATATTCTTTGGTTTTAAAAACAGTACTTGCTCAATGTTCCAAAAGACACTGCTGAAAGAAAATGGAGAATATAATTTCTTTATTTAGGAAAGTGAGTCCCCTGGGACAATTTGTGTGAATCTCACCACCTGGATCCTCATGAGGAATGTAATTCCCTGAAGCTTTGTGTTTTGCCAAACTCCTTAAATCTAAAGAGTAAGATAATATTGACTAAGAAAGATGCATAACTTTCCAGAGGTCCTAACACACCACGTAGACAATGGCTAGCTGGGTTCTATAGCAAGGTGATAGGATGCACACCTCAGCCTGCAGAAAAGCAGATCATTTTAAAGCTCCTCTGAAGCATTAGCTTCAAGGCTCAAGTCTATCTGGGCCAGAACCTAAGGAGGAGCCCGAGAAGCTGCACATTAGATGAGTGGAAGGCTAGAAGATACTCTAAAACTAAGTGGGCCCAGGGAATTCTAAGAGTTTAGCCCAAAACAAAGCAGATACGTTCTGGAATCGAAGTAGGCAGAGTCTAGGAGGGTGGATATTTTTCAGCAATAGCATTAGAGTTGGTGGGGGGATTTAAGTTCTTGTCTAAGACAGACATTGTGAAAGGTAGCAGAAGAGTGACTCAACCGGGAGGCAGAAAGCGAGGAAACTTGTGAATCTGATCTTGGGCAAGCCATATAAAAAAATGGAGCATAATCTCCTTCTTACTTTGCTCAGGCAGTTACTAAGAGGTTCAAAAGCATTGATAAATCATGCTACACATCTTAGCTACCCAAGGGTCTGGTCTCTACGTCCTTTGCATTCAAAAACCATCTTGAACTTACCATGTCCAACATCTTACAATGTGTTAGGTATTGTAGAGAAAACCTTCTTTTCTGTATACATCTACAGAGCAGTCTGAAAGCTTCAGATCTGGATAGTGATCTGAGGCAATTCAGAGACCTAGAGGTATATTGCATCAAGAACAGAGCTGCTAACATTTTTTTCCTCCTTCCTTGAAGCCTACAAAGCTCTTTCTTCAACTCTTCATTCACCTGCATGGTCTGCAGACTCCTTTCTTTTCAGTACAGTTTTTTTTTTCTTTTCACTGACAGTGGTCCTGAATCTTAATGAGGTATTAGACTATCTCCACATCTTCTGAGCTACAAATCTAGGACAATGAATCCACTTTTTGAAAGCTTGACATAAATTTTCAGTAGTTAACTTATGTAATGAGCAGCATGTCAGGAGCAAACCAAGAAAGCAAGAACAGACGTTCTGGCGCTAAGATGCCACTCTGCTAATACTAAACTAGTTCACTGAATCAGAACTATTCCAAAATGGACAGCTCAGCAGGTTTAGTGATATGTCTGGAACAGTGGAATAAATTTGGTTTCCTAACTTCAATCTGACAGCTTTATTTTTTAATATAATAGTACTGTCTTTACATTCAAAAACCATTGTGAACTTTCTCCGTTCAAAGCATTGTGATAGGTAGTACAGCAAAAACAAAGATAGATATAATATTCCCTTCTTTCCTTTCTTCCTTCACTCAGCATGTATTTATTGAGCACTTATTGGGACAGGCTTGCAAGGGTGAGTGTGAGAAAGCATAATCTCCACTCTTACAGGGCTTAAGGTCCTTTGAATGTAACAGATATGAATCAAACAACCACACAAACAAATATAAAATTGTCACAGTGATAAGTGCTATATAAGAGCACTACATAGAATTGTGAGAGTATATATTAAGATTTTGCTTCGTTGCGGGAGTCAGAAAAGCCTGTTTGAGGAAAGTATAGCCTGATCTGAGAAATAAAGAATGAATGACAGTTATCAGGCAAAATATGAAAGAAAGAATATTCCAGGCATAGAGAACAGTATTTGCAAAGATCCTGTCGTGGGATAAACCACATTGAATATAAAGGTCTGAAGAAAAGCCAGAGACTAAAGAGAGCAAGGGGGAATGTGGTGGGGGAAAGTTCAAGATGGTAGGAGCATCCCAGGCCACAAAGAGCATTACATGACATTGAAGGGCAGTGGGGAAAACATATGAGAAAGAGAGGAGGTGGGAAGTAGGAGAGGAGGCAGAGTAGGGGTAACACAACAAACAGTTAAGAGACTATTGTGACCAAGAGAGAAACAATTGTAATCGTAACTGGATTTGGTGGTGATAATAGTACAGAGAAGGAAAAATCTATGGATTTGAGAGCTATCTATGAAGTAAAATCTACCAGTTAGGTGATGGATTGATTCTCCACGAGGGAGAGGCAATATGAAGAACAACTGTTGGGTTTCTTGTACAGCTGGGTGGATTCATGGTGATAGGGAAGTGGGGAATGAGACCTAATTTGGGCTGGGGAAGTAATTACATCTCTTACACTTTCTTAGTGTCCTCATGACTAGTAGTAGTTACAGGATGATTTGATTATCCATTTAGCCAACAAATATATGATGACTATCAATTGTGTCCAAAGTTATGGTAAAGTAATGTTGACAAGTGCAAAGGCAAATAAAATCCGGCCCTCCTCTCAAGAATCCAACAGGTGGTGCAGGTTCTCTGTCCTCCAGTCTCACTAAACCAGTGTCCTGGGCAGGGTTCTGTCTGCACAGAAGCAGGAAGCCTTTTATTAAATTTGCTCAAAAGCGGCTTGTTAGTGACACCTGGTTATTTTTTACTTAATAAAGACCAACTTCTTCTTTGGTCTGATGGCCTTAGTTAGCCTTTTCCCATCAATAGGAAGTTGAGGGATTTGGGCTACGTGGCTTGTGACTGCTCTGATTTCTGTGAAGTTGTGACATAGGACTTGCTGTACTGTTCTATAATAGAAGGAAAACGCTATGAAAGAGCAGCCACTGGGGCACAGATTTCTGGTTACTCACTCCCGCATTCATCCCTCTTCTCAGTAAAGGTAGGGAAAACAGATTTATTTCAGGGCAGCAAATCGCCATGTCATTTGCCAGGCTTCACACGCACCAGAGGGCGTGGCCATGGGGCCGGGTTTTAGCCAATGAGAAGCAAGCAAAGGTGTGGGCATTTTAAGGGGAAATGGCCAACCGTCTATGGTTCTTTTTCCTTCCTGCTACCTTGAGTGCAGATGAAATCAGGAGAGCAGACCTTTTACACTGTGAGATCACTTTGAGAACTGTGGCCCTTTGATAAGAGGGTGAAAAGGCAAGAACGAAGAACCTAGAACCCTGACACTTTGGAGCCACCATACCTGTCCTGCACTGTAACTCTGGGCTTTATTATGTGAGAAAGAAAACAACCTTCTATTTTGTAAAATAAGCTACATTTATTTTGCGCTTTACGTCACATGCAAATAAGCCTAATTCTAATGGATTTTTAAGCTATGACAGCTACAGCTATTAATAAATCGGGAATTCATCAGAGCTTGGAATGAAGTCACTGGAAATGTTTCTTTGTTTTATTTATCTAATTGACTCTCTTCCTGTAAAATTCTGAGATCCTTAAGGGGAGAGAAGATATAAAAATCTATATTGAGCAGAGTACCCTAAAAGGGCTATATTTTATATGTTAATATATAGATAGTGTTTGTAAAGTGACTTTTAGATTCAGAGCATATGAAAGATGATAATAATTTGTCTTACTTTAGACAACCTGGAAATTTTTTCTGGTCTTTGATAAAAATGCAGTCTCCCAATCTGAGCTATCTCCAGGACTCTATCTAAGTACGAGCAATTTATAAATAAAATTCCCATTTAAATTGCAGAACAAACGCTCAACACCTTACTAAGAGAATGTGGAGGGCAAGGAGTCAATCAATCAAATCTAGAAAACAGTTTCTGGGAATTTAAAACTTAAATAATCAATTAGCAAGAAAAAGATATAAGGACAAATTCTATGCTTGCTGCTTTATTTCAATCATTATATAATAAGGGTTATTTATTGATTGGTATCTAGTCTTTTTTCCTTTATATTTTCATTAGAGTCTTGAGTGATTGAGTGTCACTTCTAGTGGCATGGAATTAGTTGGGGCATTACTTACATGGGGATGTGATGAGATTGAGGAATGCAGGGATCAGGTAGGGCAGGGAAGAAGACAGTAGCCAGAGTGAAATTTGAACTGAAGTCCAGGAAAGAAGCAATGATAATGGCTTGAGAGATAGCACCAACTGTTAAGTCCAAGAGAGTAAGCCAAGGGAAATGAGCTGGAAACCAAGGAAATCAGTGGTGAGGCAGAGTTCTTGGTGAGTTGGGGCAAGAAATTAAGAGAAGCATATGGGCCAACTGCAGTGTGACTTTAGTTTCTAGCCTTGAAGCAGGCATTCATATAGCCTAAAGAGAAGGAATATCAACACTCCCAGAAACACTTCCCATGGTAAGCTTGGCTATCCCCAGTAGCATTTTTCTGTGGTATAACATTTCCTGATGTCTATATAAGAAATTCACTAAGCCTTGGGTTTTAGAACCTCACTATCTACCTGTGCAGGTTTTCCTGTCAGGAGTTTGTAAGAGAGATGCGCTCTTGCAAACCTTGACTTAATTATTTAAAAATCTTCCCATCACTGAGATGCGTCATGCAAATAAGAGATATCAAAAAATATCTGTTATGAATGCATACATATATGAAGGCATTAATGAATGCACAAATGAATGTATGAGTGAAGAGAAACTATATTCTCTGTTAGAGCTAACTATATTTAATGCTTACCTTGAGTAGAAGATTAGAGAGTCACTGACAAATTTGCCACATATCAATAAGCAAAAATAAATACAGAACTGCTGTATATATTAATATTTATATAATGGTGGTAAGACTACTGGCTCTGCCACACTGACCATTTTCTACTTTAACTATTGAAAATTGTTTCTAGAAATAAATTGCTCCATCTTTGTATATCTCATCAGAATATTAAGATTCTTTGCTAACATTTATCAAGAAAACATGATGTTATTCCTAAAAGTAGCTCCATTGTTCCAAATGTTTCCTTTTTCAGATAATCTATGTGTCTCACACTTTATAATTTAATTATAGATAATTTTAAGTATACCAAAATTATAGTAGGAAAGATTTGAGCTAGTTTCTAGAATGTAGTGTCTGAAAGTAGGATTGTTAAAAATCATGTAGATTAAGGGCAGTCTTATAAGAAGAGCTGAGGTGAGAATTTGGGCTTATATCACCTCTTTTCTCTTTCTTCCTCTTCTTTTTATTCTTACTCTCTCTCTCTCTCTCTCTTATTTTAAACTAAATTTATATAATACTAATAATAGCCTAAATGAAAAATAATTCCACAATTCACCCAAATTAGAAAAAAAAAACCACCCTCTTTATTCACCAGCTTTGTTACTACTTTTAGATGGATGGTCAGTAAAAACTGACTTCTTAAATGCTTTTCTAAACGGTTTCATTCTGTCTTGGCCTATAGGACAAAGTCATTTTATAATTAACCAATGAAAATTTATATTTGATGAAATCCAGAAAAGAAAGAACTATGAAAAAGTAAAAATAGTAGAATAAAACCAGGGTCTCAAACACGTTTCAGTTTGTTTTATCTTGTGTACGTGCATTTAACACATTTTTCTCACAACACACTTCTTGACCCCAAATCTTCCAAACCATCTATGTGTAACAAACAGTATATGCTAATGTTAGTTATTGTCCCTTGAAGCCATCTCATTTTCTGATCTTTGCAAAGAACATTCTGATGATTACGAGATTCACATGTCATGACTATTATTTTAATATTGGAGTATTAGTGTGTCATGAAATGGATTTCATTATCATAATGTAAAGGCCAGTTCAATCAACTGCATCAAAACAGAGAGTGAACAATTTGACCTAAAGAAAGTGCGTTAAACTGTGTGGGTGTGATTATGTGTGTACATGTTCACATATTTCTACACTCACTTCATGTCTTACCATAAACTGTATTTCTCTCCTCTTCCATTGTTGGATCCCAATATTCAATAAAGACATTTCACTCATTGTATTGCAAAGAAAATCATATGTAGGGCCACAAAAACAGAAGAAAAGCAAATAAAGATGCTAAGAGCTCTCAATTTCAGGTATGAGTGAATTTTATGTGTGCTATGTTATAAATTGGGATAATACCTTAAAAGACAGTAAGCTGTTTTGGATAGCTTCAGCCTTTACCAGTGCTTCTCAAAGAATCTTCTTTGTACCTTTTTCTTCCTTCACAAAAAACTCCTTTGATCTGAATGAGATTTTTGCCTAAGGCTTAATAAAATTCAATAGCTGTTAAACTTTACTTTTTTGCCTTGTATGCATTCTTTATTAAATTATTGAAGATTTCATTCTGGGTTAAAAGTAATCAACATAGTAATATATCAATTACTGCCTTGATTCTTAAACATAAAACATAAATATGAAACAAAGGAATAGAATTTATGCCATTATTTATTAGTTTTTATTTTCTAAAACTGAGTGTTTTGTTGCTGTTGTTATTATTTAAAGGAGCATCCTGATTTCATTTATTTATCAGGCAGTAGTTTAACTCTAACTGCTGGTAAAGCACTCTATTGATATTAGGGGATACAAAGTTGAATAAGGCATTTTTCCTTGTCTTAATGAGCAAGAAGTGTGAATGAGTGGGAAGAGTCACATATAAATATTCATAAGTGTGAGGGGGTAGAGGCAAGTACAGAATGAAGGAGAGAAAAGGGACAAAGAGAAAAGAAGCAAAGATGAGCCATGTAGTGTGGACTATGCAGTGGAGGAATGCCTGGCCTCATTGCCATACTGCCTATGAAACTCTTGATCTGCTTTTCCAGATGGAACCACTGATATTACCCTGTGGGAATATGTATAATGCTCATCACTCAATCAATAATAACTCCCAATTGGTAAGCTGTATGTCTCAGGCATTATCTCATTTCACTATCATCAGCCACTTTAAGAGATAGGTGATATCAACCCCATTTTGTTGAGGAAAATGCACCCCAAAAGGCAGATCAATCTGTGTATAGTCATACATGTGTATTCCTCCAGCCAACAAGTAGAGGAACATAAATGAATGTGACATCAGTTTGATGCTGGAGCCGATGTCCTATGCCCTTTCCCCTCACATCTCAGTAGTGCAAGTAAATAGAGAAGTCTTTTGCCTTTGAGATGGGAAAATAGACTAATGGGAGTGAATGTTCTTAAATCTCATCTTAACAGTGTGGTTCAGGGTGAGAGGGTTCCTCTGTCTAGGGCAGATGGATATTATAGCATAACACATAATACAATTTCATGATATATTTCCTTTCATACAATGCATAGCTCATGCTGGTTAAAGAAAATATCTTCAGACATGCTTAGCTAAATGATACAGTCTTACTTTCTTTGTTCTCACCTAAGTATAAAATTTGGAAGCAAGATTACTTTGATGTTGGCAGGTTAGATTGACAAACAAATTATTTGAAGTCTTTGAATGTCTCATCATTGGTTGAACGGGGGAAATATTCACTTGAAAGGTAGTTCTGACAATTTAAACAGATAATATAGGGGGTATAGTCAGTGATACTTACGGTATTTGTGCCAGTAAAGTATCTAAGGAATTAATAAGAGGTACCCACTCTATAAAAACTATTATTAGAAATTTGTTTTATTAACACTCATATTTGTGGGGTTCCTTTCCAAATTCATATTTTAACTCTAATTTCTAATGACTTTAGTTAAAATTAAAGCACTTTAAATCTAGAGAATTTTCAACATCACACAGAGAAGGCAACTAATTTTCTGGCCCATTTATTACACAAAGCTCCCTAAATTCAGGCCAAAGCAGCTCTTCCTCTGTTTACAGTGATTCCACATTAAACACAGATCTAATTTGCAAATTATTATCACCCTTAGACTCCAGATTTCTTTTATTCCCCTGCCTGGAAAGAATTTGTACCACTTTTTACTCATGTAGTCATTTACATTTTTGAAGGCCAAGTTTTCTTTTTATGTAGACAGTTCTAACTTCTTTGGATTATATTTCTGGTGTCCCTGGTGTTTGATACTCCCCTTAAAATTTTATGAGTATGTTTTGAGATCTGCATCTTCCCTCAACACATTAATAAAAATGTTGAATTAGAAAGAACCTCACACATATCCCTTATGATAACCTCACTTACTACATCTCAACAATTCAACACAGATTTTACAAAAATTCACTCAATTCATTTTTACAGACATTTATGAGAGCTTTCCTGCTATAGCAGTAGCTGGAGGTGAAGAGGTGGATAAGCCCATATTCCCTGTTTTCAAATAGTTCACATGTGAATTACCCATGAGAAACCATTTCTCATCTGAGAGCTATCCTGTAACTTCTTGGTCAGTGCAAAGGTGAGGGAAAATATCTCACTTGTTTTGATCCAGCACAGTTTAAAAAGCTAAAGAGTTACTATTAATTTGTTAAATATGAGTATTATTGGGTAAATGCTATGTGTTTGTATCATTGTATATTATTCGCAGACTCATTCATAGTTGAAGAAGCAAATAGTTTTGGGGTTGAAAGACACCGGAGAGATTACTTTTTGTGGTACATCAAAATCCTAGAGAGAGTGCAACTGTTTGAACAGGATCTCAAAATGAGTTAGCAAAACAAGCGGTAGTGTTGTATCAGTTTTTTTCACTGCTCTGAATTGCCTTGGTAAATTATATCCATGTTATGAATGTCATCTTCTCTTAGAAGGTAAGCTCCTCAAAGACTGGGTTTGTATCAAGCATAGATTTTGTGCTGATGCTACCATGCTTTGAGCATTACATTGAATTAACAATATATTTATAATTTGATAGTTAATATTAAATATTAGACAACAGTTGTGTAGGTTTGTGTTTTGAATGTGTGGCAGAAGGGTGCAGAGAATAGAAAATTTCAAAAAACAATGGAAGTGATAAGTAGTTTTAGATGTGTCTGATGATAGGAAGACAAATTTTAAAGTTTTATGGGAGAATATAAGGAATGATTCGTTAGAGGTACACAGAAAAATAAACAAAAGAAAAGATTAGGCTATTATTACTTCTAGAAAAATGTGTAGTAGACT
Source organism: Pan paniscus (assembly GCF_029289425.2). Taxonomy (NCBI): domain Eukaryota; kingdom Metazoa; phylum Chordata; class Mammalia; order Primates; family Hominidae; genus Pan; species Pan paniscus. Next base: position 79,905,110 of record NC_073263.2, on the reverse strand, counting down.
AGAAATATACTCAGCCTCAAACAATATTTGAATAATATTTGTATAATAATATAAACAATTCTGATTTAATTAAAACCTGTGATATAGTTGATAGGAAGAACTGAGGCAAGGTAAATAGCTACAGTTTCATCTTTCATAGTGAGAACAAGATATATGATGTCAAAAACTTAAAAATCAAGCAGTGACTCCCTAACCATTCAGAAATATGGAAGTAAATATCAGAAGAAAACAGCTAAAAGAGTTAGAAATGGCTGCTTCTGTTGGCAAATCACTGAGGTGAGGAGAAGTTGTGTGAGAGAAGCTGTTTCATTTATTATAAACCTTGGAGAAATACTTGACTTTTTAACCAATACAGGTATGACTTTAATAAAAATAATTCAGCCTAGAAAAGAATAAATGGGTATATCTATATGTATATAATCAATAGAAAAATATACACTCAACTAGTTACAAAAGTACATTTACTAGAAGAGACAGCTGGGATTCTGTCAACATATTTTTAGAAGCAAGTCCACAAATGAGGAGAATTTGAGCCAATCTGGATGTTATCTATCAGAAGGCCAACAGTGTGGGTCTGTTTTCCATAATTACTGCATGAATAGGCAAAGAGAATTCTAAATAGAACAATGACAATTACTCTGTAGTGAGAACTTCACATCAATATTTCACTTTTGTGAGTAAAATATAATGAATTTTATTTTTCCCAATCCTTTCATACATCCCAGAATGCACATGATTAAAAAGAGAAAAATATATTTTCACATGGTCATATAAGTTCCCTAGTTACATCAGTATCTTGATTTATTGATTTGCTACGTGTTTATTTTCAAAAATAATGTTTGTGTCCTTTTTTGATGAGATATTTAAAAATATATCAGGACCTTATTCTACTTGTTCACATTGTAATCTCCAAGACTATGGACAAGTTAGTTTACTTCATTGAACCATAATTCCTAATATTGGAAAAATAATTGAAAAGCATATCACATGTTCAGTTAAGTGCTTAGGAAATAGTGGGCACCCCCAAAAATCGTGATTATTGTTTTTTATAATTATCTTGTCTTCTATATTTCTTCATATGACAGCACAAAATATTGCAACAAAGAGAATGACTCCTTATGGTACTGCTCATTAGATATCTGAGGATTCCCTTTCCAAATGTCCTTATAGCTCTTATAAAAGCATTTACAACAATCTAGTAGACACCCTTCTTCAAAAAGTAGCAAAAAACAAACAAACAAAAAAGCAAAGACCTCCACTTTGTGAGGAGATAGATGTTTTCAGTAGCCTATTTCATTTTGTCACTTCTGCAACAGCGTCAGTATTGTCAGAGTTAAGAGCCAAGCCCTAGTCATACACAGCTGATGGATAAGGCAGCCAGACTGTGGATACAATTGCTGCAGGAGTAGCTCAATGCCATCTGGAGTATGTCCCTGGTGAATCATGCCCTATATGTAGCTGAGAGCTGCCAACTCATAAGTGCTGGAGAAAATTGGAGGAAGTAAGTTAGAAAGGGAACTAGAGATGCACAGTTTTCCAATAACTGCCAAGCACCTACAATTCTTAAAATTCTGCTCACAACAATAACAGCCTTATATGTCTGTGTGATATTCATAAAAATAAATCTATTCATTTTGACATAAAGTAAAATTTGTTCATAAATTATGTGTTTCTGCAGTTTTTTTTATAAAGTGGCTTTCAGTGATTTCCTAAGGATTATTCACAATTTTTTATAAAGTGTTTCTTAATTTAACATGTCCACTGTGACATGTCCATTATGACATGACCAGGTTGAAAAATCTTGTAGTGTATCTACGTATGTATCAGAAGTTAAAGTGTTTTGCTAAAAATAACCAAACAAACTAGCTTTTCCATATCAACTAAACTCTTTCTCAATGAAAGCATACCGTGAGTTTTTGAGTGTCAAACAAGGCAGTTAATGTTTTTTTCTGGCAGCTATTCTTGCAAATTTTATTTCTAGGCTCAGCTGCATTCTGCTGTGTTCTACAATATTTCCAAAAACTGTGTTCATATTCTTACTCATCTAAGAAATTACAAACACATCTGCAATTATTTAGCTGTTGTTATCATATATGACAACACTCTGCTTAATAGTGAAGTGTTCTAAGCTACAGTTTTTTTCTCCCAGATTTTATTTCTCTTAGTACTTTGTCTATAACGTATGCTGGATTTCCTTCTCTTAGGTACCATTCACCTTCTGAGTTTAAAGGTCCTATATCTTTTACAATGCCAGGTTATTCCTATTACTAGCAAGTTTAGTTTGATGTCATACACTAGTATTTAACACCTATTTATTTCCTTGTAAGTAGTTTCAAAGATACTATATTTGTCTTTTGAAAAAGAACAAACTCAATTCTCTAATGCAGTTACCTCTCCAGCTCAACATATCCTGAGGCTGTTCTGGCAAAAGCCTGTAAAAGATTGGTATTGATATTCTGCAGCAGTCACATTGTCAAGCTTCCAACAGGAGGAAGAGCATTTAGAAAATCTGGCCATGTGGTAGCTAATTACACTATTCTAAACTGAATTTACAACAGGTGACTTGTAGGCTATGAATTGACAAAAAGCACCCAAGCACTTCTTCAATTATTTTCCCATAAATTGAGAAACAAAAGTAGCATTCGTTATGTGGTACATCAATGCAGATATCTTAAACATATTGCAGAAGTCCTGCACAATTTTTGTAATCTCACATACACCTTCTTGGTGCTTGTTTATTTTCATTATTTTCTTACAATTCATATTTAGTGGGTTCCTTGTGTTCTTCTACGATTTTCCCTTTTTTTTTTTTTTTTGGAGACGGAGTCCTGCTCTGTCACCCAGGCTGGAGTGCAGTGGCACAATCTCAGCTCAGCATAACCTCCGCCTCCCTAGTTAAGAAATTCTCTTGCCTCAGCCTCCCGAGTAGCTGGGACTACAGGCACATGCTACCATGCCCAGCTAGTTTATTGTATTTTAGTAAAGCCGGGGTTTCACCGTGTTTCCCAGGCTGGTCTCAAACTCCTGAGCTCAGGCAATCCTCACACCTCGACCTCCCAAAGTGCTAGGATTACAGGCGTGAGCCACCACACCCGACTCTTCTATGATTTCTAAACTGGAGGCTCATTCCAGTCATTAGAAGACAACTAAGGGAGATGACACATGATAACATAACACTAAAAGACTCTTAGAGCTTTCTTCAATGAAACTCTCTATACTTCTAAGTGTGAAACACATAACTGGTCTTTAAATCTGAAGTGCTTTGCATATTCTTGTCCTTTAAAACTTATTGTCTAGTGAAACGTGTGCTTTGTATTCAGGCATGATCCATGTGTCATTGAAGGCAATGATCCAATGTGCTATGGAAATTTCCTGGGGCATATTATAAGCTATTGTTTGCCATCTTGGCTAGATAAGCCTGCCTCATTTATTGGAGGGCCATTTCAGCTGTACTGTCAATAGTGGAGGAGGATCAGGTCACCTTTGCCTAGAATATTATGTAAAAGCTGTCAAATGTTCAGGATTACAGGCACATTAAATGTCGTTAAGATTTCAGTCATACCAGTATTACTGAGGAAGGTTTACAGTGAGTTTGTCATAATTCTGCCTTGGATTTCTCCACTTTCATGCTAAAATCTTGTAATAGTGTGACCAAAATTTCATTATAGGTAGTTCTTTGTATAAGAGGAACAGATGCTGGCAGGTTTATCTGCTTATTTTTATGAATGTTAGGACAAGCACGTTTTAAAATAAAAAATGACCTAAATATCTTATTATCTTTCAGAATTAAAAATGCACTCCCTTTATTTTCCGAGTCATACAACCTCAGTATATCAACACAGACTTTTCATATTTGGAGAGCCAGCTTATTAAAAGCTACAATAAATTTAACAAGGAATTTTTCATTATGGTATCCATTATAAAAAGCACACCTTCCAAGTAAGACTAGAGCAGTTCATTTTGGAGTGTATTTACTTTTTACGTTGTCAACATTTTATTATAGTATTAAGAGATGATTGCTCTTACTGCCCAATATAAATGCAGTGGGCATTCATAGACAAACTGATATTGGCAGCCTCTGAACACTTCAAAATAATAAATTGTATTTTTGAAAGGTATTTCAAGGTTAGCATCTTTCATTGATGACTCATGTTGAGTTATTGCTATAGCAAAGTTTCATATTTACTGGATCAGGTCTAAAACATTCCATGTTTATTGGATCAGGTCCAGCTCCAGGTCATTGAGAAGTCTCCATGATAAATTCTGCCCCTGATATCGCAAGAACCCACTGCCTCCTTTCTTCCTGGCTTACAGGCCTCCCATCCTTTCTTTCATCCTCTCACTTCCTCACCCCTACAATTATCTACATCCATAGAATTCTTTATATTTAAGGCACCTGAACACTTACTATGTCACTGGAAGTATCCCAGTTTTAATCCTAATATTTCAGTGGTCACATCCTTCCTGGGAATATGTAAACCTACACATTTGCATTCTTCATTCCAAATTTCAGTTCACATAACAACATGGAAGGAAAAACAGGTCTGGAGTCATGGTCTAGTTAATTCCTTGCTTTTATCTCAGTCCTTTTACTTTAAAGTTTTTTTTTTTTTCATTGCAATCAGCAGCTCCATGTTATAAAATGAGTTACAGAGTTGGTGCAATACACTCTGCTCTGGTAGGAACCTTCCTCAAGTGCAAGTACAACTCAATACCTATAAAGGAACTGGGACACATTTTAAATTCCCCAGATACATATTTTAAATGCTCAAAAGATCAACCATAGAAAAATCAAACTATCAACAATTTTTCCAAACATAGAAATATTTTAAAATACAACTCATTTCCTTACATATATTTTAACATCTAAATTTTCATTTTAGGGAGAATTGTTTAAGGCATGAAGAATGCATTTCTTCAGACTGGAGCAGAGCCTTGAGAAGATGCTGGCTTGGCTAATGGGGAAGGAGAGAGGGAAAACTAATTCCAAAGGATGTGTCATATCTCAGGCAACACAGGCCAGGATGAGGGCAATGATTAGAGAAATGAGTGCAGGAAGAGGTGGGGGGAACATAGTGTCATTATATAATTTGTCACCCAACTATATTTCTCCCTTTTCCACTCAGTTCCTGTCCTTGAATGTGTATTCTCTAACAAGCTAATTTATTGATTTTATTACAGTAAGTAAGAGAGCAAAGTTGCCTTTTTAAACACATCATTTTAAATAAAGGATATAAGACTACCTTTTTTATTAATGGAACATCTTGGTGTTGTATAAAGAGCACTGATCTGGAAGCAGAAGAGAGCGTTGTCTTATCTCGTCCTTCTGAGTCTCAGACTAGCGAGATCGAAGTACTCTGTTCTATTGCCTTCCATGGAAATAGAAAGGCAGACCAAAGACCTGGAGGTGCTAGCTGGCATCTATGATCCATGCTTCATGGTGTCCTAAAAACAGCATGCTCATTAATTGATGCTAAGTTGAAATGCCTTTCTTGAATATTTTAAAATTCATATCTGATGTCTTTTCAAAAGTATAACCATCCCACATAATTTGGCTGCAATTTTACCCTAATTTCTTTAAGAACATTCAACAAATATATTACTGATGCTTAATCAATTAAGAGGCATCACTCCATCCCAATAAACGGAAGCCTTCACTTAGCCTAAAATGTTGGAGTCCATTGTTTCCTCCTGAACCCACAGGATATAGATGGAGAAAAAAATGCAATGGTAATTTTGGTTGTGAAAATTAATAAACCCGGCATGATGACAGTGCCTCATGAACAATGGAGAGAAGTTAGAGGCTCACATTCCCCTCCAGATTGCTGGAGTCATCTAGTATAGTTACTCTTCATCAGAAGTATTTATGGCTGTAAATTGTTTTTGCTTTTCATACAGTTGTCTTCCGATTCTTCTGGATTGATGTCAGATATGATAATAAAACTAAGTTTGTACCCCCGTAGGCAAGAGGGTTTGGGACTCTTGATGGCTTGAGAAATGTGTGGGGTTTTTGAAAGTGTCTTTTGTAGTTGTTTTTCCACTGCTAGCCAGCCAAGGCCTTCCCTGGAGCTCTGGGAGAAGCTTGCCCCCTGGACAGACAGTGGTAACCTCACAAGGTCAGCCTTCTGAAATTGGAAGAGAATGGTTTCCCTGGCAGTGTTGACGGTTCATTGTGGCCATAAAAGGGCCAAAATCAGAAGAAATTTCCCACATCTGAGCCCACTTAACTACTCAGCAAGAGAGAAATCAGAACATTCATCGCAGCAAAGACATACCTGCTTGATTTTATCATGAGGAGAGTAGCTTTAGTAGGTGGATTCTTTCGCATCTTAGTGAACCTTTGTGTCTTATTTTCTCCCCAGGCTTCTGTTTTTCTTCTCTCAAGTCCACAGTTTCTCTTTCTTTGTTCAAACTATTTTCTGAAACACCCCATAAATGCAATGCAAGAAAACACTTGGATAATTTCCATTTCCTACTCTGACAAAAGTTAAGAGTGGAATAAAGCAAGCCTCTGTCCAGCCCACAAACTCCTTTGCATTCTTTATTTTTTTATGTAAATATCAGAAGGAGCTCATATGTTAATCTTTGATATTCCTTATGTGATATGCAAAAGTAGAAAGTCATGTGAGGTTTGCCATTTAGTTTATCAGCCACTGTCATGGAAATCTGAGTATCCAGAACCATTGGCAGGGCCCCTTTTCTGTGCTCTCCTCAAGCCAGGTAATACTGCTGCTACCTCTACCAGTACTATTACTAGCAGCTAGGGATATTCAAGGAATTATATTGCATAGATAATTGTAGCAGCTAGCTCTTACATAGTGCTATATATAACAATTCCTTGCATATTCCTTGCATGTAAATGATAGTTGTAGCCAGCAATATAGAGTTAGTATATAAGCTAGCTCTTATATAGTGCTATATATAACAATTCCTTGCATATTCACTACCATTACTAGTAGAGCTAGCTCTTATATAGTGGAATATGCAAGGAACTGTTAGATATAGCACTGTATAAGAACTAGCTCTATTAGTAATGGTAGTAGCTAGCTCTTACATAGTGCTATATGCAAGAAATTGTTTTAAGTGCTTAACTCATTTAACCCCCACAGCACTATGAGACAGACACCATATTTAGTCCCACTTTACAGAAAACTGAGATACAGAGAGATTAAATGACTTGCCCAAGCTCACATAACAAGCAGAGCCAGGATGCAATAAAAACAGTGTCTTCACTCTTTAGCACTATGTTCAGGTTTCATTTGCATGTCTTCATTTATTTTTTCATCTGAAATCCTTAAAACTAGTAACCTTGACCAAGCGTCTGAAAACTACAAAGATTTCAAGGAGTAATTCCTTGATCTCCATCATTTAAAATGAAGACTCATAACATTGCTCATCCCTAGTTGTCTGAAACAATTCTGGTTTATACCTACTACCTGTAGCTTGTTTTATTCTCAAAAGTATACTGGCTTACATGTTTAAGAATGAAAAGTAATAACATTTTACAATAAAATAATAAATGTTATGGCTACTCTAAATGGAAACGAGAACCATATTTGGAAGAACAGAGTGAACTGCTGCTTTGATCAATGAATTTATTTTGTCTAGAAATAGGACAACTTTGTACTTCACCAGTACAGACTCTGAATTCCGGTTTGGAGCCAAACACATTTCTCTCATGTGGAATGGGTGTATTCTTAAAAGAATGTTGGAGGTGAGGCAATTGCCATGTTCCCTTTGGGGAACTAGACATTTTATTTGTGCTGGTTTTGATGTAGGGAAGCTTATAAAGGGGTGAAAGTACTTTCGTTCTTGTTGTGTCTTACTGCTTAAGGAAGGATGGATTGTTGACTGAAGTGAAGGAAATGCCTTAATAGCATAAAACAGCGAGCTGGCTCTAGAATCAATAGGGCACTGAAGCAATGCAAACAGACATAATACTTGAAACATACAAGGAAGGGTGCGGGAAAGAAACTTCAAACTTCATGTGAATGATTTGTATTTACTATAAAGAGCAAGAAGTTTAGGGAAAATTTTGAAGAAAATGAGAGAAGTCAGATGAGGAGATTGGAAAACTCATTGGTCAGCAGTATTTAGAATATATTAGAAGAGGTAAAGCTTGAAGTTGAAGGGCCAGAAGGGTCAGAAATATAGACATTTTTGTAAATTTAGGTGTTGTATTTCCACAATTATTAAACTGTGTTAGTAGTCTCTGAATGCTGGGCTAGCGCAAAACCCAGATTAAAAATTAAGTTGCAGAATTTGATGAAAGATAGACATTGATAATACTCTCAAAATGTAATAAGTCATATGGTGAGAGGATTGGAGATCACTGAATATGCTTCCAGGGGAAAATGTTACATGTAATTAAGCTCAGGGTGGAGTAGTAGTATCTCTGGGGTGATAAACTAATGGACTTAAACTATTTTCTCACTTTTAGATTTTTCTGTCTCTCCTGATCAAAATTGTAACTTATAATGGGTAAAAGACTTCTGAGAGCTTAGATAAGTATTTTAAAAAGTTCTTTGCATATTTTAAGTAGCCTTCACCTCCTTTTGCAACCTTTGTTGATCAATACCTTCCACCTCCTAATCTACCCCTGTCCTTACCCATGCAAATCAAATTAACCACTGTTTTAGCCTATCCTAAATAGCAGAGAGTGAGGCAAGACTACATTGCCAATGCTTTATAGGGAAATGACATTTCTAGGCAAAGGTGAGGGAAAAGGAAATGAATCAGAGAGGGATGGAAGCAAATGCAAGGTGATGTGTTATGGTGCTGGCCAGACAATGCTTCAGGAGGTTTCCAGACAGGATGCGTGGAAAAGCCACCACTCAGAACAGTCCTCTACAAGGAATTTATCTAGTGTATTATCCTAGGCCTGTCTCCTATTGGTCTGTTTGCCTCATGAGCTGTCTACTTCCCTGAGTTTTATTGTTGTATCACTTGGCCCCCTTTGGAAGTGGTGTGGGGCTTTGTCTAGTCCAAAATTGTTTGGAAGAGCCAAAGCCTGTGGACCAGGCTTGCAGTAAACTATCTGTCACCAGGATCTATAAACCCACAGATAGTCTGTGACCTTGATGTCAGCTATGTTGGGCAACTGTCCAAGGTCTAGGAGATAAATGAGGTTGAGAGAATCTGAGGAAGCATTTACGCTATGTTGGAGGCAACCACACACTCATATCCCCACCGTCCTACTGTAGATTCTGCAACAGTACCAATAGTGTTTTCTTATGTATTTGTTTCTTCTTGCAGATCTATAAGCTTATGAGAGCACTTAAGTTGAGTTTTTGTGCTTGTAGGCCTTAGCACAACATTTGTACATAAAAATAGTTAATGAATATTTATAGAATAAAAGAATGAAGTTATATATCATCCTTCTCAAAAATCAAAATTCCAGTCTTCCAAATAAGGTATCTAAATTCTTATGACATTCTATTTACCATATACCCAGACATCAGAAATTCACACCTAAAACAGTAGCCACTGAGTTTCTATAAATCCTCTGAAAATTTAAGTACATTCTAAAAAAATCACACATGGTTCCTGAAAAGTCAAACTAAGCTCCAGGTATATATTTTAAACTATTCATAGGAAAGAAAAAGAGCTTCTCTGACATGCTATGCTAAAAATTACCTGCTTATTTCATTACAAATGATATTTTAGCATTTAACATTTGGTGGTAATAACTGTTACTTTTTAAAACAGGTTTATTGTTGTCACTAATTTTTACACTGTTCCTTGCAGATGAACATTTTTTCAAAAAATAAATAAGTCAAGGTTAAATAGCTTACCCACAGGTACAAAGGTAGAGATGGGGGAGGTCTCATCAGATGTTTATTAATTAGTATCTTTTCTACAAAATCACATGCTGACTAGCAGATGAAGATGAATTAAACACACGATCATATCTTCTGTTACCTAATACCTCAATAGGAATCCATAAAACACTGTGTTAAAACAATCATAGGAAATAATAAATTTAGAAAATGATAGTGATAGGCTGGAGAAAACTGTCTAAAGGGATTGGTATAAAGAAAACCGTCACAGATAAATAAATGAAGAAATAAGGCAAGAACAGGTTTAAATATTGCTTCAAGCATGGCTTGTGTTACAGCACATAAAGTAGCTTAAAATATAAGCCCCAGTGTTATCTTTATAGTTTTTCTACATAAATACAGATATTATAATTAGCCTTTATGTTTTTCAGAAAACACTAATCCATGGTCAAAATAATTGGTTCAATGAGCTGGACACCTGTAGTAAGTTTCGGAAGAGAATACTTGCTTGTGGGTCTGAAATGATACCCACTATTTGGAGATAATTTACTTTAGAAATTTACATATCCAAATCATGGAGAAAATTAATATTAAAATAGAGAAAAAATAAAGCAAAAACAAATGTTTTAAACACTACTGGAAAATACATTCAGAAGCAGATGCTGCTTGCAAGCAGATATTTTATATAGAACAGTGTTTTAAGGACAGAGAAAGATGATAGGTTTTCAAGGATTCCGTTGTCACTGGATATAGGCATTTGCCTTTTGTATGTATTTAAGAATTTGCATTCTTATTCTGTTCTGAGCAGAAGATCTTTTTCTAGCACAATGATAGCATGTGGTGTGTTGTGGTCCCGAAATGTGTGCAGTGAGGTCATTATCAACCCCAGACTAGTTTCTGTCTTTAATGCACATTAATTCACAAGTCATCAGACATGAAAACTAAAGTGTTTAGAACCTATGTTCTTTTGCTTTTTGTCTTTCTGGTGTCATCAAAAGTAAAAAAAAAAAAAAAAAAAAAAAATAAGCACCACCTTAGAGTATATGAATGACCAGGAAATAAACATAAGAATAATAAAAAGTCAAATCATGTCCAAATTAAATTAAAGAAAATGAATCACAGAAGTTTCAAATAGAACACCCATTTGCAAGTAAATGAATTCCAAATTTGGGCAAAGTTTTTTGGAGTTTTAGACTATTAGCATGTAGTCACAGTGACACTTTGTGTTCATTGTTAGGGAATGCACTCTAGGAAAGTGCTAGATGAATGGATACCATGATGCATTGTGCTGGGAGCATTGCTACAGAATTCATCCTTGGGAGATCCAAGAAAGAAAATGAGAAACAGAGTGAATCAAACTGAAACATGTAAACCCAGAGGAGTGGACATATAAATATAGAGTGTTATTAACACATAGATAATGTCCTTCTGAATTCACTAATATTCTTTGTATTGCACTGTTCAACATAGCATACGCTCTCTGCTTTTTAAGTAACTGACCTAACCTCTAGATCTAAAATATTTGTTCTACATCATTTATTTAGAGATGTTATTTTAATTGTTACTTAACATCTCAGTGGATAATTCGCTTATAATTCTCTGAAATAAAATCAGACAGAAACTTATTTAGATTTAAAAGTTGAATTTTTTCTGCTTTTATCTGATGAAATAAATGGCAATACATTTCAATGACTACTAGAGAAAGAGAGAACAGCGTGAATCCAAGTATCCAAATATATGATTTTACATCATCATGTTAAAGAAGGATATTTATATTCTTTTATGTAAAAAGTATATTTTATTCTAATACTGCAGCTGTCTTTCTAAGGGTTGTATAATACAGATTTAGAGAAAAAATTTAAATAAAAACATAATAGTTGGATTTATTAGAATATTTATATTCTAATAAAGTAGCTTAAAAATAAATTTTAAAACATCCTGACAATTAAATTATGGAACTGGATTGTAATGCAAAACATTAATTAGTATATTAAACATTAAACATTAAATCCTTAACTAGTCTGTTGAGAAAGGAACACATAAGTGTCCTAAGTTGGAAGGCCAAAGGACAACTGGGGTATCAGAAGCATCACCCACAGATGGTGCCTGATCCATCTTGTTGCAACCTTATTTCTATATATAATTCCTCATATATATACATATATATGAGGAATATAAATAAATATATTTATTTATATTATAGATATGGTATTATCAGTTGTCTAAATACAATTTAGGAATACTTGAAACATAATAGCTATCTAGATAGCTAAGTAGGGATATTTGAGGACTCTTGATAGAAACTTTGTATATGTCTGATGATATATGTCTATACACTTATACATACAAATATGTGTAGACACATACAAACATACACATATATGTTTAAATACAATTTATGTATATGAAATTTTAGATTAATCTGTATCTACATAGATTAAGTCAGTTGCAGACCTAAGCAGGAATGGCATATTAAAAGTAAAAGAACAGAACTTTGGAAAGTTGAAAATACGTAAATCAGCAATTTTGTATTCATTCAGATGATTTATTGCCTACTTTCTCCTTTTGTTTACATTCATAGATAAACTTTTTAAAAAAATACTAGCCGGGCATAGTGGCTGTAATCCCACACCTGTAATCCCAGCACTTTGGGAGGCTAAGGCCTTCGAGACCAGCCTCGCCAACCTGGTGAAACCCCATCTCTACTGAAAATACAAAAATTAGCTAGGCGTAGTGGTGCACGCCTGTAATCCCAGCTACTTGGGAGGCTGAGGAAAGGGAATCGCTTGAATCTGGAAGGCGGAGGTTGCAGTGAGCTGAGATCGCGACACAGCACTCCAGCCTGGGTGACAGAGTGAGACTTCATCTCAAACAAACAAAAAAAAAAAGAAAAAGAAAAAAAAAAAAGTAAGTAAAGCCCAACTTGCCCCAAACACAGTAACTAATAAGGGGCAGAGCAAACATTCACGCCCAAAGCCAGGGAGCTGAATGTTCCAGAACCCTACTGAAGTGCATCTTAATTTACTTAATAGATTTGAATCTAAGAAGCTGTGTACAATTAATGTTTTATAAACTCTGTCCTTGCCAGTAAATTCCCTTGAATTTGGAAGAATCCTTGTGTAGTCCCTTAATTTACATAGTTTCTAACTTTAAATATTCATGAATTCACTGTGATTTGCTAGGAAAGGGATGTTTGTTATTATTCAAATGCTTTCCTTCATATCAAGTAATCAATAAATGTAAAATTATAAAACAAACTGCAGTTAAAAAACATTGTCACTAAAACTATAGTTATAGCTTCATCAAGTCAGCAACTCTGGACCCCCTAGCAAGAAGTGAAATATTTAGGAGGATCTGTCATTGTTAGAAACTGTGTCATTTTGAGGGTGAAAGGAGTTTGATCAGCAATTACATCAGGGCAACTGGAGTAAATAGGGACAGTCTAAGAAAAACTGATCACTCTATTAGTGAGGGCAACTTGAGTGATAATTTTCATTCTGCACATTATTGGTACTATCCATTTATATTTACATATATGTTTTAAAAATTCAGAATTGTAGATGTATCAAAATTGCTATAGAGTTGTTCCTCAGTATGCATAGGGAATTGGTTCCAGAATCCCTGGTGGATACCAAAATCTGAGGATGCTCAAGTCCCTTATATAAAATGGCACAGTATTTGCATATAACCTATGCATAGCCTCCCACATACTTTAAATCATCTCTAGATTACTTGTAATACCAAACACAATGTAAACGTGATGGAAGTAGTTATTATACTGTATTTTTATATGGATCTTTTTGTTTTATTATTATTATTTAATATTTTGATTCATGGCTGGTTGAATATGATACAGAACCCACAAATATGGGAGACTAATTTTGTAAGCAAAACCAAATGGTCAAGCGGATAATGAAAAATCCAAGATACTCCTAATCTTGTAAGATAAGAAAGAAATGCAAAATGAAAATGATAAATTTGTTTTAAAGTATTATTGTTGGTTGGTGAAGGAAGAAAGCTCTAAATACAAGCCAAATAAAAATAAATACTACCATGATTGCTACTATCACTACCCCAATCCCCAGTCATCTATACTAGTGAATACTACCACGTACTAGGAACTGTTGTGTGTTTCACAGACACTATCTTATATAGCTATTAGAATAATTATGTAAGTAAAATATATTATCCACAATTTACATAAGAGAAAACCGATGCTAAGAGAAATTAATATTTTTTCCAGTATCAGCTTGGAAATGGCACAAGTGGGATTTGAGTAATTTTTTTTTCTCTAGAGCCTATGCTTTTTACTAAAATGTCTAGAGAAAAAAATCTTGGGATTGTAAGTGATAGTTGACTCATGGATCAAATGTATTACCGTTAGTGTGATTAAATGTGGTATTTGATCTATGATTAAAAGTAGACGATGTGCCTTAGTAATTAGGTCATTAGGTGGGAAATCAGAATATAAAAGTCCAGTTCTGGTTTTTCTTTCACTACTTACATGGCGCTAAGCAAGTTCCTGGCTCTCTCTGGGCTCCCTTTTCTTATCTACAAAATTAGTTACTTCACTCAATACCCATTATAAATGGTATAATGGGCTCTATAAGAGCCCATTTTTAAATGCGAGACTTCATTTCTAATATTTCGTGGAACCCAGAAATAAATCAGATATAACTTCAAGTCTATAGTAAAATTGCATTTGAAATAGCTGTGACTTCTTCATAATTATTTGAAATAGCTGTCACTTTTTCATAATTATTTGAGTAGTTTTGATGGATAAAATAAACTTTAAAAAAATCCAAGAATTCTGGAAATCAAGTCCTGACCTAAAGTATACTAGCATTTATTGAGTGCTTAAAATCTGTTATATATTACCTAATTAAATAAACGTAAATGTCCTATGAAATAGATACTATTAACTTTACCTTATAGATGAGGAAACAGACTCAGAAATGAAATTACTTCCTCAAGGTAGCATAGCTAAGAAGTAAATCAGAAATCAAATATAGATCTATCTTAATCACAGATCTATGTTTTCCATTCATTCACTTATTGAGGGATAATGTGTGCCAGGCAGTGTGTTAAATGCTTAGAAAAGAGATCAGATCTCTGTCCAGATGGAACTTACAGTCTACTGGAGAAATCATACATTAAACCAATACATGTAATAAATATAACCATATACATTGTTACATTTGTGAAGGAAAATTACAGGGTACTATGAGAATAAATAAGTGGGAGGACAATTCAAGATTGGGCCGTCAAGAAATGTCCCTTTAAGGAAATGAGATCTTTTCTTTTTTCTTTCTTTTCTTCTTCTTCTTTTTTTTTTAGAAAATGAAACTGAATATATAAAGGATTTGTCTTGGCCAAAATGGGCAAGGAGCATTCCAGGCAGAAGAAATAGTGCAAAAGCCCTGAGGGGATGGCTGGAAGACACTGTTCCAAGGGAAGCACAGCTAACGGCAAAGTTGGTGAGCTATGTAGGACCTAGAGATTCAAATTTTATTCTAGATTCAATAGGACCCCTTAAGAGTTTTATGCAAGGGAGTGATATGATCAAAGATTAATTCTTTTGTTTTGGCATTTCACTGGTAAACTAATGTCTCTCTCTCTCTCACACACACACACACAAAGAATGCAGCAAATTGAATTGAGTAAATTGAGTCAATGTTGAAGAAAACATGCAGAATACCATCAATGTAAAGCCCAGTTTAAAGCTCTCTAAGAAAGAGGGGAGCCACGTTGACTTTTAAGAGAAAATAGGCCAGGCGCGGTGGCTCACGCCTGTTATCCCAGTACTTTGGAAAACCGAGGTGAGCGGATCACCAGAGGTCAGGAGTTCCAGATCACCCTGGCCGACATGGAGAAACCCCGTCTCTAATAAAAATACAAAAACTAGCCTGGCGTGGTGGCTCAGCCTCCCGAGTAGCTGGCAAATGTATAGTCACACAAAATAGCAAGTTAATCGCTTGAACAGGGAGGCGGAGGTTGCAGTGAGCTGAGATCACGCCATTGCACTCCAGCCTGGTGACAGAGCGAGACTCTATCTCAAAAACAAAAACAAAAAACAAAAAAAACAGAAAGAGAGAGAGAGAAAATAACCACTGCTAAACCAGTAGTCAATTCTAATTGCAGGGATGGGGCAGGGTGGGAAGTATGGATCGGAGGGTGGGTAGGATTAATCAAGAAACATTTCAAAGAAGTAAGATCTACTTAAATGCAAAATGCCTCATGAAATCCTAGTGCCAGGACATTTCTCTGGTAGTATTAGTCAGAGTAATTGGATAATCTAAACTTAATTTGAAAAAAAAAAAGCCATTTTAGAAATTCGGGCATGAGATGATGATGGCTGGACCTATGACTGAGATCCTAAATGACAGATGATTGGTTGGACCACTAGTGACTCTGCCAGGCTCTTACCATAGATGATCTTTTAATGCATGTTTTCATTATACCTTGCTCAGAGAAAGCAGAGATTTCTTTGGCCAAACAGACAGTAGGTGGATGTTGCTTTCCTTCACAAATGAGATAAATTCATTCTGAACCACAAGAAAGAGCTTAGACTGTGGGATAATCTAGACTTCAGTGCAAGCATCACTTCAGCCTTATGGCAGTCCATTAGCTTAAGCAAACCCTGTACAATATTGTCAATTCAATAACATCAGGTCAATGGTAAGGTTTAGGAGATGCAGTTATGTGTACATTAGCATATACTCTCCTACCTGTGCAATAGCAGGGAACCTAATTGACATGTGAAAGTGCTTTGGATATGATGGGTGTATGGGGGAGGAATGGAGAGAAAGGAAGAGGTCATAATTCAACAAAGTCAATTTACTGGTTGATATTTCCTGTTCACTACACCTTTAGAGCCAGACATTGCAATCCTCACCTGTGTGATGAATTGTTATTTTCCACATGTGGGGCTTAGTTTTATCCTTCTTGTCCTATCAACTTTGCAAATCTGCTTGCCTCATAGCAGGGTTCTGAGGGTTAATCATTTATTTAGTGTGTAGAAAAGTACTTTAGGCATCTCAGAAGAAATATCTTATATAGAGAATAAATAATACAACAATAACAAGCTGGTGAGTTTTAGTTTGTGTGCACCTCTCATCTCAAGTCCCGCCTGGACCCTAGCAGTTCTTCATCTGTGGGTGGGCAGGGTGAATTAATGAAGTAAAACACACACATTATTCCTGGATCACAAAATAGGTCCAGTGGATAATAGGAGAAGAGCTCCTAAGAGTTGCTCTAAAGAGGGAAAGATAAACAGAACAGCAAGATAATCTAAAGAGTGGATGCTTAACCTTTTTATTATTCAAGAAGGCCTTTCTAAGACTTCATGGGGGTTATATGGGATAGTGTGGGATCCATTTCTTGTTTATGCACTCTGCCCTACCCCACCCCTGGTTTACTTTTGAATATGCACTGGTGACCTGCAGGATGTCTTTTAAGAGATAAAATGTAAGCTCTTTTCTCCGGCAATGGACTTAAAATAAACATTAATATGTAATCACCAAATACAGATTCATAAACAAAAAAATTCTCAGTCTGCATAGACCAATACAAAACTAATAGAAATGAAAATTTCTCTTCCTCATCACACAGTTGTGAATATTGCCCCCCTCAGTCTTCATCTATGAGCAGAGAACCCTGCTACATGAGTGTATAGTCACACAAAATGGAGAAATCCCTCACAGAGATGAGTCAGCTATGAACTAAGTTCAGCTAGGGACTCTGGAAACTTCCATTCCACTAACAGCCCTGTTTTCTGATTTTATTCAGATTCCTCAGAGGCAAAGCCTGTGATCAGTTAGGTCAATTCATATGAGGGTGAAACTGGTGCAAACCCAAAGTCACTTATAATCACTTTCCTTGTGTGGATGCCTCTACCTAGCCACAAGTAGTCAGAGAAGGTCATCCACAATCTTGAAGGAATTAGTTCAGTCAGTTAGCTTGCTTCCTTCTTAACTCCACTGGAGCTCAACCTCACCTGACAAGTAGGATTTTGATAGAAGAAAGAGGAGGAGAAGGAAGAAAGGTAATTTTTGGAATAGGGCAGTTTGAAAAAGTGAATAGAAAGCTTAGCTCTCTTGAGTTGCTTTTCATGTAATTAGATGCTCACCTAATTATAACAAAGAATTAGAGTCTGATCCAAAGGCAACACAAAGTAATTAGGCATTTGCCAGACAGAAGAGAAGTTATACTTTTAAGTGCTGGAGAGGGAAGTGTGAAGTCTTCAATGGCAATATTGGCAGGGTTTGAAATTGCCTCTGGGATTTTTTTTTCCTGAATCCCAGGCCAAATTAATTAATGAGTTATAGACATCAGGTTGCACTAACTTTGAGGGCAATTCTAGTAGTATCGATCAGCAGTTTGCTTTCATTTTCTGTTCACTGTTTGAGCTACTTATAGAAGATGAGTACACTTCTAATGACTCGCTAGTATTTGCATGTCATTTTAGAGTTGTCAGAGTGCTTTCGTACTGAACCTTCTCAATAACCTGGAAACCAGATGGAAGGACTTCACTCGATGCCCCCCAGAACTAAGTGCTGCTCCACTTCTTCTGGAATGAACTTTTCCTAAATTTTTTTTTAACTCCTGCCACACATCCTACCACTGTCCCTCTAGCATCCTGCTCTGCAGGAAGAGTGGAGCCTAGCAGGTAGCAGGGAGGGAGGAGTGACCCAGCTTCTGAACTCCAGGAACTTCAGCCTTCTGTGCTCAGAGAAGCAAACCAGTGTCAGCATATTCAGCTGTTTGCTAACCAGGCAGGCGCTCAGGGGAAGGCCCAAGGTGAATTGAGTGCAGCAACAGAGAGCAGTTCTGCAGGAGGGTTTCTAATGCCACTGGAGGTTAGGTAGGGATGCTCCTTGGAGGAGAATCAGCTTGGGCAACACCTTTCAGATGCAGCAGAGTGCAGCTCTATTGGAGGGCAGAGCCGAGGATAAATTTTTATGGCCAGGCCTATGGAATGATTTGGAGGCAGAGATGGAAATGAGAGGAAGTGAATCTTGGTTCAATGTATACCTGGGAAGGGGATATCGCATTTTCCCAGGACACCAGGAGGAGAGGAGCATGTCTCTAGGCGGTGTTGCCCACAGAAGCTTGACGGTCTTTGGCTCACTCTGTTCAGCAGCAAGGAAACTGCTCACCCTCTTGAGGGCCTAAGGTGATGTAGATGCCTGACAATATCCCTTGATTTCTGTTGTCCATCTTTTATGACAGCAGCATTCACCCCATGCCTTTGGGGCTGAGGTGTGTTCTGCAAGAGGCTCTGTCCAGGCTTAGAAGTCTAGCTGCTCCTCCTTCCCTCACCTCCCACTTTTCTACAGCCTTCTCTTCTTCACATTTGCCAGCTACCCACAAAATAATTGGATCTGATTCTCTCTAGTGATACAAAATTATTAATTCTGCTCTCCCCTTTCAGGTAGAAAAGAAGGCAGCTCTCCATTCAATGAAGTAAATGCGTATTTGGGGTGGGGGGTGGGTGATGTAACATTTATCAGTTGGAAAAATCAAGAATCCAAATATTAGCAGGCCTCATATCCTCTTAATAGCCTCATGTTCAATACTTCTTACTCCAGAAAAACTTTCACCTCCTTTGGTGGGAAATCTCCATGTGTAAGGAATATAGATCCCATGCCTGAGGCAAAGAGTAGATGATTCTATATTCTAAATAGTTTGTGGTGGTAAAAAATAAACTGTTTAGTTCCCAATATTGAAAAATATTTGTTTTTAATAGTGCTAGTAACATTTTACCATCAAACATAATTGCTTATTCATTTAATCATTTAAAGCAATGTATTGGTGGGGAAGCAATTTTAATATTTCAGTACAATGTAATATTCAACTTTTTCAGTCATGTGAATTCCAATAACATATTAGAAATAGAGTCTCCAGGAAAATCAGACCAAAACTTCATTAAGGTATAAAAGAAAGAACTTGTGTCTTGTGTGTGTGTGTGTGTTTTGTTTGTTTGTTTGTTTGTTTGTTTGTTTTTTGAGACAGAGTCTCGCTCTGTTGCCAGGCTAGAGTGCAGACAGAGGCACAATCTCAGCTCATTGCAACCCCCGCCTCCCGGGATCAAGCAATTCTCCTGCCTCAGCCTCCTGAGTAGCTGGGACTACAGGGGCACGCCACCACGCTTAGCTAATTTTTGTATTTTTAGTAGAGATGGGGTTTCACCAAGTTGGCCAGGATGGTCTTGATTTCTTAACCTCATGATTCACCCGCCTCAGCCTCCCAAAGTGCTGGGATTACAGGCGTGAGCCACTGCGCCCGGCCAGACTTATTTCTTTGTTCTCAGCACATTTCCAGTGAATCCCAGCCCAAATGAAGAATGAGTTACTTAAATTGGGTTGCACAAACTTTAAGGGCAGTTCTAATAGTATCGATCACCAGTTTCCTTCCATTTTCTGTTCATAGTTTGAGTCACTTGTAGAGAATGAGTACACTTCTAATGAATCCCTGGTATTTGCATGCTGTGTTAAGAGTTGTCAAAGTGCTTTTGTAAATCTAATTGTTTGTGTCCTCAGAAAAAGTCTCTTAGGTAGACAGAACATCTAAGTAAAGGCATTATAAGCATTCCCATTTTACAGGTGAGGAAATTGACACCCAGAGACGAAAGGATATGCAGATCAAACAAAAGATAGATGTAACCTTTTCCAGATTATTTTAACCATAATTAGGTGCCTGTTTTTCTTCTTATTCTTTTTGTCAATAATAGGCATAAGTTGAAACAAAACTTATTTTTGTCGTTATTGAAAGAAAAAAGTCTTAACGTGTCTGACCTACTCAGATGCTGGCTTTGACTGACTTCTAGCTCTGGTCCTGGCTGGTCTCTGTTCTCTCTAAGTAACATGATTCTAATCAGTTTGGACTTCACTTGCTGTCGCGCAGTCCCCAGTGAGGCGTCAACATTCTGGCCACAAATTTGAAAATAAGTTTAGAAAACAATGATAAAAAGTAGATTTTTCTACCAGAACTAACAGGTATTCCCTGGCAATTCCTTCCGTATTTTTACACAGCGTATGCTGTTCATAAATAATGTCAGAAGTGAGCCTTCGCTCCTTTAGTAAGGTGGTCATTTAATGTAAGTAAATCCACATTAAATATTGAAGATCAGAAAAAAGCAGCCTCTTCAAAGAGGTCACATTTAAGTGAAGGAAAAAAAAAAAAAACAACGTGTGGGGAGAAGACCAGCCTGGTGCTAGATGGCACAGAGTTAATGGCTCAGAGAGAGCATATCCATGTTTTTTAAAGATGTTTTATTACTTACAAAAGGAAGTAGTCTTGAGAGACTGGATACATAAACTGGCTCCAGCCAGCTGCGGCTGTCGGACTAGGAAGGATCCTGTTCAATTAGTGTTGTAAAATAAAATACTTTGTAAAGGAAATAAACATGATGCGAGCTAAGATTCATGCTTTCAAATATACACAAGGTTTGAATTTTTAATTAGGGCTGCTAATTACAGTCATCAGAAAGCAGAGCAGAATAGATTTTACCTTACATTTAGCAGACAAGCCTTCAACCCCAGTGTATTTTTCAATTTCATTAATATTTTATGAAAATGGCCCTTGCAGCTTCAGCCTATTCCAGTCTCCTACAAAACTGCCCCATATTATGGATGCCAATGCCTTTAAGCCATGTACATTAGTGTGATGACAAAATGCAAAACAGCATCTTGTCAACCATCGCATCAATTGATTCTATTAGATAGTGTAAAAACAGTTGGGTGTGAGTTATAATCTCAGTGACACTAATGATGAAGCAGGACACTGGCTGAGAGCAGCCATTAGCTATAAGCCAGAAATTAATGATTCTAATATTTTTGAACAAATTAACCTTAATGAACTGGTCTTGCAAATACTGTATTATCTACAGATAAGTCAGTTAGTGGAACAACACTGTACGTGTACATGTACACGTGGCGAACATATATAAATATGGGCATTAAGCAAACACCAAATCTATGTGTAGGGGCTTTATATGTTTATCCATCTTTCATGCCTGTTTGTACCTCATAAACAATATGGATACAACTAGTCACTTCCTTGACTGTAATGTAATTGGTGGTAATTTGGTATTTTATAAAATTGCCTGTAACTTAGTGGGAGCATAAATAAAACATTCCCCCAAAATTAGAGGGTAACTGACTGTAAGAAAATATAATTTTATATTTAATATACAGAAGATTCTCCTAAATGTAAAGTGAATTTTTTTGTAAAATAATTACTTCCATTATGGTGAAGAATGTATCATCTCTTCCCTATCTTGTTCATCTATTTTGTTAGGTTTGGCATTTTGTAAGTAGGGTTTTCATAAAATAAGCCATGCCTGCCGTAGTTCCTGGGATGAAGCATACTTTTACCCTCTGTAAATACTTTGGAAGAGTTCATACAGCGATCCCAAACCGTGCATTGATGGAGCAGCTTTGAAAGTGAAAGAAAATAAAGTCACAGGCACTTTTTGCTCAGTTTCTGCACAAGAGCAAAAAGCTCTACAAAGGCTTTTACCCATTATTTCATTCCCTATAGTTGTTAATGTGGCAAAGTCAATGGAACTCAGCTGTAATATATTTGACAGACATCTCAAATGGAATATGCTACCCTAAAACAGTTCACTGCCAAATTCAACTGTAGTTGAATGTTAATGATATTTCGCAGTGGTTTGGTTTGTTGATTTCTTGTTGTTTCCTCGACACAATGATACTTGAGTTTTTCTCTCTTCATCTCAAATTCTGCACTCATGTGGCCACACTTTTCATTACAGAGGACCTCCACTTTTTAAAAAAGTGTCTCAGTATCCACTGAAATCTGTGGTGCCAAATCCTAGAAATGTATTCACAAATACTGAACGAAACCCAAATGGCTAATTTAAAGAAGAGGAAACAAAAGTAAGGCCCTTGCCAAGAACAGTTTGTTGGCTTAACTTTGACTTGCTTTCCTGAGAAGGAAGAAAACAGAATTTTCAATGTGAACTGTCAGCCCTAGTTATGACAGAAGCTCACTAGTGAGAGATCCAGAGTCAGTCTCTCCTCCATTGGCAGACAGAAGCAAAGAAACCTTCCAAACAGAATCCTTTCAAGCTTCCTCTACAACTCCACTTAAATAATTTACTTTTTATTTTTTCTCAGACTTTTTAAAGTTGGCTGACATGTGCATTGACAAGCATGCTTTACTGCACAAGATGACTTGTGTATTTGGAAATGGAAAAAAATCACAAAAACTCCTCCAACTCTGAGAATATGAGAACTACTATATTTACTCTGGGGAAATACAGTTAGCCTGTACTCTGTCTCAAGCCAAGAGGACTAAATATAAATTAATAAAAGTAAAATAGCTGCTTCTGAGGAAGGTAGTTTACTAATCTAAGAACCAAACAAGCGGCTGTGTATCTAATTCAGCAAACTCTAACTGGTCATAGAACTGTTTGATTTAGGCCAAAAGGCATTACATCTGTTTGTTAGAACATAATACATTAATCGGTGAAAACTTATCTTTAAAACGCATCATTTTGAAGTTCTGACAGTTACTGAGAAGTATAGTAGTTGAATACAATGATGTGGGAATAATGCCTTAAGTATAGCTACTGATTTTCTAGATCCTTGGCGTCATACTTCAATATTTATGGTGATGCTTAGTGACTAAAATAGAAGGTGGAAAGACAACAGGGCTATTTAAGTCTTTTTTAGGCTTTTGGATGATAAATGGAATGATTGACCTATGCTGGCTAAGTACCTTTACACTGACATAATACGAAAGACTCTTCCCTACTTATACTGTACAAGGATTAAAATCAACTTTTTTACAGAGAGAACAATTTTATGAATTTATTTTTAAAAGGTTGTATTTTCTAAGTCATAATAAAATTTTCTTCAAATAAAACATTTTTTCTCCTCTTCTACCTCTAAAATGTTTTATGTAGTAGTACCTTTTAAAATGGCTCATAGAATTTTATCTAATATACAATTTTGTATTATATAGAGTAAATTTTATAAGATATATTATTAAAGATGTTTTTAAATTTCTCCTTCATATCCTTTTCCTCATTTATAAATCTTTCAATTGTTACTAAGGAGGAAAAACCTGACGTAGAGGATGTTGCTTGGCCACAGGTGTTTGACATTAACCGCTTCCAAATCTATGAGTTCTTCACTATTGGATGGGAACATAGTACTTTATTACCAGGCCTACAGTTATATTCAGACCAAAGCAACAAGTTGCATAATTGCCCTAGAATAAATTGCTCTGAAATATAGTTTCAACTTTCCATGAGAGATCTACCTAGAATTACTTTGAGATTATAGTAAATACTGAGGATAGGCCAGCACAACTTTTCCTAGTGTCCTACAAGGCATTTATTTCTAACAACAGATTTTTAAAATTTGTAATTAATGAATATTTTGGAATTTAAGTGCAAATAGCTATTAGAAAAAAATTTGATTTGCTAATTAGCCAAATAAAAGATATTGTAAAATTCACTTGATTAGGAATTTGACATGCTGGTCTGCAGCATCCCATCTACCCAACAAACATATACCATATATATATATATTTGCACACACATACAGTATATTTATGTACTATATATACATAAAACATTGGTAGTTTGTAATCTCCATCTATGTAGTGAGCTCAAAGTGATTACTTTTTATATCTACTTTAATATTTATTCATTCATTCATTTACTCATTCACTTATTTTTCTTTTATTTTTATAGCATGTATGAATTGATCATCTATAGCTGTGCTGTACTATGACCACATGTGTCTCTCAAGCAGTTTAATTGGACTAGTCTGAATTGAAGTATGCTGTAGCTGAAAAATAAACACTAGAGTTCTCATTAATATAAAATCTCAATTGATTATGTGTTGAAATGATAATTATTTGGACTATTGTGTTAAGTCAATTGTATTATTAAATTTAACTTCACTGGTTTATTTTTTACATGTGACTATTAGAAAATTTAAAGTTACATATGTGACTCATTATTTTCTATTGGACAGTGCTAATCTACAAGGTAGTCAATACAGTGATAAGCGCTGAGGATTCTAAGATGAAAACAACAGTGACTTGGCCTTCAAGAAGCTTAGTTTAATGCTAACATGGAAAGTGTGGAGTAGAAATTCTAACTATATTATTTTCTAGTGGCTTGATATCCAAAGCTAAATGCCTTTTCATATTGCTTTTTCTTTTGAGTCAGTATTCACAATATATAGAAGTCATTTAGCCCTTGCAATGTTCTGAGGAACTCCGTGTTTTTGTCAGATTACCCTTGCACTGGGTTGAAATAACTTGGATGCTAAGTGGAATTGGCCTATTATGCTAACGTTTTACTTCAGGAAGACTTCAGTCAGTATTCAAGACCTCAGCCTCATGGAGAGGTGGAGCCCACTGACAAACCTCCAAGGCAGGCACTGGAGCAGGTTTCCCAGAGATGGTTGTTCTGGTGGTTGGCATTCCACATCCCTACTTAGCTTAGGGCTGATGACAGGACCACTCAGGGATAGGGGTACACTCAGTTGTCTTCTCTGGGGATGGAGTTTTTCTCTATAGCTGTGACTTTGGCCTCATGAGCTCGATACTCCCACCGCTATTGATCTGGTTTAAATGGCAAATAGTGAAATATGCTATCCTTGGAAAAGAGACGTTATACAGGGAGATTTTGCTGCATGAAAGCAAGCCTACCTCACTCATATGATATCCATGGCAGTGCTGGACCACATTAATTATTTTCCAGAACCATGAACAGTAGTTTAGCTTCCCAACAAACACTTTTATTTCTGCCACGGCCAGATGCTCTTCTTGTCTCCACAACAAAATGTTTTAATGATTATAAGCAGTTCTATTTTTTCACATTTTCCTCAGAGTGGCTTTTATTAAAGTCAGTTCATGTATGCTTGCACATACACAAAACTTAATTTCAAGGAGGAGTAAAAGGAATTTTTGACATCCCAGCAATGGCATTTTCTTTATGACAGTTCTAAAATGTTTTGCCTGTGGGGAAAAGAGGTGGAGTTAGTGACTTGGCAGTCACTAAGGCGAATGCAGCCTTGTTAGGATAGACAAATCCAATTGCTCCGAGTTTTACTGTCTGGTCTAGGCTCCCCTGCTTACCACCTGATTGGATAGTGATGGGGATTGAATGACAAGAATGACAAAGACCACAGGGCCATCGCTTTGTGGCTGGAATTGATGGCTCTGTAAGTACAGTTTTTCACCTTCAATACATTTAAACACCCAATGGTTAACCTAAAGTACCTCAGATTTGCTTCTATTCTTATTTACACCCCCTTTACAACTGAATTAAAGCCCCAAAAGACAAACATTTTTATTGTTCAGATGGTTAACTAAAATCTTTATTTCTGTAAACTTTGTTTTTAATTTCCCACATTACACTGACCTATGTTTCCATAAAGTTTTGATTAAGAATGTTCATATGATATTTTACTAAAATGTACAATTGAGCCTCTGACTCCACAGTAGATAGCCAATTCGCTCACATTGTATAACATTTCATCAATTTAATATGTTTTGTTTTTCACAAATATTATTAAGAAAAATTGTTATAATATTAACTAGAAAAAATAAACAATATTAAGCCCTTCCCTGGTTTAGTTTATGTAATAATAGATTACTCTGGATCATTTTCTAGTAAACCCAAATAATAACCTTTGAAGGTAATTCTTATTACAATGGTAAACAGAATGAAATTTCATTGCTCAGGATGACATATTTTAATCAAAATGTCTGATGTCAAATGTTTAAAAATTAAAATATGTCAAATGTTTAAAAATTAAAATATTGCATCTTTG
Source organism: Pan paniscus (assembly GCF_029289425.2). Lineage (NCBI taxonomy): Eukaryota > Metazoa > Chordata > Mammalia > Primates > Hominidae > Pan > Pan paniscus. The sequence goes on along the minus strand of NC_073263.2, from coordinate 79,878,508 downwards.
TTTTTATATGTTGTACTATATAATAAAAAATGGTTGAGCTAGCCACATTTCATCGGCAGATAAAGCACAGTATTAGCTGAAAGCTTTAGTTGACACATGCAAAAGCCCTTTCGATTATCTTTTATATTACAGTGGGAATAACATTTATGGCAATTATTTTAGGAAAATTAGTTACCTAGAAGCTCTGCAGTTGCCTTCAGTCAAATCAGAGCCAATTTTAGATTAAAGATCATTTTGGTCAATTTGAAAAAGAAAAAATATAAGGTTTGACATATATAAAAATAAATGGGTTATGGGAAAGCCATATCAGATTGCATCTTAGGGGTATTTTACCATTTAAGTAAACTTATACTTGTATAAAATAGTACTTTAACAATAAGGAAAACATGAAGGCAGTAAGGTTAGGTTGAAAATCAACCTGTAAACTACCATGCTATTTGGTAGTTAACAGAAGCAAAATTCTTATATTATATCTTAATTAGAAAATACATTAAATAATTAATTACATGAATCCATAAGCACTTAATATAGTTATCGCTAGGTACAGTAAAGGATGAATTACTAATATTTTCTACTGTTAATACATGGTTAATTAATGATTAAACAGTGTTTTACTGCTCACTCATTAATGATTTATTACAGTTACTTAAACAGTTTTCCAGATTTGAGTACCTTAAATAGACATCTTAACATTACTTTCCAGGTTTAACTTCTTTCCACTGTATTGGTTACTGTGTGTTCCATTGTATTATTCTGATCTCCTTTTAACTATGAATAGCAAATATCTTAATTACCCGAACAGTGAGAGCTAATCCATTGGCTTGCACGAATTTGACTACCAGAGTTGAATATGAAAAGGGGCATGGATCTTTTTGTGTCATTTCACCTTTGCTCTCTGTCCCATGGGTAGGTGTTCTTAAACTATGAGTGGGAGAAGGAACTATGAGATATTGAACCCAACAAACCCAAATGGCAACTCATCTTAAAATGTGTTTCTTGTTCTGGTACCTAGAGTGTTCTCAGGTTGATTCCAGTTCTGCCTGAGGTGAATGTACTTTGCAGGTTTGCTTAAGCAGGGGTATCTTCTTTTGTGGTGGCCAGTTATGGGACTGCAGAGACCTTCTCTTGGTCATGTGGCCTGTGACTCAGGTCAGCACATCTATGTGTTTCCAGGCATTCAGGAGGTGAGAGAGCATCTTTCACCTCTCACAGTGCAGTTCATTTAGAGATAGCCCATACCATAAGATATAACAGTGATGGAGTTTGTACTTGCTGGAAACTGATTCTTTATCACACATATGTTTGTCATTGCTTCTGGATTTGCCTAGAGTCTCCAAGAATGCAATTATATCTTCTGATATGTACCTGACAACCAGATTGAGGTGTTTTTCTTCCCATTTTGGGAAACTGCATGGAAATAGCTTCTGGGGTGTGACATTGCAATCTTAATGCTTGTCTTTATGTATCTATTTGTCCTTATCAGGGGAGTCTGTGGCTGCTAGGAGACTGTGCTTAGTTGGTTTGGAAATGACAGTAATGCTCTGAAAATGGCTTTCCTTTTCTAAAATATGACAGGCATGTGGTAAGGGTGAAACTACTAAAATTAACTCTCTTTTCTCCCATCTTTAAAAAAAATAGAGCTTTTAAGTATAGACTGTCAGAGGGAATGCACTGGTTTTATATCAGCTAATGAAAGAGAAGTCAAAGTCTTACAATAGTCTTAAAAATACTGATAAGCCTTATCTGATGGAAACTTAACTATATTCTTGCACTGTGAACCATTTTGCAATTATTTGCATTTTCTCCTAAATATAAAATTCTAAATAGAATTCACATCATGTAAAAAAATTGTATCATGTCTTTTTAAAACAAATAATTTAATATACATTTAAGGTAATATGACACTTCTATTTCCCTAAAAATAGCAAAAAAGAAAAGTCAAAACATAAATGCAAAGTTGAATGGAGAAGCCAGTATGTTGTGGGGTTGTTTCTTTCCTCCAGGGAGAGAAAACTGATAGAGATAAACTTGAAGATGTTCTAAAATACAGGAGAAAAATTGGTTAAGTATTACTGATTAATGTTATTTATTAATCAAAATTGTAGTTTACAAAGACTAACCCAGTTACATATTTGGATCAAGGAACAATAATCTTAGAATTACAAAATGCTATAATATAGGTCAATATATTGATTAATAAGAATTATGTAATTACATGCGATAGAACAAAAAAAGTAGTTTTGATGTGCATTTCTAGAAACTTACAAAAAAGTCATATTTGCCTTTACAATTCAAGTAAATTTGGGGTTAAGACACTGAAATTATTTTTATATCACCCATTGCCAGTGAAGTTTTGCTAGAGGTAAGTTTTAAAAATTTATTTGCATTTTGTTAAGTGTCAACCCCTCATGAGGCAGAAATTGAATACTTAAAAACTTAAAGGAGGAGACTCTAAATAAAAAAGCATGGCTATTTAAATATTTTACAAATTTTATACAAGTTTAAAGCAAATTAATATTAGTCTATGATAACTTTTGTAGGTCATTGTAGATACTTTTATCTTGTTTCATCAGTGGAAGTTTCCATTATCCACTCATATTTGATCTTTGAGCTGTAGAATCAGTTCTCATTCATTCACTCACTAATTCACCACTCAGTCACTGAGTTTTGTTGAGTATCTGCTATGTGACTAGCACTGGACCAAGGAAGCACAGGGAACCCAATTTGAAAATGAAACCATCATTTAATTGTAATTACTCATGAGCAATTACAATATTGTGGTATTCTAGACAGAGTTGAATGACTCATTAGCAAAACAAAACATCAGTAGCCAAATGTCTCTTTATTTTTTTCTTTGCTCATAGTAATGATTTACAATAAATCTGATAAAAAATTACGTTAGACATTGGCAGGCCCATCATCCAAAGAAACTTTGCATTCGGCTGCAGCTTCCACTATCCAGGGACTAGTCAAAGATAAATTCTCTTATAGTAACCTCAGAGAATAAAAGTTATTTCTGCATAATTTAAGAACAAAAATGAACTAAAGTTCTAGAGAATGCAGATCTTCATGTTAAAAACAAAGAGGTTCCATCTGTATTTTCAAAGATCTAGTCCTTTTTTTTTTGGATTGCTCCTTATAGAACTACTGTGTGCTTTGTGTGAGAATCCACTTATTAGGGAAGAAACAATGCCCTTGACTGCCATTAAGGGTAAGCCATGACCAAGTGACCAGGTGTGATCAAAGAGAAAGGGGTGAAGCAGTATGTTGCTTAGGCTTCTATTTGCCTTTATTCTGATCAAAAGGGGTTTTTATGGTTGTACAAGGTGACTTTGGGGCCAAATTATGCTCTCAATACTAATGAGGTAGACGGGAATGGAGGAGCTTTTTAACCTGTAGGCCCTGAACCCATATGGATAGGCTAAGTAGACTGGGGACTCCCTTATACTGTAGGCAAAATTTTAAGAGCATATGAATTTTTTAAGAAAGGATCTCTAACTTTCGTTGGATTTTTCAAGGGTCTATCTCCCAAAAAGGAAGAATAATTGCCTTCAAAAATCATTTGAGTGACAATACTACTGCATCAGTATATGTTCTTTTAATTCTGGAATTTCAAGCTTTTTGTTATGAGACTGTTTTCTTCAAGTCAAGACTATGCAAAGTTGTGTGAATAGAAAGCTAACTTTCATTATTTTACATTAAACAAGTTGATTTCTGTATTCAGCGTTAGCCTGAGTATGCAGAAATGACCAGAAAGTATATCCTACGGAGGGACAAGAAAAGAAAGTTTTAGAAAAATATTTTTTGTCACATTGATGGACTCCATAACCTAAAATATCTTCTTTGGTTTTATATATGTACTGTCACAGACATTTTTATATAACTTTCTAAATCTTAGAGGAGTTGTAATTTTTCTTGGGTAACTGACCTTGAAAGAGTTTCTATTTTCAAGCAGAGATAAAATAACTCAATATATTTATGTCTCTCAATTATGGATAACTGTAGTTTGTTCCCCATTAGTGTATTTTTGTGACCTCACCCTTGCTACTTGAAAACTTTGCACAGTAATACTTTATTGTATCCTAAAGCCACCATATGTCATTTTCTACCTGCCTAAGATAGACACCAGGTGTCAGAAAATGGTAAGCTCTCAGTAGCTAAAGTTGAAGGTAATAGTCCTTGGCATGTCTAAATGCACTTGAAAAAAGTTTTTCTATGAATAAAAGATGTGGAATAGTCAGTTATGCTAAGATACCATTTCTAAGCACATAATCATTAAGATAATGAAAATTTTCTTGCAAAAGAGAAGTGCTTTGATTTTATTTAATCAGAGATCTTATATACAAATTGATAGATTAAATCAACTTAAACTGGTATAAATTTAAAAAGCCAATAATAAACAACCACCACCCTCACAACATAATCAATAAATTATCTTTTCTTCAACCATATGCGATGGCATATATTCATTCTGGCATTGAGCTCTGACAAATCTGTTAAGCGTAAGTGATCCATTGAAGAAAGACGAAAGTATATTTATTCCAATCTAAACTATGTCCTCGGATAACTTGGTGGAGTCTAAATCTATGATATCCACCTAGGAAATTCCCATTTAGGAAGCCAGATATAAGCAAAAAGCTCAAATTACTTATAGGTACAATATTTCAACAAGGGAAGCCCAGATGGAACTTTTATAGAATCACACATAGCATGGCTCACTGTACTACAATACTAGGTTCAAGTGGCAAATCCCTTTTGAGGTTACAGTTTAGAGTAAAACAAATCTATTAATAATCAATGCACTCATACGACCAAAAATGTTATCAGCTGATCCAAGATGGAAAACAACAGGAAACAAGCCAAGAATCATTTTATTTTTGCCCTTGTTAGTATATGCATTGGATAAGAACCCCATTGGCCCTTTTTTAGCTAGTAATGTCTAATGCAGGAAGACAGGAATAAGCAGAGTAGAAAGTACCTGTCAGCTCTATTTCCCACTCTCCTTGATTAGCATGAAACATTAATAGGGCTTTCAGAAATTCTGTCCTGAAATGGGCTTTGCCTGAGAACGTGTCTGTCTTTACTGCACAAAAGCCACTGT